>NC_045434.1:166409258-166619837 GCF_002776525.5 Piliocolobus tephrosceles | reverse complement strand
CCAAAAAAAAAAAAAAAAAAAAAAAAAAAATCAGATCTCTTGAGACTTAATGATTATCACGAGAACGGCACGGGCAAAACCTGTCCCCATGTTTCAGTTACCTTCCACTGGGCCCCTCCCACAACATGTGGAGATTATGGGAGCTACAATTCAAGATGAGATTTGGGTGAGAACACAGCTAAACTATATCAAGTATATTGACTAATCACAGACCCACTATGTGTCAAGAAGCATAGTAAGTCCTCACCTAATGTCATCCACAGTTTCTTTTTTTTTTTCTTTTTTTATTATAAGTTCTGGGGTATGTGAGCAGAACGTGCAGTTTTGTTACATAGGTATACATGTGCCATGGTGGTTTGCTGCACCCATCAACCCATCACCTACGTTAGGTATTTCTCCTAATGTTATCCCTCCCCTACCCACCCCCGCTCCCCGACAGGCCCTGGTGTGTGATGTTCCCCTCCCTACGTCCATGTGTTCTGATTGTTCAACTCCCACTTATAAGTGAGAACATGTGGTGTTTGGTTTTCTATTCTTGTGATAGTTTGCTGAGAAAGATGGTTTCCAGCTTCATCCATGTCCCTACAAAGGGCATGAACTCATCCTTTTTTATGGCTGCATAGGATTCCATGTGACTGTGAAACAAAGTATAAAAACCAATTATTTTTCTTATCAAGATTATAAGGAAAGAAAGGTAAATGTGAGACATTATTCAAGGGCCTGCTGTGCACTGTTTTGCTTCAAGTCACAGTTTCTAAGAACCTATTGATAACATTGAGGATTCAGTGTATTGTCCACAATCTCCAAAATAAGGCTGTATGTTGCTTAGGGTACAAGTGAAGCTGGGGCAATGCAGGGACACAGGTATTCAGTGGCCTAAATTAAGCAGGTGTTTATTCCTCTCTTCTGTAATAGTCCAGAGGCAATTGTTCAGGGAGAGCAGAACTTTTGTCCTTTTAGGGCAGCTAGGAACCCAGGCTAGTAGGTCAGTCTGTTGTCTGCATTGTGTCTTTTTGAGACCACTCCAGTTGTTTCTATCTCCCAGGCTGCAGAAATAACTAGGCTGGGAAATTAGCAAGTAGCTGAGCCTGTCTTTGGGAGTGACCTGAAAGTCACACACATCACTTCTGCATGTGTTGCCCTGTTCTTAACTTAGTCTCATGACCATGAAGCTGGGAAATGTAGCCCCTAGCTGGCTACAGTTAGAGAACTTCAGTTCTCTATGCCTCCCTGCCTCCATGACCTGGTCTCTGCCTCACTCCAGCCTTCTCTCTCTCTCTGTTCCTTCTCTTGCACTGACTTGTTGTGGTTGGCCTGGGTACCTCCAGGCTTGGGCACATACCTGGAATGGTTTGTCTCCACCACCTGCTGGGTAATGGCTGTTTGTACTTCATGACAGCTTGGGTGGTTTCTTCTCCAAGAGGCCTTCCCTGACCTTCTCTTCTCCTCAGTAGGTTAGGGGATTCTTCTAGGTTCTCAGGTGTTGCATTCCTCTATCATAGTACTTTGAAAATTATTATGCATGAAATACTTGTAAGCTTGGTTTCCCTGCTAGCATACACATTCCATGAAGAAGGTCCACAGCTTTCATCTCTGTGCCTCCAGCACACAGCATAGAATAAGAAAAAACACTAGTGTCCTCTTTAGACTGCAAACACCTGGAGGGTTGGCCCATGACAGTTTTGTTCAATCTTCATTTCATTCAATGAACACAGACATAACTCTCATACTCTGCAGATCAGACTCAATACTTTGGCTGGTTGTAATAGTTTTCTAGAGCTGCTGTAACAAAGAGCCACAAACTGGGTGATTTAAACAACAGAAATTTATTTTCTCATAATTCTGGGGGCTGGAAGTCTGAGATCAAGGTGTAGGTAAGGTTATTTCTTCCGAAGCCTCTCTTATTGGCTTGCAGATGGCTGTCTTCTCCCTGTGTCTTCAGAGAGTCTTCCAACTGTGAGTGTCTGTGTCTAAATCTCCACTTATAAAATCACCAGACAGATTGGATTAAAGCCCATCTAATGACCTCATTTTACCTTAATTACATCTATTTATTTATTTATTTGAGACGGAGTTTTGCTCTCATTGCCCAGGCTGGAGTGCAATGGTGCAATCTCAGCTCACTGCAACCTTCGCCTCCTGGGTTCAAGCAATTCTCCTGTCTCAGCCTCCCAAGTAGCTGCACTTACAGGCATGCACCACCATGCCCAGCTAATTTTGTATTTTTAGTAGAGACGGGGTTTCTTCATGTTGGTCAGGCTGGTCTCAAACTCCCAACCTCAGATGATCCGCCGGCCTCAGCTTCCCAAAGTGCTGGGATTACACGCATAAGCCACCATGCCTGGCCCCCTTAATTAACCTCTTTAAAGAATGTATCTCCAAATACAATCACATTCTGAAGTCCAGGGGGTTAGGTCTCCAACATACAAATTATGGAGGGACACTATCCAGCCATAACACTGGCATAAATTGTGTGGGGCAGAGAAGAGGGAAGAATAGAATATGGCCTGGAAAGGTAGAGAAATGTTCATGGGGAATGTTTGCGGAAGTCCTCAGGACTGTGAGGTCCTCAAGGGAACGACTGTGGCTCATTCCTCTCTGTATTCCTTGTGCCTAAAGCAGAGTATGATTTGCAGAAGATGCTCATAAGATAGTCCCAAATAAACAAATAAGCCAATGAATGAAGCAGCATTTGGTCTAATAATGCTGCTATTTGGATGGCAAAACTGCTAGCAGGATTACAGCTCTGTTTTTTTGGGCTTTCTTCTTTCCTTCAGGGTCAGAGAGCAAGGCTCCACGTTTCTCATTTGCCTCCAACAATGGCCATCAGGATCAAAACTTTCCAACCCAATTAAACATTTGGGTGGTTGGGACCCACCCAAGGAAAACAAGCTTGTGCTCAATCAAATCTTTTATTTGGAAAATGTTTTTCAGCTGAGAGACCTGGGCCCCTTGTCATGCCTGGCTCTTAGATCCTGTTGTTACAAGCCAGAGTGGAAATTTAGGAAAAAAGAACAACTTAGATTGAAGCATGATAATCCCTCAAATCTGTTAAATTCTTTACAGTTTTTACAGAGGGCTTTCACTTAAATGATCTGCTTTGACCCTCACAACAACTCTGTCAAGAGGGTAACAGAAAGAGAATGGGCATGGAGGGCCAGATTTAGGTTCTAATCCTTACTGTGCTACTTCCTGGTGGTGAGCACTTGGGCGGGCCGATTTTCTTAAGATCTGATTTTCTCATGCAATGGAGACAATAATAGCAATGTCTCCGGGTTGCTTTGAAGATGAGTTGACACCAGGTATCAGAAAAAGCCTGGCATGTTCTGGCCACTGAAAAAATAGAGTAAAAGCTGAAACCAAGAATTTGAATCCTTGTCTTCCCTCATTCTCCCTTTTCTTTTGTAAAATGAAGAAAACACAGTAAATACTTCATGGAATTGAGGCAATTAAATGAACAACGCATGACATGCTAAGTGCTCAGGAAAGGTTAGTAGTCACAGTTACTTGTTTCAAACTCATAACTTAAAAAAACCCTACACAATTACTACACAAAGGCTTCCTGCTGCCTGTTACGAACTTCAACCTTCGATTTTGAAAAAAATCTTGTAACTTTCAACTGTAGAAGAAATAGGCAGATGCATGGAAACCGCACCAAACTGGGCATTAAGAGCCTCGGCTTGGGTCTGTTTTTGACACTTGCTTGCTGTGAGACCTTAGATAAATCACTTATCCCTGCAATAAGCAGACTGGACCAGATTAATGCTCCTTACAGCCCCCAAGAATCTATATGGTTAGTCAACAAATCTTTTGCCCAAATCTGGTAAGAATCCTTAGCACCTAAAAGGGGAAATGTAATTGAAAATTTTCTGATTTACGTGTACTTAACCAAACAAAACCCTACTTTTTAAGAGTCCTTTGATGTTTAAGCTCCCTTGAGGAGTCTTTTTCTGTTTTAAGGGACATTTTAAAGCTCTGCTTCTTAGAAACAGGAAATCAGATTTTGGCATGGGAAAAGAAATTTGAACACACCAAGACTTGGGGGGTGGGAGCAGTTGGTTTGTTTTCAAACAGGATTCTAGAGGGTTCCCAAGATTGGCAAGAGGTGGCCCAGGCCACCCTGACTCAGCCTCCCAAAGGTTTGTCAAACTCAAAAGGCAGTGTGGACGTCTGGGGCGGTGGCAAGGGAAGCAAGCCTGAAGCATTTCCCTGGCCTTTTAGGACTTGTTGAATGTTTTCTTTTTGCCCTCAGTCCCAAGTCTTACTTCTTAGTCTCTTTTGTGATATTTGGCAATCCAAATTGCCAAATACCTTAAGTGATCTCTAAGGAAAATATTTTTCACTAGATGATTGGTTTTTCCTTCCAGAAAAAGAGAAAGAAAAGAAAAGAAAAACAGACAGATATACAAGTACGTGTGGCAGAGTGAGTTCCAGTTACCACTTTGAAAAGCTCTTAAGCGTTCTGTCAAGCCAAATGATTTCACAAAGTTTAAGTAGTCATCAAACAGGCAACTGGGGTGGGGGAAGGAGATCCCAGCTTGGCCTCCCAGCAGCCAAGGGACTCAAAACAGTCCCCTTCACCCCTCTGAGCTTCAGTTTCTTATTTAGGAGGTGGAGAAATGAGGACTGTTCCACCGGGTTGCTAATAAGGTGACGTGTGATCAGGGATAGTCTGAGGTCCCAGTAGATGCTTAACAAAATGCCCCCTTTCTTGATCTGGATGGGCAGTGCTTTTGTCGACTGACTAGTCTGTCCTTTGTCCTCCTGCAAATGACTGATGTGGATGCTGCAGGCTTAGAGAGGTGGTGTGCCACGGAAGATGGAATGCTGGGTGGGGAGCCAGATGACCTATCTGTGGCTGCTGCTCCTTCTCTCTCTCCTTCTCCTTTTTCTCCCTTTTAAATTGTGATGAAAACAAAACCCACATAATAAGTTAACCCTCTTATCAAGTTTTAGGCCTACAGTTCAGTAGTGCTAACTCTATTCACATCATTGTACAACAGATTTCTAGAACTTTCTATCTCGCAAAACTCAAACTCTGTACCCATCAACAATTCCCATTCCCATCTCCCCCACTCCCTAGTAACTACCATTCTACTTTGTGTCTCTACGATTTTGATTACCTTAGCTATCTCATATAAGTGAAACCACACAGTATTAATCTTTTTGTGACTGACTTATTTTCCTTAGCGTAATGTCTTTGAAGTTCACTTGTGTTGTAGCATGTCAGAATTTCTTTCCTTTTTAAGGGTGAGTAATATTCAATTGTATGTATAGTCTACATTTTCTTTATCCATTCATCTGTTGGTGGACATTTGGATTGCTGCCACCTTTTGGCTATTTGTGAGTAATGCTGCGATGAACATGGATTCGCAAATATCTCTGGGAGATGCCGCTTTCAATTCTTTTGCCTATGTACCCAGAAGTAGAATTGCTGGATCATATGGTAGTTCTATTTTTGTTTTTTTGAGGAATGTCTGTACTGTTTTCCAAAGCAGTTACAGCATTTTCCATTCCCACCAGCAATGCACAAGAGTTCTAATTTCTCCACATCCTTACCGTCTTCTGTTATTTTCTATTTTATTTATTTTTTGGCAGGGGATGGGCATCCTAATGGGTATGAGGTGATATCTCATTACGGTTGGATTTGCAGATGGCTTAGCTTCTAATGTACTGTTGTCACCTCTTTCACTTGATGGCCCTGTGACCTTAAGCTCTTTCTAGCATGATGACCAGGATGCAAGCCATGAACAGACAAGCTTCCCAGGTGTATCTGTGTTTTAGGGCTGTATCTAAAACACACTAACAAAATACCACAAACTGGGTGGCTTAAAACAACAGTCATTTATTGTCACACAGTTCTGGAGGCCAGAAGTCCATGATCAAGGTGTTGGCAGAGTTGGTTCCTTCTGAGGCCCTTGAGGAAGATTCTGTTACATGCCTCTCCCTTACTTCTGATGTTTTGCTGGCAACCTTCAGGATTTCTTGGCTCATAGATGTGTCACCTTGATCTTTGCCTTCATGTCACATGGTGTCCTCCCTCTGTGTATGTGTTCATGTATCCAAATTTCTCCTTTTCGTAAGGATACCAGTCATATTGGGCTGGTGGTAGAGGCCTCCTCTAATGACCTCATTTTAACTTGATTCTCTCTGTAAAAAGCCTATTTCCAAATAAGGTCATGTTCTGAGGTACTGCGGGTTGGAATTTTAATAAGTCATTTTGGGGGACATAATTCAACCCTAACACCAGGCCTGTCCTAGCTTGCACCCAGGGGTTACTTGAAACATTGATAAGTGCAAGAGATAGAGTGTGATGAGAAACTGGAAGCAAAGAAGATGAGGACCTCAGCTGGAGAAGTCACATTCCTTCAACTCTTCCCAGAAGCCAGCAAGATAAAAGAAATCCCTGAGCCAGACAAATGCTTGTATCTGGGAATAAGAGTAAGGTCCTGAGAAAAATATAAGGGCTGGAGTAGCTGTTATCCTTCCTGTCAGTGCTTTCGGGTGAGTTGGTCTGCCTTAGAGGCATAGGATGGTCTATAGCAGGGGGCTTTTTGTTAGTCAAGATCAGCTTCTCGGGAATGAAATCAGAAGTAAGTGTTGGGGTGACACAAGTCTATTCCTAGCTTCCACTTACCAGCTAGTGCAGCCTGGAAGGTGGACATGGACTGTGTGTTAGAGAGTTTAGGACAGGATCAGCAATGCCAAGAACTTGGCTGAAGGCCTGATCTGTATTGGATGCAGAGTCCGTGTGATGGCCTGAGTTGCTCAGTATTGGCTGCTTTCCCAGTGTTTGAAGGACAATCTTGGTCTGGTGTCCATTTGGTCCAAAGGGCTATTCTGATGACATCATACTGCCTAACTCCAGTTATGAATATAAGATATGAAGTGGATGCTGCAATGAGCCACCAAGATCCCTCTTCAGGAATAAATGACATTCCAGTGCCTGAAAATTCTTCTGGCCTTCTCTGGAAATCGCCTTATGCTGGAGGGAGTTGCCTTACCCAAGACCATGCCCCCTTTCTGGGACAACCTGCATCCAATGACTGCTTAATGCAGAAAGCCCATAACCTTTGCTGGAAAGTGGATAAATCTGACAAGTTTTTCCAACTCCTGAGCTCCTGGTGGGATTAGCTGAAACTGCTGCGGAAGCCTTTGCTGCAGCCTTGTTTTTCCCTCTGCCCCATCCTTTGTCCTTCCTTTCTCTCTACAGGTATAGAACTTGAAAGAATGACCTATGAAGTGTCCTACATGCTAATTTCCATCTCAAAGCCCACTTTCCAAGGAACCCAGCCTGCAGCATACTATCTTTCTGAACTTGAAGGTGAACTTTCCAATTCCATAGAGAAAAGTCCTGGAAAAAGAAATGAATGTAACTGGCATGTGGTTGTAGTCAGAATATGTTCCTCTCATAAATTAAATAGCAAATGGACAGATCCAAGATCCAACTTTCAAAGACGCACCAGACTAGAGAACGTCTTTTTGGCTTTGATTCAAAATTATGAGCATGCGAAAGGAAAAGCATATACAGTGACAAAAAAAACTATAACTATATATTTGTTTTAACTATTTTCTTAATCGGGGAAATCGTTTTCACCAAAAGTATGCACACACAGGGTTGCCACATCTGACCAGTGTGAAAAGCAGAGCTTCAGATGATGTTTTCTGTCCAGCCTGTGGCCATGCACAAAGATATGGGTGTTCTTTGGTTCTGATTCTGTCTAAATGCATCCCATCTGGTGTGAACTGTTCAGCACCTGCCAGAACCACTTGCTAAGAAAGGAGGAATTTAAGAGGGGCTTTTGCAAAGTCAGCAAGTAAACCTTTCAGCAGTTTGGAAGATGTTTTGGCAGGGCTGGGGGTGTAGGGCCTTAGTTACTGACTGGACCTGGGAATGTGATTAGAAAGTTCCCACCTGCAGGGCTGAGCAAGTAGACATATGCTAATCTTTATTTACATCGAGACGAAATGATTCTTAAGTGCCTCTTACTTTAAATGCAATGCCAGGACACAGGCCTATGTGCTCCTAGGGTATGAACACTACTAATATTTCTAGATGTTCATAGGCTGAAGTCAGACCCCATGAAATCACAGATCCCTCAGCTTGATGCCTTAATAGAACCTCAGTTTTTGATAAGGCCACTTGATGCTCAAAAGTAAAGCCTTCCCTGGCTATACACTGGCTCATGGTGTTCTCTTCAAGGTCCTCCATAACTGAGCCTGGAGGAAGACATTCATGTTGCCCACTAGCATTTCTGTCCTCCTCCTAGGAGCATGGAGTGATTGTCCTTCCATCTCCTTCAAATCAGGCAAGACCATGGGATTTGATTTGGCCAGTACGATGTGAATAGAAGTGACATCGATTATTTCTGAGTGCAAATGTTAAAAACTGAAGTCATTCTCCGTGGTTCCTCTGGTTGATATAAGAAGACTTTGATTGGAGTCTTGGTTTTGCTACTTATTAACAGTGTGATTTTAAGGTTCAGAGAGGCCATTAACTTACTCAGTTTTCACCTTTAGAGACCAAAAACAAAATAATATTTGCCATACACAGTGGTTATTTCATTTGCTCCCACCACCCCAACACGTCAACCACATTAGAACCCTTACTTTTGCCTCCAGATGCCCTGCATTTTAGACAAGCAGTATTTCCTGAATTCTTTGTTTTAAACCTGAGTTTTTGATGAATTACAATATCGTAGGACAAATTATTAGGACTCTGTCAGAAAGCAGCCTGGAGTTTATATATGTCAAAGAAGCTGATTTTGGCTTGTAAACTGAAAAAAGTAAGCATTCCTGAAAGTCAGAAAGATGAATGGATTAAAAGTATGAAAATATGAAAATAAATGCTTTAAAACCAAGCTCTCTTACATGTATAGAATGCTAATATTTAATGAAAAGCAAACACTTCAGTGGTTTTTACCTTTAATACTTTGATAGTATGCTTGATTCAGTCATTCATTCAAAAATATTTACCAAGTTACTACCATGTGCCGGGGAGTGCATGAGGCACTGGGGATAAAGCAATGAACAAGATAGTGAAGGTCCCTATCTTTAAAGTATTTGTGTTTTAGGAAAGAGAAACAGATAGTAAACGAGTAGGTAACAAATACTCATGCTGCTTTCAGGTGATGAAAACTATTATGGAGGAAGTAGACCCTGTCTGCCAGAGAGGGATGGTGCTGTCCTACCTACTCGGTCTGGGTCATCAGGAAGACCTCTTGCAGGGGTGATGGGTTTGTTGAGCCCTGAAGTTGAAGACCAGCCAAGAGAATGTCCTAGGGAAGCGGGGAAAGCAAGTGAAAGACTTTGACATGGGAAAGGGTTTGGAGGGATGAGAAGGGAGGCCATCAGGACTGAGGCAGCAGGGGAGAGACAGAGCAGAGAATGTGTAGATGAGAGGGTGGGTGGGTGGATATGGCCCAGAGTATGCAGGACCTGCAGGCTGCAGTAAGAGGTTAGAACGTGATTCAAATTGCAATGTGATGATGTGAAACCATTGTAGGCTTTCTTTTTTCTGCTTTTAAAAATTGAGGTGTAACTCACACTCAGCAAACTGCATATATTTAAAGAATGTAATTGTATAAGTTTTGACATATGTATACATACATGAAACCATTTCCACAATCAAGATTGTGGACATATTCATCACCCTCGAAACTTTTCTTACGCTGCTTTATAACCCCTTCCTCCTAGCCTCCTCTTCTTGACTCCCCACCCATCCTAGGCTGCCACTGATCTGCTTCCTGTCACTATAAATTTGCTTAATATTTTAAAAACTTTTAAAATTGATAATAGTTTACATATTTTTGATGTACACATGCTATCTTGATAACTCTATATACAATGTGTAGTCACCAAATCAGGGTAATTGGGATATTTATCACCTCAAACATTTTTCTTTTCTTTGTGTTGGGAACATTACAATTCTTCTAGCTATTTTGAAATATATTGGAAGGCTGAGATGTGTGGAGCACAACGTCAGGAGTTCGAGACCAGCCTGGCCAACATGGTGAAACCCTGTCTCTACTAAAAATACAAAAATTAGCCAGGCGTGGTAGTGTGTGCCTGTAATCCCAGCTACTCAGGAGGCTGAGGCAGGAGAATCACTTGAGCCTGGGAGATGGAGGTTGCAGTGAGCTGAGATTGTGCCACTGCACTCCAGCCTGGGTGATAGAGCGAGACTCCATCTCAAAAAAGAAAGAAAGAAAGAAATAAAGAAATATACAAATATACAATAAATTATTGTTAACTATAATTTTTCTACTGTACTATTTAATACTAGAACTTGTTTCTTCTAACTGTAGTTTTATACCTCTTCACCAACCTGTCTTTAATCTACCCTCCCATCTTCCCATCCCAGTCTTGGTAAGCACTATTTTACTCTCAACCTCCGTGAGATCTGCCCTGTTAGTGCCCACGTATGAGTGAGAACATGCAATGTTTGTCTTTCTGTGCCTGCTTATTTCACTTAATCTAATGACCTCCAGTTACATCTATGTTGCTGCAAAGGAGACAGGACTTCATTCTTTTTTATGGTTGAGTAATATTCTATTGTGTATAATTACATTTTCTTTATTCCCTCATCACTGATGGGCACTTACGTTGATTCCATATTGTGGCTATGGTGAATAGTGCTGCAATACACATGAAAGTACAGATATACTGATTTTCCTTTTCTTTTTCTTTTTGGATCGATACCCAGCAGTGGGATGCTGGATCATATGGTAATTCTATTTTTAGTTTTTTTGAGAAATATCTATACTGCTTTCCAAAATGGCTGTACTACTTTACATTTCTACCAACAGTGTATGAGCATTCCCCTTTCTCCACATTCTTGACAACAATTTGTTATTTTTCATCTTCTTGATAATACCCATTGTAACTGAGGTGAGATGGTATATCATTGTGGTTTTGATTTGCATTTCTTTGATGATCAATGATTTTGAACACTTCTTAATATACCTGTTTGCCATTTGTATGCCTACTTTTGAGAAACATCTATTCAGGTCTTCTGCTCATTTTTAAATCAGATTATTATTATTATTATTTTGCTGTCAAATTGTTTGAATTTCTTATATGTTCTGGTTACTAATCCATTGTCAGATGGGTAGTTTGCAAATATTTTCTCCTTTTTTGTAGGTTGCCTCTTCACGTTGTTGTTTGTTTTCTTTGCTGTGCAGAAGATATTTAGGTTGATGTAATCCCATTTGTCTAATTTTGCTTTGGTCACCTGTGCTTTTGAGGTCTTATTAAAAAAATCTTTGCCCAGACCAATGTTCTGTAATGTTTCCCCAAGGTTTTCTTTTAGTAATTTCAATTTTCAGTAGTTTTAGATCCTCCATTTAAATATTTAATCCATGTTGAGTTGATTTTTGTATATAGTGAAAGATGGGGGTCTAGTTTCATTCTGCCTATAGATTCTTCCAGTTTTCCCAACACTATTTATCAAAGAGACTGTCCTTTCCTCAGTGTATGTTCTTGGCACCTTTGTCAAAAATGAGTTGGCTATTAAGTGCATGGATTTATTTCTGGGTTCTCTGTTCTATTCCACTGATCTATGTGTCTACTTTTAAGCTAGCACCATGCTGTTTTGGTTACTATAGCTTGGTAGAATATTTTGAAATCAGGTAATGTGATGCCTTCAGTTTTGTTCTTTTTGCACAGGATTGCATTAGCTAATTGGGGTCTTTTGTCGTTCCAAACAAAATTTAGGATTATTTTTCTATTTCTGTGAAGAATGTTATTCGTATTTTGATAGGAATTGCATTGAATCTTATAGATGTTTTGGGAAGTATAGATATTTTAACAATATTAATTATTCCAACCCATGTGTATGGGATATCTTTGCTTTTTGTGTGTGCCCTCTTCAATTTCTTTTATCAGTGTCTTATGTCTTCCTTATATAGATTTTTCACTTCTTCAGTTAAATTTTTTCCTAGGTATTTAATATTTTGTAGCATTTATATGTGGGATTGTCTTCTTGATTTCTTTTTCAGATTGATCACTGTTGGTGTATATAAGCACTATGGATTTTTGTGTGTTGATTTTGTATCCTGAAACTTTACTGAATTTGTTTCTCATTTCTGAGAGATTTTTGTGGAGTCTTTAGGTTTTTCTAAATATAAGATCATGTCATTGGCAAACAAGAATAATTTGACTTGTTCCTTTCCAATTTAATTTGTTTACTTTTTAAAGAACTTTACGTAAAGACAATCTCATGGTAAGTGTTCTTTAAAATGTAACTTATTTTCCCTAGCATAATTATTTTGAGTCTCATCTGTGAGTGTTCCTTTATTATCAAGTAGTATTTAATTGTGTAGATACACTGAAATTTGTTTATTCATTGACCTTGTTAACGGACATTTGTTTTTGGTCTTGTTTTTTCCAGTATCTGGCTTTTGCAAATAAAGCTGCTAGGAACATTTGTATACAGATCTTTGTATGAATTATGTTTTGTTTCTTCTTGAATAAATTCCTGGGAGTGTAATGGCTGGATCATATGGTAGCTCTATGTATAACATTTAAACAAGCCACCAAACTATTTTCCAAAGTGGTTGTAACCTTTTACATTCCCACTGCCAGTGTGTGAGAATTTTAGTTTTTTCATATCCTTGTTAACAGTTGGTATTGCTAGTTTTAAATTCCAGCCCTTCTAATCAATATTTAGTAGTTTAATTTGTATTTTCCTATTTACTGTGATGTTGAATATCTTTTAATGTGCTTATTACCTATACATATAGTAATATTTTCTTTTGTGTAGTATATATTCAAATCATTTTCCAATGTTTAAAATGGGCTTTTTGTTTTCTTAATATTGAATTTTGAGAGTTCTTTGTATATTCCAGATACAAAGTCTTTATCAGATTTGTGCTTTGTGAATATTTTCCCTCAGTCCGATAGCTTGTCTTTTCATTCTTTTAACAGTGTGTCTTTATACATTTATTCTTTTTTTTTTTTCTTTTATGGATCATTATTGTGGTATCATATCTAGGAAATCTTTGGCTGATCTGAGGCTACACAGATTTTTCCTCATGTTGGTTTTCTAAAAGTTTTATGGTTTAGATTTTACATTAGGTTTTCATCTGATCTATTGGAGTATATTTTACTATATGGAATGAGGTATAAACAAAAGGGTTTTTTTTTGCATATGAATATCTAATTGTTTCAGCATCATTTTTTAAAAAGACTGTCTTTTCTCTGTGGAATTGCCATTTCTTCTTTGTCAAAAAATCAGTTGTCTATATAACGTGAGTCTATTTCAGGATTCTCTGTTTCATTCCATTGATCTATTTGATATTTGTCTAATCAACAATAATCACACTGTATTGATGACTATAGTTTTATAATGAAATCAGGTAGTGATAGTGTTACAACTTTCTTCTTTATTGAAATTGTTTTAATTATGCTAGATCCTTTTCATTTTCCTATGAATTTTAGAAGGCCTGTTAATTTCTCAAAAAATACATGCTGGAATTTTGGTTGGGATTGTGTTGAATCAATAGGCTAAATGGGGAATGTTGCTGTCTTAACAATATTGAGTCTTCTAAATGCTGAACAAGATATATTTAGCTTTTCATTTATTTAGGTCTTCTTTAGTTCCTCTCTGCAATATTTTATACTTTTTAGTGTATAGGTTCTTCATATCTGCTGTCGGACTTTTCTCTAAGTATTTAATGTTTTTAAAGCTATTGTAAACTGCATTTTAGAAAACTTTCTGATTATTCATTGCTAGTATATGGAAATAAAATTGATTCTTTTGGGTATTGATAATGTGTTCTTCAACCTTGCTAAACTCACTAGTTCCAGCAGCATTTTTGTAGAGTATATTGAATTTTCTCAAGGATGATTATGTTATCTGCAAATAAAGACAGTTTTATTTCATAGTTTGTAAGCTGGAAAATTTTTATTTTATTTTCTTGCTTGATTACACTTGCTGGAAGCTCCAGTACAATGTTGAATAGGTGGCAGGAATAGACATCATTGTCTTATTCCTGATTTTAGGAAGGAACGTATTCAGTTTTTTTATGATTAAGTATGATTTTATCTGTAGGTTTTCCATAGATGCCCTCTATCAGATTGAGGAGTTTCCATTCTTTTCCTAGTTTGCTGAGAGTTTTTATCAGAAATAGATGTTGGATTGTGTCAGTTTTGTTTTACATCTGATATAGTTTGCCTCTGTGTCCCCATCCAAATCTCACCTTGAATTGTAATAATTCCTACATGTCAAGGGCAGGACCAGGTGGAGATAACTGAATCATGAGGTTGGTTTCACACATGCTGTTCTCATGGTAGTGAGTGAGTAATCACGAGATCTGATGGTTTTATAAGGGGCTTCCCATTTCACTTGGCACTCCTTCCCCTTCCTGCCACCATGAGAAGAAGAATATATTTGCTTCCCCTTCCACCATGATTGTAAGTTTCCTGAGGCCTCTCCAGCCCTATAGAACTGTGAGTCAATTAAACATTTTTCCTTTATAAATTACCCAGTCTTGGGTGTGTCTATTAGAGGCATGAGAAGGGACTAACACAACATCTTTTGAGACAGCATATATATTTTAGTTTGTTCATACAGTGATTTTTTGAATGCTAAAACAACCTTGCATCCTGGAGATTAAGCTTACTTGGTCATGATGCATTGACTTTTTTCTATATTGCTTAATTGATTTTGCTAAAATTTTGCATCTATGTTTATGAGACATTTGAAGTGATTATTAATATGCTTAGGTTTAAGCCTATCATCTTGCTATGTGTTTCCTATTTGTTCCATCTGTTTTTAATTTTCTTTTCCCTTTTTTCTGCCTTCTTTTGGATTTTTTATTTTTTATGATTCCATTTTATCTCCTTTTTGGCTTCTTAGCTACAGTTCTGTTTTGTTATTTTAATGGTTCCTTTAGAATTTATAGTATACAGAGCAGTTTGCTGTTCTCCTTGTGGAACTTAGAAAAGGAGTGAAGAAAGGTAGTTTTAGTCTCCTGCCTAGGCCCCACAATCTTTCCTAGTGGACCGAAAGCTCAGGGATGCCTTGGGTTCTAATACTTCACGGGATATGGTGTGCCCAGTGAAGTGTTTGATACTCAGTGGGGCAGTTTATTCTGTTTTTAAAACTATAGTCAGTTTCTCTTCAACCATTACGCAAGAAGATGTGGGAGAAGCCACACATCAAGAGGCACCTTTTGGAAATCCACCAGGAAGGTTGATGGAGCAACCTGGAAATACAAGGCTAACAGCAGACAAGGGTTCCAAAAAGCCTTGTTCAGACCTGTCTCTGTGCTTCTCTCATGAGGAGGTTCACAGCTACCTTACTGCTCAAAAAGGGACTTCTTGTCAGGTGAGGCCTCCTGACCACCTCCCCAATCTGGCAGTTTGACAAAATCCCATAGATTTTAAGGTGCTCATGGTGTGAAGTTTTGGGAACCTTCCAGACTGAGTCTCTTTCAGTTTTCCTCAAGGGTTCCACGCTTGTTACCTGCTGGTCTTTGCCCATGTGGTCATCTCACCTTGGAACACTCTCCCCATTGTTCGCCACTCCATTTGCCTAAATCCTGGAGAGCACAACTTCCTCTAGGAAGAAAACCATCTGGAGGAAGTTGATATGAAACTTCCTCCAGATGGTTTTCCTCAAGCCTCCCCCATCACCTTAAAGAATCAGGTTGCCCTCCCTTGTGCCTTCATTGCCCACTGCCCCCATTGCAGATAATGCCCCTTTCATTACTAGCTAATGAACAGTCTGGAGAGGAGAGAGAAAAAGACATGGACTCTTGAAATCATGTGACATTTTAAATTTATATCTGTTATTTACTTTATAGCCAGGCATTGTTCGAAGTACTGTAGACAGCTGATAATATTATAGGATGGACAGGTGAGTGCGATTGCAGGCCCTTGATAAGTCAGGTGTGTTGTTTGCACAGAGGGACTGTGACCAGGGAAGGCCTAACCTATAGGTTTTGGAGTATTCAAAGGTTTGAGGGACATGAGAGAGTAATGCATCCTTAGTAGCACAAGGAGGGCAAAGCCTTCTCTTGTCCCTGGTATCTGACTGCAGCAGCTTCTCCAGCTGCTTCTCCAAAGGCATCCAAAGGCTAGCTGTAATTTACATAGTCACCCTCTGTATTTTTTTTCTTCTTAGGTTTATTTATTCACTTTTTATTAAAGTATAACATGGCTACAAAAAAAAATACACCTAAGTGGCAATTGGACGAAGTTTTACAAAATATACACACCCATATAACCAACACCCAGATCAAGAAACAACACGTTCCTACATCTTAGAAGTCCCACATGCCCCTTTCCAAGTTACTCTCTCTGTAGCCCACAAGTTTAACCTTTATCTTGATTTCTAAGAGCATATAATAATTTTGCCTGTTTCTGTTCTTTAAATATAGTTAGCCTTTTATATCTGCAAGTTCTGCATCCACAGGTTCAACCAACCACAGATTGAAAATATTTAAAAAAGACACAATGATAAAAGTAATATAAATAAAAAATACAGTATGACAACTATTTATATAGCATTTACATTGCATTAGGTATTATAAGTAATCTAGAGATGATTTAAAGTATACAGGAGGATGTGTATAGGTTATATATAAACACTATGCCATCTAATATAAGGGACTTAAACATCTGTAGATTTTGGTGTCTTTGGGGAGTCCTAGAATGATTCCCTTGCAGGTACTGAGGGGACGACTGTAAATGGAATTATCTAATACATGTATGTGTCTTTTGTGTTTGATGAGCTCCCTTTTCAAATATAACTTAGGATTTATGCTTCTTGTATGCCATGATAAGAACACATTAAAAAGATAATAAAAAATCTTAAAGGGTATGTAGATGAAAAAGTAGGAAAAGAGGTAATGTTAAATTTTAATGATTTTATTTTTAACTGAAAGGACATCCATGAGAAGTGAAAAAAGAGTTAAAAATTGAGTAAACGTAAAAGGCTAAGAGTTGAAATACAATAATGAAATAGGCTGGAAGAGAGTAAGAATAAGATAAAATACTAGAAATTGAAGGGCACCAGAATATGCCACCTTGAACTCTACCTCTTTGACATATGGACCATTTTGACCTAAAGGGAATTGAGTATCAGAAGCAGCAGGAAGAGCTCTTTACTTCTTCTTAACTGCCTAAATACAGAGTATAAATTTCCCCCTTTGGCAAGGGAAATGTACATGTATAAAGGAAATTTGTAAATGTGTCTCCTCCCAGGAAGAAAGCTACTCCTTGGGACAGCTCTTATAACTTCAGAGCCTCTTACTTGGATCACCAAACAGCTCTTGTGTGTCACACAATCCCCCCTCACCCTCCCATAACTTACCTCTTGTTTCTAGAAGCCCAAACCCTACTTTTCTGCTCCCAGAAGCCCAAACCTGCCTTTTATTTGTTTACCCTAAGATGGTATACTGGTCTTAATCATCTGGTCACTTCCTGAAGTTTTCATTTCTTTGTGAACTCCGCTGCATGTGTATATAATTAAATTTGTTTTTTCCCCTGTTTCTTATTAATTTGATTCAAGGGTCCAGCCAGTAAAGCAGGAGGATAGAGAAAAGAAAGGGTTTCCCTCCATACAAAATCAATGAATACAAATATGAAAATAAAAGACATAAAGGATAATGACTATAGATCATAACAGATGAGGTGAGAAAGTTAACATATAAGAAGATTTTTTTTAAAGTATGAATAAGAAGTTAAAAGCTAAAAATATAAGGGTAAAAAGTTAAATAAAATGTACATAGACATAGTTAAAGGATCATATAGAATTTTTTTGAAAAAATAATAAAAATTTTAAAAATATGAGAGAGTGGGGAGAAAGAGATTAAAAACAAAGTAGGTGAGCTTTAACATAGTCTTTAAAGAGGCCGGGCACCTCTGGCCACCCGTTTAAGCAGCAGAGACTCTGGTGGGCAGAAGTCAAAATGGTGGCCTTAACTCTCCCACCTTCTACCTCCCCAGAGGCATCACTTCTGTCAAACAGTTGGCAGGGACAACGACTTTGGGTGATGGTTCAAGCTGTGGTCACCATAGTGTTAGCATTTCTCGCAGTTATATGGGACAACTCGATGAGTTGGCTGACAAATCAACACTTAAAAGCCCTCAGCACCTTGGTGGTACGTGGTGGGTATCTGCTAAGTTTTCTAAAGGATTAGGTGCTAGGTGGAAAGGAGCAAAAGGAGACATAACACAGTGTCCACGTCCAACCCCACTTCCCAGGAAATTGCTGAGGCCTCAGATAATTGTTTTATGATGGCGATGATAACGGAAATCACACATATTTGTCCCTAAAGTGTGTCTGGCACTGCACTAGGCATTTTTCCACAGATGGCCTCATTTTTAGAGCTCTCAACAACCTTGCAAATGCTGCATTTCATAGATTCTAAGACGCCATGCTTCCATATGTTAACATCTTTAAGATCAAGTTAAATCTTACAATCCATGTGATGAGAGTCTTATATTGTGATTTAATTGTCAAGGTTATTTTTTGTTTCTCTTTTGCTAAGTGTACATAAAACAATGGCAAATCTTACAGTGTGTAGTGTGCTAGATTTGATGAAATACAGTAGATGTGACTTTCCATGCTATCCAGATGAGAAAACAGGTACTCAGAGGCCAAACAAGCTGTCTAACATCATATGCTGGTAAATGCCTGGTGTGACATACATACTCCAAAACTTTTTCTTTTTCTCTCCTGGACACCCAAGTGCTAGAAAGTACCTGATCTGTACTGGGAAGGTTGGACTCCAGAATGTGAGAGCTGAAAAGCTCCCAGGAGTCAAGCTTGTGCTTGGCACCAGGACAGAGGTGGCCCTGGACTCAAGCTGTGGCTTTCCTCTCCTCCCAGTTCACAGTACCACACTGTCTGTGTTCCAAGACCTTGTTTCTGCTTTTTCTCTTCCCTCTGTTCCATCTCCTGCCCTTTTTTTTTTTTTTTTTTTTTTGACACCCTTTGGTGTTTTGGATGTTTCTTGTTATTTTTTGCTTTTATCTTACCAGCTGCTGGTTTCACCAAAGAGACAAAGAGACACTAGCAGGATGGGAATATCAGGCTCCCATTCTTTTTCTTTTGCTCCTTTCCAGTTATGTGACAGCTGGTTGGCTACCTCTGGAAATGTATTATGGCCTCTGAGATTTGATGAATTGGAGAAGTATGAGCAGACACACACATCCATTGCCTTACCAGGCCAGGAGAAATAATATTATCTCCTTGTGGGAACAGTTTATTCTCAGAGTGCTTTGATTTAAGCTTACAAGGAGAAATGCCCAGTTACGGAGCAATTTCCCAGAATATTCTGTTTTAGCTGCCTGGCAGTCCTTTGTGCTAAATGATAATGGCCCACATCTGGAGAAGCGTGGTGGGGGTCTCCCTGGATGCCTTGGCTTTCTGGTTTCAATCAAAGTGTCTTATCATTCTTTCACAGGTGCTTGGAAATGTAATGAACTTGTGGAGAGCAAAATGAATATGCAGCGCGGAAAGGGATCTTTTGATCCAAGCCCTTTATTCTGTGGATAAGGAAAGGGAGCCCCAGAGAGGTGAAGTGGCTTGCCAAAGTCACCCAGCAGATTATGGCCAGGATTATAATCTAGGTCACCGACTTAAAGTCATCCAAAGGTTTTCCTTGAAAAGAGCTATAGGAAACGTACAGTCATGTTTGCTGTGACTCTTTCTCATAAGTCCTCCTTGAGCTCGAGCAAGCCACTTGTTTGCACTATGTATCAGTTTTCTAACTCATCTCCTTGCTTCCAGCTCTCCCCACACTAATAAACATCTTTATTAGTGTGAGATTCATCTTCTAGGTTGAGCTTCTAATCACTTCTCCCTCTTCAAAATACTTGGAGGCTCCCAAAGAATAAAGCCCAACTTCTTGGCATTGAAGCTGCACTTGGTCTGCAGCACTTCACAACACTTCCTTAATGTCCTCACTCAGCCTAAACTGCTTGCCGTTTTCTTTTCAAGGCTTGAAGCCTTTGTTCATGCTGTTCCAGCTACTGAAACATACTTCACCATAGTTCCATCACTCCCTTAAGCCCTGGTTTTTTGTCAGGGAGGTCCATTGTGGCAGATCCTGGGAGGAAGGGACATGATGGATTCTGCCAATTTGCTATTGGCAGACTTCTTCTCTGCCCATTGAGTTATGCAGGCAAGTAGTAGTCACCATGAGGCAGTCCACTGCAGGACATTCAGTGGAAAGATAGACAGTTTGCGGACAGTCTGGCAGCAGATGGTAGGTAGGTAGTGGGCATGAAGACAAGCCACTTGACAGCAGGTTTCAGAACTCTAGCTTCTGGGATGGTGCACTGTGGTGTCAGGTTTTGGGGACACAGAAGTAAACCACACAAATGTGGCCTTACCCGCAAGAAGCTTGCAGTTTGGTGGGTAGGACAATTGTTAGAATAGACGATTTCGTCGAGTACTCAAAATCTTATAATTTTCATTTTACAAATAAGAAAACTGAGTCTTGGAAAGGTTGAAAAATTTCCCAAGGCTAACTAGTTCGTTAGTTTTAGAGACAATTCCAAAGCCTATGCTCCCTTTAGTCATAATTTCACTTCTGGGGAAACAAGGGGTCAGGGTTGAGTAGTGAGGCGATGATTTAGGCCTGGAGTAAATACTGTTATTGTTCGTAATAGGGACAATTCATCATGGGAGAACAAGCTTTACATATGCTATTTTTAAATTTCACAATAACTCTGCAGTAAGAATTAGCCTTTCCATTTTACAGATGCAGAAGGCAAAGATTAGCAAAGACAAAGAATATATCTAAAATCACCTACCTACAGGGGAGAAAGGTGTTCAACCTAGATCTATCTGACCATCAAATCTATGTTCTTTCCAGTGGACTAGGCTGCCTCTCCACCACCAGTTACCTAAAAACCATTGAGAGCCTCTTTTTTTTTTCTTCTTCTTCTTCAAGGGAAGGAGGGAGAAGGAGAGAAAGTGCATGTTGACAATAAAAATGAAGAGATTACAAATAGTTTAAATGTAAAAATGTCATGTTCACCTAACTCAGATTTAGAAAACCCACCACAAATCTTGGGAAATTCTGCCTTCCATAATGGGAACTGTCACTTTAAGGCCTGTAGTTTTACCGGATTTGCACAAGGGGAGCTTTGAACCACAATGTTCACTTATTATCTTCATTTATTATTCAAGTTTTCTCTTTCCTGTCTGGGCATCCACATTGGTGGAAAGTTCTTAGAGTCATGTTTAAGATTAATCAAATGAACAGAGATGCCCTTTACACCTCCCTTCTAGAGGCCAATGTGCAGAACCTCAAAGAGGCCCAACATGTTCCAGGTCTGTTCCTTATTGTTGGCCATACTCAGGGCACTACCTTGACATTGGCACTGCACACTCATGACAGGGTGGAGTATCTTGTTCAAAGGGGGCCCATCTCATGCATTTGTCTTGGCTTTTCCTTTACAAAACTTGATTAGATTCTGTTCTGTGGCTATTTCAACTTTGAGTGGAGATGTAATCTCTTGGGTTTTTTTTTTTTTAACCTAATAATTCAATTCTCCTCCCCCATCCCCCGACCCAGAAAACCATCTTTCCATAAGGCTGAGAACAATTAAATATTTTTATTGTTTTGTGCTTGGTCTAATGAGAATCTTCTGTGGATGTATTAGTCCATTCTCATGCTGCTATAAGGACATACCCAAGATTGGGTAATTTATAAAGGAAGAAAGTTTAATTGACTCACAGTTCCACAGGGCTTGAGAGGCCTTAGGAAACTTACAATCATTGGCAGAAGCGGAAGCAAACACATTCTTCTTCACATGGTGGCAGGAAGGAGAAGAATGAGAGATAGCAAAGGAGGAAGTCCTTCATAATCCCACCAGATCTTGTGAGAACTTACTCACAGTCACAGGACTAGCATGGGGGAAACTGCCCCCATGATTCAATTCCTCCCACCAGTTGCCTGGCACGCATGAGGCTTATGGGAACTGCAATTCAAGATAAGATTTGGGTGGGGACATAGCCAAACCATATCATTTCACCCCAGCCTCCCCTAAATTTCATGTCCTCACATTTCAAAACACAATCAGGCCCTTCCAACAGTTCCTCAAAGTCTTAGCTCATTCTAGCATTAACCCAAAAGCCCAAGTCCAAAGTCTCATCTGAGACAAGGCAAGTCCCTTTGGCCTATGAGCCTGTACAATCAAAAGCAAGTTAGTTACTTCCTAGATACAATGGAGGTACAGGCATTTGGTAAATTCACCTGTTCCAAATGGGAGAAATTGGCCAAAATGAAGGGGCTACATGCTCTGTGCAAATCCAAAATCCAGTGAGGCAGTCAAAACTTAAAGCTCTGAAATGACTTCCTTTGACTCCACATCTCACATCCAGGTCATGCTGCTGCAAGAACTGGGCTCCCATGGCCTTGGGCAGCTCTATCTTTGTGGCTTTGCAGGGTATAGCCCCACTTCTGGGCTGCTTTCATGGGCTGGCATTGAGTGTCTACAGCTTTTCCAGGTGCATGGTACAAGCTGTCAGAGGATCTACCATTCTGGGATCTGGAGGACAGGGGCCCTTTTCTCACAGCTCCACTAGGCAGTGCCTCAGTGGGGACTGTGTGTGGGGGCTTTGACCCCACATTTCCCTTTTGCACTGCCCTCACAGAGGTCTCCATGAGGGCTCTACCCCTGCAGCAGACTTCTGTCTAGACAACCAGGTGTTTCCATATATCCTCTGAAATCTAGGTGGAGTTTCCAAACCTCAATTCTTGACTTCTCTGCATCTGCAGGACCAACACTATGTGGAAGCTGCCAAGGCTGGGGGCTTAAATCCTCTGAAGCAACAGTCTGAGCTGTACCTTGGCCCCTATTAGCCAAGGCTGAAGTGGCTGGGATGCAGGGCACCAAATCCCGAGGCTGCACACAGGACAGGGGCCCTGGACCCAGCCCATGAAAAATTTTTTCCCTCTTAGGCCTCTGGGCCTGTGATGGGAGGGGTGGCCATGAAGTTCTCTGACATGACCAGGAGACATTTTCCCCATTGTCCTGGTGATTAACATTTGGTTCCTCATTACTTTTACAAATTTCTGCAGTAGCTTCAATTTCTCCCCAGAAAATTGGGTTTTCTTTCCCATTACATCACCAGGCTGCAAACTTTCCAAACATTTATGCTCTGCTTCCTCTTAAACTCTTTGCCACTTAGAAATTTCTTCTGCCAGATACCTTAAATGACCTCTCAAGTTCAAAGTTCCACAGTCTCTAGGGCAGGGGCAAAATGCCACCAGTCTTTTTGCATAGCAAGAGTGACCTTTACTCCAGTTCCCAACAAGTTCCTCACTTCCATCTGAGACCACCTCAACCTGGACTTCTTTGTCCATATCACTATCAATGTTTTGGTCAAAGCCACTCAATGAGTCTCTAGGAAGTTCCAAACTTTCCCACATCTTCCTATCTTCTGAGCCCACAAAATCTCTAGAAAGTTCCAAACTTTCCCACATTTTTCTGTCTTTTTCTGAGCCCTCCAAATGGTTCCAACCTCTGCCTGTTACCCAGTTCCAAAGTCGCTTCCACATTTTTGGGTATCTTTATAGTAGCACCCCGCTCTCTGCAGTACCAATTTACTGTATTAGTCCATTCTCTTGCTGCTATAAGGACATACCCAAGACTGGGTAATTTATAAAGGAAGGAGGTTTAATTAACTCACAGCTCCACAGGGCTGGGGAGGCCTCAGGAAAATTACCATCATGGTGGAAGGGGAAGCAAACACGTCCTTCTTCTCATGGTGGCAGACTGAGAGCAGAATAAGAAGAAGCATGAGAGCCGAGCAAAGAGGGAAGCACTTTGTGAGATCATCAGATCTCACGCGAACTTACTCAGTATCATGAGAACCGCATGGGGGAAACTGCCCCCATGATTCAGTTACCTCCCACCAGGTCCCTCTCACCACACATGGGAATTATGGGAACTACAATTCAAGATAAGATTTGGGTGGGGACATAGCCAAACCATATCAATAGCCAAACCATACCAACATTTCTGAACCCAAAATGCTCAGAACTGCTTTGCACCCCCTCAGGTAAAGATCAATGGCCTAGGGGCCAGGAAAAAAAAAGCACTGGATACTAGGCATTTTTAGTATAATTTTCTATGTCCTCATCATAACTATTTTATGGAGGAGGAAATTAAGGCTCAGGGAGTTGCTCAAGGTCACACAGTTAGCAAAGAGCAGAGCTGGGATCCAAACCCAGGTCTTTTTAATTCCAAAGCCCATGCTGGAATAGCTACAGCATACCCTCTGATTTTCTAAGAGACATAATGCAGTGGCCAATATGCAGGTCCCAGTCAATGGGAGCTTGAGTAAGTCAATGTGCTATCTTGAGGCCCTCTATTTTCTTTTCCTTTATTCTGCAGGCAAGAAAAGAAACTCAAAGTTTCCATAATTCTAAACATTTCATGGTTTGAGTATTGTTTCTAAAGCCCCTCGTTCTCGTCACCCAGAACCAAAGCAAAAGAGGTTCACATTCAAATCTTGCCTCATATGTAAATCTTTTCTTTATCTATTTAGTTTTTGCTTTAAGAAGAAAGGAAACCTGACTTTTTAAAGTGGAAGCTTGACTCTACTGAGGAATTTTTTTCATTCCTGAAACTTTTCAAAACGTATTTACTTTTGAAGAAAGGAATGACTTAGTTTTCCCTTTACCACACGTGTCCTCTTTGTCAAAATAAAATGAATTCTTCTGTGACTATTCCACCAAGCCTTTCCAATCTTCTCAACTAGTGCCCAGGACTTTCTGAATTTATTCAATAAACAGTTCCTGACAGCCTGCTCTGTGCCTGTAGGGTGTGTGTGTGCGCGCATGCATGTGCTTCCCTAAGATGGCTAAGGGAACACCCTAGCAGGAGAGACAGACACACCTAAAACTGAGTACACAAAGTGCTAAATGCTATAACAGGGGTGAAATTTCACTTCTTGCTACTTTGGGTCCAAGAAGCGGGGACCTTATGGGAGTCAGCATATGTGAATCAGATAAGAGGGTGGTGTTCTTATGTCACTGGACCACTGACCAGGGGTTCAGGGATAAGATCTGACCCTAGGGAGGATATCATTGAAAGTAGGAAGGACCCTGGGTCAGGTCACCAGGGCCCTAACCCTGGGTTGGGGATTAGGAGTGAACTCTGACCTGGTTCAGGACTGGGATGCTGGGCAGGGCCACAGATCTTAACTCAGAAAGAGTGACCCAGGCAGAGCCCTGAACCCACAATTCAGGCCAAACACAGGAGTAGAATCTCAACTTAGAGCTTAATGGATGACTAAGCTTAAACTTCAAGGGTTCCTTTAGCTCTAAAGGAGGAGGCCTGGGTTGGAGGGAAAGAAAGGAGTAGAGCAGCAGATTGGTGTTTAGGTCTTGCAGACCAAGTACCCAATCTTTCTATCAGCTTGTACAGATGTGGGACAAGCCCAAAAGATGGAGGGTGGAGCCTGAAATCTGTCAGTGGTCAAATACAAAACTTCAAATCA
Organism: Piliocolobus tephrosceles; assembly: GCF_002776525.5. Classification (NCBI taxonomy): domain Eukaryota; kingdom Metazoa; phylum Chordata; class Mammalia; order Primates; family Cercopithecidae; genus Piliocolobus; species Piliocolobus tephrosceles. Next base: position 166,594,363 of record NC_045434.1, on the reverse strand, counting down.
GATTCTTTATTTTGTTTTTTATTTTTAGAGACAAAGACAAAGTCTCACTCTGTTGCCCAAGCTAGAGTGCAGTGGTGCTATCACATTCACTGCAGCCTCAAACTCCTGGTTTCAAGTGATCTTCCCACCTCAGCCTTCTGAGTAGCTGGGACTATAGTCTGACGCCACTGTGCCGCACTTCAAAAACAAAACAAAACAAAACTGTAGAGATGGGGTCTTGTCATGTTGCTCAAGCTGGTCTCAAACTCTTGGGCACAGTCGATCTTCCTGCATCAGCCTCTCTGTGCCTGTAGCGTGTGTGTGGGGTTATAGGAGTGAGCCACCACACCCGACCAAGATGTTTTATTACAAGATCAACTACCTATTTGGCATTTTATGTCTAAGAAACATTCAAGTTCATCATGGCCAAAGCAAAACTTTTGATTTACGACTCCTTTGCCCCTCAACTTGTCTCTTGGTTCTCCCCGTTTAATAACAGGGCACTGTAATTCACCCATGTGCTCAGGCCAGACACCTAGGAATCACCTTGGATTTCTCGACATTGCTTATTCCTGCATCGGCTAGGCTCTCCCCTCTGTCTCTCCTGTCACCACCTTAAGTGTCAGTGGCTGAACAGGTAGGGCACTTTGTGGGAAGCACATAAGCCAACTCCTGATCATTAAGTGAGGATAGTTTGGTAAAATCACTTTCTGTAGGTTTAAGCCATCGTGATCTACTGGGTCCCTGAAACGGTCACATAGCTGATGGCTGCATTTCTGTTCTCGCTCCTCTGTGATCAAGCCTCTGTGTGGCAGTCAAAGTGACCCTTGAAAACATAAGCCAACCATGTCATTCTCCTGTTCAAGACCCTCCCAGAGGCTCCTCATCACTCTCAGAATAAATTTCCGTTCGTGTTATGGCTCCCTAGGACCTGCCCCTGAGGTCATTTGCTATCCCCCTTCGTCACTTTACCCTTGTCTACCTGGCTTGCTTTCTGTTCTTTGACTGTATCAACCTTATTTCTGTCTCAGGGCCTTTTTGCTTGCTGTTTTCTGTAGCATAAATACCCTTGTATCTGCTTATTTATGGCTGCCTTATTTTAAATCATGTCTCATTTCAAATGAGAGGTCATCTTCTCAGAGACACCTTCTCTGATTACACTCTGTGATGTAGCACACCTGCCTTCCCACAACCCCCTCTAATTTCCATGTTCTATTTTTTCCACATTTTGCTTATCTTTACTTGACGTTTGTTTGCTTACTTGTTTATTGTTTATCCTACCCCCGACACCAATAAAATGTAAGCTTCCTGAGAGCAGGGACTTGTTTAGTCTTTTATTTCCAGCATGTGCAACAGAATGTGGCACCTAGTAGAGAGTCAATACATGCCTTGAAATGCTTTAAAACTTCTTACCTCCATGCTCCAGGGCATGGTCTTCATTCCAGAGAGTCCGTAAGATCACATCTCCTTAGAGGTGATGAGGGTTGGGAAGTGCATGGTAACAGAGTAGTGTAGATCAAACACATTGGGTATAATCACATCATGTTGTCATTTATAAAAAATCCAGAATATGTATTGAGCAGGAAAGAATGAAGCATTTTACTGCCTCCTAATACATAATACATCCCAATGATTTAACATATAAGAGAACTTTGTAGACAAACCTTAGGCCAGGAAAGGAGTGGCCTGAGGATCTAATTTTCTCCTGCAGTCCAAGTGAAGAAGAGCGTTTATGACTGCCAAGCAGAGGTGAATTTACCCTGAAACTAATGACACTTAAGCTTTAGGGTTTCTCACTTGTATAGGTGTCTTCCAAGGCTCTGTGTGTGTACAATATGCAAAAGTAAGGCATTACTTAAATTAGCTCAGGCCACTGCCTCTCTACCCCAACTTCTAATATGTCACACTTCCCCTTGTATTTGCTGGCATTGGAAAGCTGTGGGCATTGCTGGAATTTGGTGAGGCAAAGTTGAGTTGGGGATGCATTTGGTTTGAGTTTCATGAGATTTATTGATGTGAGTCACTGTCTCCTCCATTCATAATTAAGTTGTGATAGACATCCTGTGGTAGAAAAGTCTTCCAAAACCATTTCTACCACCCACTGTGCTCTGGCAAAGCCAGAGGCGGGATCCCAATACGAACATGTCTGCTATTCTGTGGCAGCAGGAATACATGAATACAGGAGGAGAAACAAAAAGGGATCAGTAGCTAGTTTGTGGAAAATGCCTAAAATGATCAGATGTTTAAAATTCTAAGTGGTGGATTTGGTTCTCCTTGGCACCTAAGTCAAAATGGAAGTTCTCATCCACAAGAAATATACTCAACAAAGCAGTATGTGCAATTAAAAGTGGCCCCTGCATTAATTGTGTGAAATAAGAGTTTTTTCTTTCTTTCTTTTTTTTTTTTTTTAATGAGCATTCCTGTATTCACAGGGCACAGACCTGTATCAGTATTACCAATAGCGAGTACCTCAGTGTGAGGTCTCATGTTTTATGCATCCCAAACTGTCAAGCCCCATCTTAGACCATCTGGATTGTCTTAATGATGTGTCTGACACATCTGGTTCTCACAGAGTGTGATTTGGATCCAGAAGAAATGGAACCTAAAATTGTCACAAATGCAGTGATGTAGCCTTGTGAGACAGGTGTTTCAGTGGCAACATTTCTGTACATGCTCATCAAGTCCCTGCATACTGTTTAAGAATAATTTAATAGTATAACTATGTAGCTAAAAAACTAGAGATAATTTAAAAATGATTCCAATTTTTTGCTATATCTCAGTTTTAGATTAATTTTGTATCTTTTTTCAGAATTGTTGATTATACATGAATTCAAGTCTTACGAGACAGAACTATTTCAGTGGAAGCCAAAAGTGTAAACTGAAAAAAAAGAATACTGGCTGAAACTTTAAATGTCAAAACTCTCTTTTATATCACAAAAATAACAAAATCTCTGCTGGTCAAAATTATGAAGATAAGAAAAGAATTACAATAACAAAGAAAATAGAATGAAATTGACAACAGAGGTAAAAAGATGATGACGAGAAGCAAGATACTTCTAGACAGAAAGCACACACACACACAAAAAAAAGAAATAAAAATTATGGCAAAGAATAAGATAATGTATGCTCTCAACAGAACACACAAAAAGGTCAACAGTAGCTTTATTTTGATGAATTCGTTGTGCCCTTTTGTTGTGTCCTGTTGAAATGAGCAGTGATTTCATTCAACTCGATTTGGTGAAAGACAGTTTTTCTTTAAAGGAAAACTAGCAAAACTCTTTATATACCACATAAGGACATCAGCATCAACCTAGTTAATCAATGTCATCAACTCAAAAAGTATTTAAGGTTGGTCACACACAATAAAACTTGAAATGCTCTAAAAATCTTACAGCTCATGTATGAAAGAAACTGTATAGATATTTTTTTCTGACTTTGATAATCCTGAAATTTTACATGACATTCCCAGTAACAACTTATGGAGCTGAAACTTTTTCTAAAGGTTCCACAATGAAAACAAATTTCAAGAGTCCGCACTAGAGGAAGAAGAGTTCAATTTTCTGTTCCTTCTGCAGAAAATACGATAAAATTGCTGTCATGTGAAAAGGTGAACAAGATGCAGCCAAAAATGGGAAAAAGTTAAAAACAAACATTTGGGATTTTATATTTGTCAGCCTTTAAAAATGTATAGCCTTTGGTGATTTATTTTCTCATTCTAAATAAATATTCACTCTTGAACCTAATTTTGTATTTACAACTTTGTGTTCTTTTTCTCTAGGTGGACCTCCACAGGAACAAATCAGATCCATGTCAGGCGGCACCAAACCTAAATCTGCTTCTGCCTCAGCAGACAGGACATGGTAGCTGTGGCTGCTGTGGCTGCTGTGGCTTCTGTGGCACTTGGGATGGAAAAACGTGGGATGCAAACCTATTCTAGCAACGCCTAGAGATGCAAGGGATAGAAATTTCTTCTGTCGACCGGGCATGATGGCTCAAGCCTGTAATCCCAGCACTTTGGGAGGACGAGACGGGCGGATCACGAGGTCAGGAGATCGAGACCATCCTGGCTAACACGGTGAAACCCTGTCTCTACTAAAAAAAAAATACAAAAAACTAGCCGGGCAAGGTGGCGGGCGCCTGTAGTCCCAGCTACTTGGGAGGCTGAGGCAGGAGAATGGCATAAACCCAGGAGGCGGAGCTTGCAGTGAGCTGAGATCCGGCCACTGCACTCCAGCCTGGGTGACAGAGCGAGACTCCGTCTCAAAAAAAAAAAAAAAAAAAAAAAAAAATTTCTTCTGTCATAATGTACTAGATAAAATTTATATTCATTGAAACAATTAGCTATTCCTTGACCAACAAGGCAAGAGCTCCACTATATGGCATCACTCATGTAGATCGTGAACAAGAAAGCATGCTTTGATCTGACCACCTCAAAACATTATTTTTGTTTCCTATTATATTAGGTTGTCCCCACAAAATTCATGTCCACCTGAAACTCAGAATTTGGAAAGAGAGTCTTTGCAGATGTAGTTGTTTAGGTTAGGATGAAGTCATACTAGATTAGGGTGGGCCCTAATATGGTGTCCTTACAGGAAAACTAGGTGAAGAAAGACACAGAAGAGAAGGCCATGTGAAGAGGGAGGCAGAGATTGGAGGTATGCTGTCACAAGCCAAGGTGACACACCTGGGGCCATCGGGAGCCAGGAGAGGCAAGGAAGAATTTTCCCCTAGAGGCTTGGGAGGGAGTACAGCCCTGACAGTACCCTAATTTAGCACATCTAGCCTCTGGAACTGTGAGAGAACATATTTCTGTTGCTTTAAGCCACATAAGTTTGTGGTGATTTGTTATGGTAAACCTAGGAAACTAGTATACTCGGTAGCTGGTATACTTTGGGTGAGACTGGAGCAGGTACTGCTAGTGGTCAGAATTTTAAGAGAGGCAAGCAGAGAAACTCCTGTCTCCATTGCCTCAGGACTTTGTTGCAACACAAACACTCATGGTGCTTTCATTATACACAAATTGCCTGCACAGCAAGGGGATGGAGAAAGCAGTTAGACACAGTCCTGGCTTCGTGGAGCTTATGCTCAGGCAGAGAGATGGCAGGATAAAAAGATGGCTGCTTCGCAAGGGAGAAAAAGCAGAGCAGGGACCCAGCCTACATTTCCCACAGGGATTGCTGGAGTGGGGCGGGTAAGGGGGCATGAGTGGTTTGAGACTGAGCTGGCAACAAACTGGAGAAAGGTCTGAGTGCAGGGGGTAGGGGAGAGAGGGAGGGAGGAGATGGACTTAATCCATTTTCCAAGAGGATGAAACTGGGAGGAGAGTGGAAAGTGTTTCAAGGTGATTTTTCCAAAGGATTTCCGGATGGGGTGCTGTTCAGTGACTGGTGGTGTGCTTTTGACAAAACCAACAGTGAAACTCTCCATTATTACCTAAAGCTTTCAGAGTGAGACCAATGTTCCTCTGATGTGGCATCTTACAGATACACGGTCATGAGACCTGGCTTTACGCAGGTTACTCATGGACACAGATATTCATAGTAGAAGGTGGGATGTGAGCTGGGCAGGAGGCGGGCTGCAAACAAAGCAGCAATTGAGGCCAGAAAAGGTGAAGGCACATTCTGTTTGGGAGCTAGTATTTGCTTCCCTAGGATTCTCCACAACCTAACATAGCTACAATCAAAAGGCAATTTATTGCAAAGTAAGTGATATGGTTTGGCTGTGTCCCCACCCATCTTAAATTGTAGCTCCCATAATTCCCACATGTTGTGGGAGGAACCTGGTGGAAGATAATTGAATCATGGGGGCGGTTTCCCTCATACTGTTCTTGTGGTAGTGAATAAGTCTTACAAGATCTGATGGTTTTATAAGGGGAAACTCCTTTTGCTTGGCTCTCATTTCCTCTTGCCTGCTGCCATGTAAGATGTGCCTTTCACCTTCCACCAAGATTGTGAGGCTTCCCTAACCACGTGAAACTGTGACTCTATTAAACCTCTTTTTCATTATAAATTACCCAGTCTTGAATATATCTTTATCAGCAGTGTGAGAATGGACTAATACAGTAAGCAGTTTTCTTTCTAGGGTGATTGTAACTATTGATGCTAGCATTGGTTCCCAACTTCATTTCCCTGGCAAAGCAGGAAACAGCTAGAGTCCACTGGCTTTAGAACATGCTCTTAGAATTTTTTCAGTCTCATCAAAGCTTCATGGAAATCCTAGCTAAGTTTCTCTTTCCATTCAGGTGTAACCTCTGAAAGCCCCCTGCAAACCCTTCCTTTTCCTTAATTATCCTTTCAACCTTCAGAGTGCATTTGCCAGGGGTTCTGAATAGATCCTTAGTTGCAAATGTGGTGTGTTATTTCTAAGACTTGTATTTTATAAAGTACATCATAAAATTGTATCTCAGGGCCCAGGTGGTTAAGGGAATATTTCCAATGTTCTATTTATTCAGAAGCAAGGGGGGCTAATCCTAAAAAAAAAATTCCTTTACGTATTGGCCAAGTCCCTGATGTACAGTTGGACCACATCATAAAAGGTTGTGAAATGGTTATGGCCAGTGTCAGTGGATTGAATCATCTCCCTATGCAGATGATGAGTCTTTGAGATTGGGGCTGTTCACAAACCCAGATAACTTTAGAATGCAAACTTGGGCACCTGGGGAATTGGCTGCAGCCACCTGCTTTTTTGGAAACTAATGAGGAAAGGGCATCTGTCAATTGTGTTCCCTTGGTACTAGCCCCAACTGATTCTAAAAACAACATTTAGTTGAAAATAAGCTCCCAAATGATGTCAGAGTTGGGAAGAAATTGCATCCCAAGTATCACTTATGGCCAACAGTCAATTTTTAATTTTTCCTTTGTGTCTCTCTTTTGTCTTTCCCAGGAAGCATATTCTCTTCTAGCCATGGCTCAAAGTCTACAAAACTTGCATCTTCTACCTTAATGTGAACTTGCTGAACTCTAGTTGCTTTCACTGCAGGGAAGGGGCTTTAGACCCATCTCTGCTTCTTGATGGTTTTGTGAACCTGGATGAGTCACTTTCCTCTCTGTCTTGATTTTTCCCAAATGTAGAGTGAAGGTGGGAAAATCACAGATTCTCTACATTCTGATGGGGAGAAGGTTTTGCTTTCTTCCAGAGAACCAGTGATTCTGATCATCTACAATGTTTTACCTCTTACTCTAGGTGTCGCTGACAATTTTAGCAGTGTAGCGTCATTCTAAATGTCTTTTATCTACTATATCAGCCAAACTAGATATGATGGGTGATTTCATGTGTCACCTTGACTGGGTGAAGGGATGCCCAGATATCTGGTGTAAACATTATTTCTGGGTATATCTGTGAAGGTGTTCCTGGAAGAGATTAGCATCTGAATAGGTAGACTGAGTAAAGAAGATCCACCCTCACCAGTGAGGGTAGGTATCATCTAATCTGTAGATGGGCAAAATAGAACAAAAAGGCAGAGGAAGGGTGAATTTTCTCTCTTTGCTTGGGTTGGTGCATCCATCTTCTCCTGCCCACAGATATCAGTAGTCCTGGTTCTTGTGCCTTTGGCTTCAGCCTGGGAATTAGAACATCAGCTCTCCTGGTTTTCAGGACTTCGGACTTAGACTGAATTACACCATTAGCATTACTGGTTCTTCAGCTTTCAGACAGCATGTCATAGAACTGCTTGGCTTCCATAATTGTGTGAGGCAATTTCAATAATAAATCTCCTCTTATGTGCCTATATACATCCTATTGGTTCTGTTTCTTCAGAGAATGCTAACTAATATACTAGATGATTAAATGGCCTCTCTGGGGTTACTGCACCAAATAGCTCCAACAGAGTCAATCACATTATATTCCATATATAAATGGCACCCCAGAGTTGTGCAATGTGGCAGGTAGGGAGGATGTGGTGGGAATCACTATTTCTGCATTTTGCCATTCTTTGATGAAGATAGTATCCTCAGTAATTTCTGCCTCCAGGGATGTGAAAGAGCTTTTTGCATACATTTTGCTGGGGAAGGGGGACTGCAGGGGACTTCCTTGGCATTTCCTGCTTGGGTCTTTCTTCACAGATTAGGAAGCCAGTGTGTGGAAGCCAATGTGAGTGCCTGATAATATGTTTCCAGCACTATATTCAGAAATTCCAGGATGGAGTTGATGTTTCTGCTGAGCTTACAATGAAAGTCGAATTAAAATTTCATTTATTACTTAACCTCTATAAACCCTTACTCTACCTGCTGGACTGCAGTAGGTTCTGGGTCCTAGGATTTAGTATTTAATTAAGGCCAGTGCCTAGTAATTCCTCAGAGATCTTTTTATCCTGTTAAAAAGGCACTAATATTCCACACTACAGAGAATTACCCACAAATAGGAAAAGCAGTTGAATATTGAGCAGGAGAAAAACAAAACCAAAAATAGGACCACTATGACATTTTTTCATTCATTCAGCAATCATTCACTGAGTACTCACTATGTTTTATTCTAGGCTGTAGTTTTCAACCACAGGTATCCTAGTATTGCTTACAGGTACATTAAAGCATTCTGTAAATACTGAAATGTTTCCTGCCAAACCATGAAAGTTAAATAGCCTGAGTAGTGTTCCATTACTTTTATCATGCCAAGTGCAATCCCACCTGATATGGTTTGGCTGTGTCCCCACCCAAATCTCATCTTGAATTGTAGTTCCCATAATCCCCACGTGTCATGGGAGGGATCCAGTAGGAGATAATTGAATCATGGAAATGGTTACCCCCATGCTGTTCTTGTGATAGTGAATGAGTTCTCATGAGATCTGATGGTTTTGTAAGGGGCTTCCTTAACCCCGCTTTGCCCTGCACTTCTCCTTGCTGCCACCATGTGAAGCAGGAGTATTTGCTTCCCCTTCTGCCATGATTGTAAGTTTCCTGAGGCCTTCCCAGTCATGCTGATCTGTGAGTCAATTAAAACTCTTTCCTTTGTAAATTACCCAGTCTTGGGTAGGTCTTTATTAGTAGTGTGAGAACAGATTAATATAGTAAATTGGTTCTGCAGAGAGTGGGGCGCTGCTGTAAAGATGCCTAAAAATGTGGAAGTGACTTTGGAATTGGGTAACAGGCAGAGGAAGACAGGAAAATATGGGAAGGTTTGGAACTTCCTAGAGACTTGGAGGGCTCAGAAGATAGGAAGACATGGGAAAGTTTGGAACCTCCTGGAGACTTGTTGAATGACTTTGATCAAAATGCTGATAGTGATATGGACAGTGAAGTCCAGGCTGAGGTGGTCTCAGGTGGAGGTGAGGAATTTGTTGGGAACTGGAGCAAAGTTCACTCTTGCTGTGCAAAGAGGCTGGTGGCATTTTGCCCCTGCCCCAGGGATCTGTGGAACTTTGAACATGACAGAGATGATTTAGGGTATCTGGCAGAAGAAATTTCTAAGAGGCAAAGGGTTCAAGAAGAAGCAGAGCATAAAAATTTGCGGACTGATGATGTAATAGAAAAGAAAAATCTATTTTCTGTGGAGAAATTCAAGCCTGCTGCAGAAATTTGCATAAGAAACGAGGAGCCAAATGTTAATCACCAAGACAATGGGGAAAATGTCTCCAGGGCATGTCAGTGACCTTCACAGCAGCCCCTCCCATCAGAGGTCCAAAGGCCTAGGATGGAAAAATGGTTTAATGGGCTGGGCCCCGGGGCCCCCCTCCTCTATGCAGCCTCGGAACATAGTGCCTTGCATCCCAGCTGCTTCAGCTCCAGCTGTGGCTAAAAGGGGCCAAGGTACAGCTCAGGCCATTGCTTTGGAGGGTGCAAGCCCCAGGCCTTGGTTGGTTACATGTGGTGTTGGGCCTGTGGGTACACAGAAGTCAAGAATTGAGGTTTGAGAATGTCTGCCTAGATTTCAGAGGATGCATGGAAACATCTGGATGTCCAGGCAGAAGTTTGTTGCAGGGGCAGAGCCCTGATGAAGAACCCCTGCTAGGGCAGTACAGAAGGGAAATGTGGGGTTGGAGCCCCCACACAGAGTCCCTACTGGGGCACTGCCTAGTGAAGTTGTGAGAAGAGGGCCAGTGTCCTCCAGACACCAGAATGGTAGATCCACCAACAGCTTGCACCATGCATCTGGAATAGCCACAGACACTCAATGCCAGCCCATGGAAGTAGTCAGGAGGGAGGCTGTACCCTGCAAGGTCCCAGGGGTGGAACTGCCCAAGAACCATGGGAACCTACCTCTTGCATTAGCATGACCTGGATGTGAGACATGGAGACAAAAGAGGTCATTTTGGAGCTTTAAGATTTGACTGCCCCCACTAGATTTCAGACTTGCATGGACTTACAGCTTTTTCATTTTGGCCAATTTCTCCCATTAGGAATGGGGGTATTTACCCAATGCCTGTACCCCCATTGTGTCTGGGAGGTAACTAACTTGCTTTTGATTTTTACACAGTCATAGGCAGAAGGGACTTGCTTATTCTCAGTTCCCATAATTCCCACATGTTGTGCGAGGGACCTGGTGGGAGATAATTGAATCATGGGGGCAGTTACCTCCATGCTGTTCTCGTGATAATGAGTGAATTCTCACAAGATCTGATGGTTTTATAAGGGGCTTCCCCTCCTCCCCTTTGCTCTGCACTTCTCCTTGCCATCATCACGTGAAGCTTGGCGTGTTTGCTTCCTCTTCTGCCTCATGTTCCTGAGGCTCTCCTGGACATGCTGAACAGTGAGTCAATTAAACCTCTTTCCTTTATAAATTACCAAGTCTCAGGTATGTCTTTATTAGCAGTGTGAGAATGGACTAATACACCACCTCTGGGCCTTGGCACCTGCAGCTCCCTTTGCTTGGAAGTCTTCTCTTACAGAGAGCACATGGCAGTTCATCACTTCCTTCATTTTCTTGATGCACTCAGTTATGTCAACTTGGTTAAGATGGAAACTGCATTTTCCGTAATTTCTATTCCTATGTCATTCTAGGTTACAGCTGGCAAAAAAGGAACAAGCATGAAATTTGGCAGGCTGACGTGGAGCAGTAGTCCTTACTCTAAGAAAGTTATTATGGGCAGATGTGGTGATGAACAGACACGTAAGTACCTGGCAGGTCCCCACTTGGACACATTCTCCTTCCTCTCCTCCCAAATTAATCCTTAGCCATGGCCTTGTAGAGGTGGTAGCTACACAGAAGGAACAGCTTTGTATAGAACTCTCCATAAGCTTTCTTCATGATACTCCTTTAGTAGCTACACATCGTGCCTTGTGAGTCCACAAAGAAAGCTTGTGGAAAGTTCTTTGCAAAGCTCTGTGCCTCTGTTCTTTGCTCTGAAAAATGGAATGAGATTAATAGTCACTACATTATAGGGTTTACATGGCTTAACACAACCAAAGTGCTTAGGACAATGCCTGGCACATGGGAAATGTGCAGTGCATGTTAGGTTTCACTATTGTGGTCACACTATGCAGCTTCTTATTGTTTGGGTTTAGGAACCTGAACTTAATGATGAAAGCAGGAACCCTCTCATGTTGAGCAGTGGAGTGACAGGAGCACTTTGGTCTTAGGATGATTAACCTGCCAGCTTGTTTTGAATGCAATCAGAGACCACACAACTGAAAGCAGGAGGCTTTAGTGGATGCCCAGGTGTGAAGTATCTAGCAAATCTCTCTGTCATAGGTACAGTCAACTAATACCAAAGTTCCCCTAAGGATCAACAGACAGCCAAAAAGAAGTTCTTTGGCACTGCCTGCCTGGCCTCTGTCCCCAAGAATATTGTTCTCAGACATTGATAGCCTGATGCTTTAGGGACTTAAAACTAGAAGGAAACCAGCTATTTACATTATTTAGTAATTTGGTATAGTCAAGTGAACATAGGCTTAGACTTTTAGATTGGCATTTGTCTCCTGTTTTTGGTGAACCTTGGTGAGTTTCTTTACCTGAGTTTTAGGAGGTTTACATCTATAAAACAGGGAGAATATATCTACCCCATAGTACTTTTTAAGAATTAAAGAAATTAATGTTCCACTGTCCCAGGTACAGTACAAGGCTCTAAGTAGGCCTTCAGTAAATAGTGTTTTGAACTGGATAATAATGTAATATGTTTATCATAATAATTATAATTAGGTAGGTTGTTGTAAGGAGTAAAAGAGATGAGGTATGTAAATCATCCTGTATGGTATTCAATATGCAGTAGGTGCTTAATAAATGCTAGTTTACATCTGTCCTCCCCCTCATTGAGCTGTTTGTCTTTTCCATGGGGTCTATGTGGTTGCCAATGGTAGGCAAGGCTTATATACCCCATCTCTAGCTCATGGTCCAACAGCAAAGTGTGAGGTCTTAGCTCCTTGATTCTCAGCTGCCCACGACAACTGTCTTAGTCAGTTTGGACTGCTTTAACTAATTACTATAGGCTGGCTGGCTTAAGCACGAAACATTTATTTCTTACAGTTCTGGAGACTGAGAAGTCCAGGATCAAGGTGGCAGCAGGTCCAATGTCTGGTGAGGGCCCACTCCCTGGTTTGCAGATGGCTGACTTCTCACCATGTCCTCATGTGGCAGAAAGCATCAGCTAGCTCGCAAGTCTTTTCTCATAAGGGCACTAATAACATTCATGAGGGCTCCACCCTTATGACCTAATCACCTCTCAAAAGCCCCATCTCCAAATACCATCCCACTGAGGATTAGATTTCAACATAGGAATTTAGGGAGACAGAGTCAATCTATAGCAATGACTTTCCCTGAGGCAGTTTAGAAAGCCCCTTTATGCTGTGGACCGACTGGCCAGCAGCACTTCTCTTATCCTTCAGTGACTTGCATGTTAGCAGCTGCAGTTTCTCATGGACACAGGCCCTGTGTGATCTCAGCTGGACACGTCATCCAGACCATTTCCCTGGCCCATGTTGGGACTGTTGAGACAGTCAAGCTGCACTCTGTCGCAGATTCTTTGCCAAAGCTCAGAAGCAGCTGCCTATAACTCAGATTATCATTGGGCTTTGAGAGTAAAGTATGTTTTCTATACAAACACAAGAACTGGTTTTAAGCACTTCTTTTGTCCTTTGTGTGTGGCTTTGTATTTTTAAAAGTTCCATCCCATTGATTATCATCTTTGTAAATATATTTATTATCTAAGGTTGCTAAATCAATACCCAGATTTGAATACACAGTTCTGAGTTAAGATATCTGGTCCCCTAAACAAATCTTGCAGATTTGCTCACCAGATTTAGACTGAGAAGTTAATTAAAATCAACTGAGGGCAATGATAACACTAAAGGCTTTTACTGTTTTGTTTTTGGAAGCAACCAGGGGGGTTAGTACAAGAAGAAGTGCACAGGTCAGCCTTCAAAAGAAAAGGTTGCTATGTTTAGTTGTTCATTTGACAATTATCTATTCAGTAACTCTAATGTGCCAGACATTCTTCTAGGTGCTAAAGACAAGATAAGGGCACCAACAAATAGAATTTCTTACCTTCATGAAACTTACATCCTAGTGGGGGAGATAGAAATTTAACAAATCAAATAAGTGAAATATATAATGTGTTGGGTAATAGTAAGTTTTAAGGGACAGAATTAATCAGAAAGAGGAGCATACATCATTGGGGTTGGCACTGTGAGTGCATTGAGGGTGGCCTTGAGGGTGGTAAGAGGGTTGAAATTACTGAGCACTCTATTGGACACTGGGGATATGTGGAGGAGGAGTAAGGCAAAGTCACGGCCCTCATGGGAGTGTGGCAGCAGCTGTAAGCTTTCCACCAAAATGTGTTCTCTCCTCTGGTAATAAGATCATAACTGGAACAGATGTGGCTTCCAAGTCAGGGTCTGCATTTCCCAGCCCCATCTTGCAATTAAGAGTGGCCGTGAGAATAAGTTATTTCTAGTGGAGTATGAGTAGAAGTGACTTGGGTCCTACCAGGAAGGTGTTAAGATGACATATGTGCCTCCTTCGTGCTTGAATGTTGTCAAAATCAAAACTGAGTCACCAGTGTTATAAAAAATCTCTGACAAACAGAGCCAGAAAAGGCTATAGAGTTCTTAAGCTTGTATGTTTAATAACAAAACTATCTCAAAGACTCTACAGAAACTACAACTTTACACAAAGGTCATCACAGCCTTACATAAAAAATACTTCTGCAAGGACATCTGCCCAACAACTGTCTGTCCAGACTTGGACTGGCATCAGTCTTGTTATTGATCTTTGTAGCCAAAGAGAATGATGTGTAATCTTCATTTTTCCTTTAGAAACCTTAGCCTTTTTTTTTTTTTACCTCCGTGAATATGCACATAGTTTACTATGGCATGCATATTTCTGTTGCAATGCCATACTCCTGAATCAATAAATACCTTTTTTTTTTTTTTTTTTTTTGAGTACCTTTCTCTTTCATTATTTAGTTTGGCGATGTGTTCTTCCTTCTGAGTCCTTGACTGACCACATGGAGGAGAGCTGCCCACTGACCTGGAATACCCACTCTAGACTGTTAAATAAGAGAGAAATAAACTTCTAATTTGTTGGTGGTATTGCACTTTTGGGGGTCTAGTTGGTATCACAGTTTAACCTTAACTAATATATGGACTGTCATGTGCGTCCGTGTGAAGAGACCACCAAACAGGCTTTGTGTGAGCGATAAAGTTTTTTAATCACCTGGGTATAGGTGGGCTGAGTCCAAAAAGAGAGTCAGCAAAGGGAGATAAGGGTGGGGCCGTTTTATAGGATTTGGGTAGGTAAAGGAAAATTACAGTCAAAGGGGGGTTGTTCTCTGGGGGGTAGGAGTAGGGGTCACAAGGTGCTCAGTGGGGGAGCTTTTTGAGCCAGGATGAGCCAGGAAAAGGACTTTCACAAGGTAATGTCATTACTTAAGGCAAGGACCAGCCATTTTCACTTCTTTGGTGGTGGAATGTCATCAGTTAAGGCAGGGGCAGGGCATTTTCACTTCTTTTTTGATTCTTCGGTTACTTCAGGCCATCTGGGAGTATACGTGCAAGTCACAGGGGATGCGAGGGCTTGGCTTGGGCTCAGAGGCCTGACATGGACCACTAATATAACATATCTTTAAGACTAAATACTACTTATTTATTTTCATGGTTGATTGCTATATTTTAGTCACATGGAAAGAAAGAGATATGGTAGCAGAGGAAAGGAATGTTTAATTCTGTCAGCAGTAGGTAGGTTAGGGTCAAGTTGGGAAAACCATGACAAAAAAAAGATGATATTTGAGCTGAGTCTTGAGGAATGAATGAGTATTCACTTTGGGGAAGAAAAGGGGAAAGGGCACTTCAAATCTAAGTCACAGCGTGAATAAAAGCTTTCATGGAGGCAGGAAAGTCCAGATGTGGTGTTACCTGTTGTTTTTTAAAATTCCCTGTAATCAGAAAGAATGGAAAGAAAATATCATAGTCCTAACCTATTGTATCTCATTATTTGGTTGCAAATTTTTGAATGCAGGAAAATAAAACACTGTACATGTTAGAAAGCTAAACATAGCGGTTGGTTGTATTGTTTCCAAAGATTTCAAAGATGACTTCCACAAGGTTGTGAAGAATGTTTTATTCTATTCCAAATGTCTGAGTGCCCTTAGGTATGGGGGTTTTAGGTAGTAGGCTAAACTGCAAAGCTTCTTCTCTGAAACCTGAATGTGATCATGATTTCTAAAAAATAGATACCTGCAATTGCAAAGATCCAATGAACATGGCTAATAAGATTACCTTTTCCAGTATAGACACAACGGACTTTTCTCTAGTTATTAGGCTGTGCAAAATTCTATTAGTACATTAGTTAGAAATAGATTTCTAACATATTTAACCCCCTCTGCTGTTTCCTTTTTGTTTAAAACTACCATTCACTACACTCTATTACTGAACTATGTGTCCAGCACTGTGCTAAGAGTTTCACATACCGTAAGCCAGATTATTGTGTATCACTGTTCTCAGGTGAGAAAACAAAGGCACATAGGTTAAGTACTTGTTCAAAGTTATATGATTACTGAATCCCGTAGTAGGGTCTTGAGGAGGTCTGTTTGACCCCGAAACTCATTTTATTAACAAAGAAATTCCTTCTTTGCTTCCCTTTAACATTTATTTTTGATTTCCATGGTATATATTTTTTAAGCCTTGTTCAGGTTTTGGAGATATCAGACTTTTATTTTTTGAATTATGTGTTTAATTATCGTGTTTTCAAAACATCCATCAACAACAAGAATCCTTTCTCAATTCTGCCCTCTGGGGCCACGCTGACTTTTCATTGAGCCATGACTTGAATATAACAATGTGTCTCAAGTATTTCACAATACAGGGCAATTTCCTTTGGCCAAAAGTTACCTTACTGGGTCACAGGATACCCAGATTATGCAAGATTTCAAGGCATCCATATATCAGCATAAATCATCCTTAAATCTCTGGGTAAAACAAGGTCACCTTAGTCTTAATTCTTTTTCTAATTTTGGGGTTGACTGGTTAAGCTTTGATATTCATTGTCAGGAAATTAGTGGGTTTCTTGAGAGAAATACTTTACTAGTTTCTGTTGTGTATCAATGCTGGAGAAGCGATAAGGAGGGGCTAACAGAAACTCAGAGTGAGCCATGAGTCAGGTAACATGTTTATACTCTTGTATTTAATCATCACCACAAGTCTACAAGAAAAATACTATCATTTCAGTTTTTACCAGTGAGGACCATGAGACTCAGCTTTGCCTGAGGTTGCCCATTTAGTAAATGGTAATTCTGCAATTCAAACTGAAGCCCATTAGATTCCATCCAATATCTTTTCACGGCATGATGCTTGAGTGATTAAAGTGAAGTGTTCTATTTAAACCAATTATTCTAGCCTAATGTTTTCCAAACTCTGTGGTCATGAAATCAATTTTATGGATTGCTATTGGCATTAAAAATAGTAGAGTAAAAATATTAGAGTGTATTCCATAAAGAATGAACAAACATTTTGTAAAACGTTTGTTTTAGTTCTACAGACAAACGTGTATTCAGTTGTGTCTAAGGATGCGTGACCTGGCTTGCCTTGTAAGATGTAGCTGCAGCCAAGAATCCTCTATCCTGCTTCTCTTTCTTGTGTCGTAGCCCACACACTAGACATCCTGTAGACCCGTAGAGTTCACAGGTTGAAACCAGCCTTCCCCTGTGCCTTTGCAGTCCTGCTTCTCTTCCTGTGTTCTGTGTTTCAGGTAGGAGTGTCATGATCATCCTTAACAACTGCCTCTTTCTTAGTTGTTGCATCTAATCTAATTGTCAGATCTTTCAAATTTACTTAGGAAATAAGTCTCAAAACTGTCCCTTCCACTCCATCACTCCCTGTTGTTGGAGGCAAGAATGCGGTTTTATCCAAACCCTTTATCCTGAGCAACTAGACACCTGCAACCCTTCCTTCATCTTTCCCTCTTCAACCTATCTTTAACAGTGCTGCCAGGGTCTATGCCTTGGATGTTCATGTGTTATTGAAGAATTTACACATTCATGCCCTCACTGAATCCATACTGAGCAGATGGCGACTCTGAGCACATTGCCCCTGCTAAGAACCCTTCTGTAGATCTTATTTAGAGCAGAGGGCTCTACAGAGGGGTGTGTGTTTCTCAGGAGGTGCTCAAGGCAATTCTTTGGTATATAGGAAGAAAACATTACTTCTCATATTTCATCTATGGGTAGAGAAATACATGAATGTAATTTATAAACATTTAAATATGCACATAAGATTTGAATACACTCATTTCTATTCTCTTTATGAGAAAAACTGCGAAATCAAAAATGTTTGGCCACTGTAGTGTATATACACTAGTGGTACCTTAGCTTTTCATATAAAGCCCTTTGTAATCTGGTGTCAATTTTGTATTCCAAGTTCATGTCTGGTTGTTTCCTACTCCTTTCTCCCTCCATTCATACTCTCTGCTTCAGCTACACTAAGCTAAAATGTTTTTTAGATTTCAAGATATATATTTTTCACACTCTAACATTTCTGGGATGCATTTTGTAGTTATTGTTAAGATAAATTTGCCAGTGGCCAGTTAGGGGAGCAAGTTGTGATAAAGTGGCCTTTTAATATATGTGTACATATATGAATGTGTGTGTGTGTGTATGTGTATGTGTGTGTGTGTGAATGTGGCCTCAAAATCAATTACAGTCACAAACAATGTTATGGTCAACAACAGACCACATATACAAAGGTGGTCCTATAAGATCACAATGGCACTGAAAAATTCCTATTGCCTAGTGATGTGGTAGCCATCATAGTGCAATGCATTACCTTTTCTGTTTAGATATGTTTGGACACACAAACACTTACCATTGTGCTACAACTGCCTACAATATTCCGACCAGTAACATGCTGTACAGGTTTGTAGCCTAGGAGCAATAGGCCATACCACGGAGCCTAGATATGTAGTAGGCTGTACTTTATAGGTTTGTGTAAATGCACTAATATTTGCACAATGATGAAATCACCTAAGGATGCATTTCTCAGAAGGTATCCCCATCATAATGTTATGATCTACACTGATGGACTTGGGTGTCACACAAGTGCTAAATTCCTATTTAACAAAGGCCTCTAGTCAACGTTTTTAGGTGTGTTTTAAATAAATTTTCAATGTAGTGGTACATAAAATAAAGAGTAAAAGAATATTAAAAATGCTAGCAGAAGTTACCTATGGATAGAATTAGAAGTGTTTTTTTAAATATAGACCTATATTCAGATTTTGTATGGTGCTCATACAAAAAAGTACTTTTTATTGAGACATATTTCATGCATAGAAATGACTGTATTATGTATATAGCAGGTATAAAGAAAAATAAATCCTCATGTGATCGCTCCTTACTTTTAGAAACAGAAATTCTTTTGAAGCCCCCAGTGTGCTTCTCCTCTACTGTATTCTTCTCTTTTCTCCCAAAGGTAACCATATTCAATTACCCAGAATTTGTGTTTATCATTATGTTGCTTTTCATTATGTCTTAATAAGATATCTGAATTAGATATTAAGATATAATTAGATATATAATTTGTATATTATCTTGAAACTTGTTTCTCCCATTGAGTATTATGTTTTTGAGATTTGTCTACATGGATACACAAAGCCATAGTTCATTCATTTTCACTGCTACACAGTGTTTTATATCATCAATTCCTACTCCATCCATTTCCTGTGACATTTATACTATTTCTAGTATTTTAAAATTATAAACAATGCTGTCCTGAACTTTCTTATGAACATCTCTTGCCACAAAAGTTTAATAATTTCTAATATCTTGTTCCTTATTTCCATCTGAGACCTCATCAAAATGGTCTTTACTATCCATACTTTTATCAGTATTCTGGTTATGACCACTTAAGTAATCTGTCAAAAAATTCAAGATTTTCCTACAGATTTTTTCTGAGTCTTCACCAGAATTGCCCTTAGTGTTCGTCAGTTCATGGCAATACAGGCTATTTCTAGCCTGCCCTTCCAAATTATTCCGTCCGCTACCCATTACCCAGTTCCAAAGCTGCTTCCACATTTTCAGCTATTTGTTGTAGCAACAAAGCCACTCCTGGTACCAATTTCCAGTCTTAGTCCATTTTTGGCTGCTATAATAGAATATCATAGACTAGGTAGTTTATAAAAAAGCAGAGATCAATTTCTATAGTTCTGAAGGCTAGAATGTCCAAGGCTGAAGGACTGCATCTGGTGAGGGCCTTCTTGTTGTGTTATAACATGGTGGAAAAGCAAGTGGGCATATGAGACAAGAGAGAAAGGCACCAGCAACCAAACTCACTTTACAGCACCCCACTCTCATTATAACTAATCTGCTCCTGTGGTAAAAATATTAATTAATTCATGAGGGCTCTGCCATCATGACCCTATCATCTCTTAATAGGTCCCACCTCCCAACACTGCTACATTGGGGATTAAGTTTCCAACACATGAATTTCTAGGGAAAGCATTCAAACTACAGTATAAACCAAGTTGCAATGTATTCAGGATGGTATTTGGGTTCTCTCTTCTGTCATATCAGTCAGTCTATCCTTGCTGTATTACTTCAGTGTGTTAATGTTATACAGCTTTACAAGCCATCTGATATGATAAAAATTTATATAATCTAGGTACAAATCTTTTTAAACTTCATAAAAAACTTCTTGTTGGAATTTTGGTTGAAACAATTGATACTATGACATCTTTATGATATTGACTCTTCCTATCCATGAACATAGTAAACATTTACATGTACATTTATTAGTTTTTAATAATATTTTTCTGAATTGTTTTAAAATTTTCTCCCTAGAGGTCTTGTATGTATGTACACATAACTCCCCCAACATATTATACTTATGCATTTTATGTTTGAATAGATGCTGTCTTTTAAAAGTTTACTTATTTCAAGTGCTTCCTCAATCTTAATTTGTAATTCACTTTTGCATATTGATGTTATATCAATCACCTTACTATCTTATAATAATTTGGATATTTTTTTCAGTTTTTGACAATTGAAAATTACCAAATACGCTATGAGTTTTCCTTTTCTTATCCTTTTTATTTCTTTTCTTGACTTATTGCATTGGTTAGGACCAATATTGAACAGGGAATTATTGTTTTGTTCTTTTCTCCTAGTAAATTGTTTCTAACATTTTACCTTTAAGTATACTTTACTATAGATTTCTGATAGGTAACTTTCATCAGATTAAAAAAAGTTTTCCTGGACTCCTATAATAATTTTAAAGTATAAAAATATTCTATTTTATTGAATATTAAAAGCATTATTGGGGTTGATAACTTGTCTTTATTAATAAAATGAATTAATTATGTTGATGGGTTTTAGATACCAAGCCAAACTTTCATTCCTGAGATAAATGAAACATTATCAAATTGTATTATGTTTTTTATTCATTGGTAGACCCAACTTGAAAATATTGAGTTAAGAATATTTGAATCTCTGTCCAAGAGTGGCAATGGTCTGTAATTTTTATTTTTCATATCATCCATGTCTGGATTTGGCATAGAAAGTGCACTAATCTTATAAAACTAGTTTGAGACTATTCCTCCATCTGTTCTCTTAAGGAATTTGAATAAAATTGTAATTATTCCTTGAGAGTTTGGTAGAACTTATTAAAATCATCCCTTTAAGACTGGAGCTTTCATAGTGGCAAGGAGATTTAAAAACAGTGACTCAATTTCTTTAATAGTTATGGTAGTATTTACGCTTTCTATTTTTTTTTTTTTTGACTCAGACAAAATGGATGAATCATCAAGAGATATAATAAAACTAAGAGAAGTTAATTTCTAATATTGCATAAATCAATTAAGGGGAGGAAATTTATGAGTACTATGAAATGGGCAATGCAGGTCTGGCATGGTGGCTCACATCTGTAATCCCAGCACTTTGGGAGGCCAGGTTGGGTGGATTACCTGATGTCAGGAGTTTGAGACCAGCTTGACCAATATGGTATGACCCTATCTTTACTTAAAATACAAAAATTAGTCTGGCATGGTGGCAAGTGCCTGTAATCCCAGCTACTTGGGCGGCTGAGGCAGGAGAATTACTTGAACCTGGGGGGTGGAGGTCATGGTGAGCCAAGATTGTGCCACTGCACTCCAGCCTGGGTGACAGAGCAAGACTCGGTCTCAAAAAAAAAAAAAAAAAAAAAGCAATGCAAAATGAAACTCTGGTATTTTAAGATACTTCTAAAAAGTATACTGTCAATCCTAAAGGTACAAATGAGGTCAAGATGTTGAGCATATGTTACAAAAAGTCATGAGTCATTCTTATACTATGCATAACTTCTAATGTCTAAAAATGATTCAGAAGAATCTTTGGGTTGAACATAGAACACTTTGTGACACAAAAGAAGAAAATGGTCTGTGTGGGTGGGGACAAGCGTATGCTATTATGAGTAGAAAATTTTAAGATATATTTATTTAGTGTAATGTCTTTCTTTTATAGTCCCCCTTGAGAGAGTGTAATTAGTGATATGACTGGCAATGGATGAACTTTCAGAATCAAGGAAACGTAGTCCTCGTTATTCATTAAAATGACTTATATTTTCTCATATCTCTGCTCTTGAGTAAGCACTTTCCTCTCCTCTTTTCATCATGTGATAGACTCCTATTTTAAAGACTCAGTTCAAACCAGTAAGTCTTCTGTGACAATATTCTCAGTGCTCTCCATGTACACTGAAACCCACTCTATCAACAAGAATAAAAACCCCTAACACAGAAATATTTGTTCTGAGTTGTTGGGTTGTTCTTCCTCACAAGGCTGTAAGCTCATTGAGAAAGGGTTATATCTTAATAATTTTTGTGTATCCTGTAGACAGTGCAATGTTTTACACATCATAGCCAATTACTTTTCAGTAATGTTTAATAACAAATAAGCTGTTAGTTTATGGTCATCTCCTACTTTCTTGATTCTTTCATGACTTATCTGTCAGTAATCAGAGATCTGCATCAGAAATGAAACTGAGTATAAAATCTTAGGAGATAATTTTTCTCCCTTTTTTGAAATCCCTTATTATCTGGCTATTCAAATTGGTAGCTGGGAGGTGAGGAAGGGTCAGGCCTCTGAGCCCAAGCCAAGCCATCCCCTGTGACTTGCACATATACCCCCAGATGACCCGAAGTAACTGAAGAATCACAAAAGAAGTGAAAATGCCCTGCCCCTGCCTTAACTGATGACGTTCCACCATGAAATAAGTGAAAATGGCCGGTTCTTGCCTTAAGTGATGACATTACCTTGTGAAAGTCCTTTTCCTGGCTCATCCTGGCTCAAAACCCTCCCCCACTGAGCACCTTGGGACCCCCACTCCTGCCCACCAGAGAACAAATCCCCTTTGACTGTAATTTTCCATTATCTACCCAAATCCTATAAAACAGCCCCACCCTTATCTCCCTTTGCTGACTCTCTTTTCGGACTCAGCCCGCCTCCACCCAGGTGATTAAAAAGCTTTATTGCGCACACAAAGTGTGTTTGGTGGTCTCTTCACAGGGACACGAATGACAGAAGTGATGGTGGCAGGCCTTCATATTTCTCCGTTTTCATTCTGAGCAAGGTCTTGCTTATTCTGGTCTGATGCTGTTGGATTTGATTCCCGTTGGCCTCCTGTAACCAGACCTGCAATGTAATCTTACACATAATTAGACAGTCCTGCCGCAAGCCCTGGCCCTTGCCATTTGAAGGATGCTTTATTTTTCTTTGCTGTGCTCAGCATAGTAGAGGCTGCAAAGTCATTTGGGAGGTCAAACTGCTCTTTCCCCTGCTGTAATCAAGTCCTTCCAGCCTCCTGCCTTCTTTGGCCCATGGATGGGTACTTCTTTCCAGAGGTCCCACAGCAGGTATGGGTGGGCAGAAGGGTGGTCTTTCAGTGTGGCATTCAGAGGGAGACAAAATGATACTTTTGTCTTCTGTTGAACCTGTCAACATGGATTCAATTGTATCTCTCGTCTACTGAAAATAGATAGATAGCTCCCACAAACTCTTTAGCGTGGATAGTTACCCCTCAAGATCCTGCTCTTACCTTTTTCTCCAACACTACCTCTCAGAGTATAAATTCATGGGGAAAAAATGCCATACAGCTGAAAAATTGTGTAGTTTTTCAAACGACAGTCCACTTCGAATCTCCTACTTTGAGCGTAGTGTTCTTCTGCCTGGAATGCTCTGTCTCTTCATCTTCTTCCTCCTCAATCCTCTTCAGGTAGTATGACTCTTCAAATTCTGTTTGTGTCTCCTTCTTCTGGAAGCCTTCCACAATTCCCCCCAGCCTGGGATAAATTCTATTCTTCCTTATTCTCAGTGCATTCTCTTGCACCATTATCTAAGGACATATATCACATTATATTTTAATTGTTGATTTAGAGGTTTTATCTTCTCACTGAGTATAAACTCTTAGGAACTAAAGAAAAATGCTATCAAAGCGCCTAGGTAGTGTCTCTCATAGAGTAGGTCCCAGGTAAATATGCTAGTCAAATAAACAAGTCAAAGAAGAGTTGAAGGGAGTACAGATGTTGTGTAAAATGCAAGAATGGGGCTGGGGAGAGGCCAGGCTGACCATGGAGTGTTGGGCAGATGGGAAGGCACAATGTTGAGTGGGTGGGTGGGGGTCATCTTGGGTGCTATTTACCTACTGGCACCTCTTAGGAAAGACAACGACTAGAGCCACTAGGTCTGATGGCTGATCTCTGGGCCAGGATCCTAGGAAGTGAGAAATAATGGGATAATGGTGACTTTATATCCTGAAGAGAAGTATAAATACTCGGCTCTGATCCCAGGCCCTTGACAGTAACTCTGGTTGTCTATTCTACTGGGCCTCTTGTTGCTTCTACCAAACCTCCTTGCCAGTACACCCCAATCTCACCACATCCTTTCCTTTGACTTTCTTCTTCCTTTCTTCCAAACAGACTTCCCCAGCCCTGTAAGTGAAAACCAGAGATGGATTAACGGCCTCATATCAATACAGATAATGTTATGACAGCCTATAACCTGTTCTTTGAGCATCAAACCTCTTATAGAGCTTCTGCTGAAGGAGAGGGCATGACTGGCCATGCTTATGTCCTGTGCCCTGCCCTTCTGGCCACCTATTGAAGTATGGAGGGGCGCCTGCCTCAAAGGCAGATTATGCATAAGAGGAGACTTGGGAAACCAGATTGTCCTTGAGAGAAACTTAAATGATAAAGTGAAACACTGGTGAGTGGTGACTAAGCAGAGAAAACTGGAGGGCAGAGAGAGTTGGGAGATTCTAACAGGCCCACATAGAAGTAGACGCCCCATGGCTGTATTGGTCCCTGTTGATGTTCTGTGAAGTTCCACTGTGTTTTGTTTCTATGCAGTGCTCAGGTACTCCTTTGCTACCACTTCAGCTTTTGTTTTGTTTTGTTTTGTTTTGTTTGAGACGGAGTCTCGCTCTGTCGCCCGGGCTGGAGTGCAGTGGCCGGATCTCAGCTCACTGCAAGCTCCACCTCCTGGGTTCACGCCATTCTCCCGCCTCAGCCTCCCGAGTAGCTGGGACTACAGGCACCCGCCACCTCGCCCGGCTAGTTTTTTGTATTTTTTAGTAGAGACAGGGTTTCACCGGGTTAGCCAGGATGGTCTCAATCTCCTGACCTTGTGATCCGCCCATCTCGGCCTCCCAAAGTGCTGGGATTACAGGCTTGAGCCACTGCGCCCGGCCGTTTTGTTTTCTTTTAGCTAGTTTGAGCATTGTCATTGCAGCCAAAGAACTGTGACTGGTTATGAGAATGTGGAATGGAGTGGAGGACTATCAGTCTGGGGTAGAGGGAGAGGTCTGGAGCATCAGAAATGAAGTTTAATGGAAATCTGAGTTGCACAGGGTGAGTTTTGGTAGAGGCCAGGTGTCAAGAATAGGTGAAGAGGAGGACAGCTGTTGTCTTTTGGACCATGACAGCCACCATCAGGAATACCCTGATTAGAGAAGAAGGACTTGGATGGGACTTCCAGGCAGGGGATTGAATCATTTCTGGGACCCCTTTTCTTCAATATCTTCTCAGGCTAGCATGGCCTGAGTACACATTCAATAAACATTTGTATTTACTATGCCAGGCACTGGGATAAGAATCTTACATGCATTAAATTATTTAATTCTTACAGTCTTTTGAAGTATGTCTTACTATAATTTCCGTTTTACAGATGATGAAACTGGAGTTTAGGGAGGATAAGCTAGCTACCTGCTCCAAATCACACAGCAAATGTGGTAGAGCCAGGATCTGAAAGCAGGTCTAAATGTGCCAAAGCCCATGCTTCTTAGCATTACTTTATGCTTCTTTTACACGTGGATCACAGTATACTTTGTTTTAAGCCCAATGACTCTCCTGCTTTCAAATGACTGCATTAAAAAAATCACATAGTTTCCCATGCCCTGCTCCTCTTTCTAGAGCCAGGTCATGCTGGATCCTGGAGGTGCTTGTTGACTGCTCTCAACAAATGCTGCCAAGAGGCATTACCAAAATGTGAAATGATTTTCATTTGGAGAGGAAAAAACATGAGTAATAAGAAGTAGATTCCAAAAGCAACAAGCACTGGACTATTTTTTTTCCTTCAAGAAATGTTAAACTTGAAAGGGCAAGGCTATTAAATGCCTTGTTTGAAGATCAGACTATTTCTCAAACTTTCAAACTTTAAAAGATGAGACTTGCATTTACATATGAGGTTTCACACAGTCTCTATCACCCTTGGAAGATTGAATGATAGAAACTTCACTATAAGGAGGAACCGAGATGCATTTTCTTGGTTCTAACGACACTTTAGTTTCTCCAGTCACCAGCTTCAAATTTCTCAAGGAGGGCAGGACATTTTGCTAAAAATTTAATTTTAGTTCACTGTAATTTCAAAAACTGTGCTTATTTACTGAGGTAGCCTAGGTTCATCAGATCTACTTGCTTGCAGAGGGAACTTGGCCAACATCCTTAATTTCCCTGGGCCTCAGTTGTTTCTTCTGTCAAATGAAGACAGTTGTACTCACACTGCAGGGCTGCTTAGGAGGGGAAATAAGATAAGAAAGATAAAGGTGCTTTAAAGTGTAAAGGGCTCTCTAAATGTAGGGGATTATTATCACACATTCTTCTAGGCCATGTTATTTATTAAGGAGGTGTTTTTGGCATGCAGATATAACAGCAAAGGAGATTCATTCATTTATTCAGTCAAGAAATATCCTAGTTATCTACTCTATTTGCTCATTACTGTATTTAAAAAGCCTAGCATAGTGACTAAGACCAATGCAAGGTCTGTCCTTACTGAGCTGAGGTCTAGCGGGAGACACAATCTACTGTGTTAGAGAAGTACATCATCATGATATATCCTGACATAATTGGAGATAAGTGGGAGTACTCAGAAGTGCCTTCTCATCCAGATTTGGGGAATAGGAAATACTTAGTATTCTGGCACTCTTATGGGCTGAACTGCATCCTCCCAAAATTCATGTGTTAACATTCTAACTCCCAGGACCACAGAATGTGACAATATTTGGAGATGGGGTCTTCAAAGAGTTGATTAAGCTAAGAGGAGGTCATTAGGATGGGTCTAATCTGATATATCTGATGACTTTATAAGGAAAGGATATTAGACATGGACACTCATAGGTGGAAGACTACATAAAGACACAGGGGGAAGACAAACATCTGCAAGCCAATGAGAGAGGCTTTAGAATGTACAGCCCACCAACACCTTGATCTTAGATTTTCAGCTTCCAGAATTGTGAGAAAATAAATTTCTGTTATGTAAGCTGCCCAGTCTTTGGCACTTTGTTATGGAAGCTCAAGCAGATGAATGCACGTGTTAAGTAGACACTCAACAAATATTTGTTGAATGAATGAAAATGATACTTATCTGGGAACTGATTCATGACAGCAGTTAGCCATACTTAGGGTACATGCAAGAGGGAGGGGATGGCTAGAGTATTCCAGGCAAAGGGAACAGGATCTGGAAGGCATGGATGTTTGTGAGCATGAAATATGCTCAGGATAACTACAGCATCAAGGATACGATGAGGTGGCAAGAGATGAAGGTGGAGGGGTAAGTGAGGGGTCAGGTCAAGCTGGGCCATCCAAGCTAGGCGAAGGACTGAATAGAAGCGTCCAGAGGCTCCCAATCCCCCAAGTAGAAAGAAGTTACATAAGTTATGTCTGGGTTGTGATATACTACTAGCCTAACTACCACAGGCTAGACACATGACTTATTTAATTTAAACTTCGTGACAGACCTATAGGGTTCTATTATTGTCTCCATTGAGTAATTTTCCTAAGGACAAATGACTAGGAGGTAACACAGCAGGAATCAGACTTACACACTTAGTTTAGGGTACAAACTCTCCAGTACAATCTCTGAGTTTAGCCATGAAACTTCTTTAGGATGGGCTCAGCTCTGGCCAGTACACCCCTTACTGGGAGGGCTGAGCCCTCTGAGTACGGGTGAGGAAGCTGTCAAGAGTAAAGGCATTGTATTTGCAGCATGGTATGTATCTGTGTGTGTTTGTGTGTGTGTGAGTGTGTATGAGTATGTACATGTGAATGTGTACATGTGTATGCATGAATGTGTGCGTGTGTGTATGTAAATTTGTGTATATGTGTAAGAGTGTGTGAATGTGCACACGTGTGCACCCATGGCTGAATTACATGAGAAGAGTCCTCCATGGACAGCAGCGTTAGAAGTCAGTCTCTTCCTCCTGGGATGAAGTGATTGCTATCAGGGAGAAGGGAAGATGTTATGGCTTGGGCAAAATCAGCAACATTACTGAAAAGTTTGTGGTAATCTAAGGCAACAGAATATTGCCAGCACGTCAGCAGGAGCATTTTTCCTCGTCTCTCACCTTTCCATATGGAGGGCCTCCAGCAAGACCACCTCTCCTGGTCTCTCTGCCAGGGAAGAGGAGTGCCTGTTTGATAGTGGCTGTGGGAGGCAGTCTGTCAGTCAACGGGAGTGTGTGTCCTTGTTTGCTCACAGCCGTGCCTAGGCAGTCTGAGTCTGCCTTTCTGGGGGCCCCCCACTCCCGCCATCCCCCATGCCAAGTGGGTAAGTTTAATTCCAGGCTGAAGTGTCTTGTTGACTAATCCTTTTGGCCCTATCTAAAGCCATGTTCTTTTATCAGCATAAAAGCTTTCTTTTTTAAAATCTCTATCTGCCTGGCTCCTATGTCTATCTTAGTTGGCTTTGAATATACAAGAAGAAAGGCACATGATTTGTTGATCCCCTAAAACCCTAATGCATTGGATTTATAATAAAGAAATGCTTACTGTGGATGCAGGGTACTCAAGCAATGGAAGGCAGAGATATTCTAGATAATTCTCCAACTTATACACTTCCTGCCATACTCTGCATTTTTCCACAGGTTCTGGCTCTACTCAATGAGAGTGTGGATTTTTGAGAGACTTTCTGTCTATAAGCCACCTGCAGATTTATTTTTAAATATTTTCCCTGTTAAATATTTTTGATACCTTTGTATTAAGAATGCTGATAAAAGAGTTGGATGACACACTGACTGTTTTGTAAGACAGGTATGTGTGCTGGGGGAAAGGAAGGAGTTAGAAGGGAGGGGGGTATCCATTATCTCTTGCCATTGTACAAACAACCACAAAACTTTAATGCATACAGCAATAAACCCTTATCTATCAGGAGTTAGCTGGGATCAGTCAGGCAGCTCTGTTGATCTTGTCTGGGCCTGCTCACACATGGGGGGTTGGCTGTTGGCTGGTCTAGCATGGCCTCAGCTTGGGTCACTGGGGTTCCTGTGCCTTGCTCTGGGTGTCTCTCATTCCTTAAGAAACTATCCCAAACATGGTCTTATGAAAATGGCAGAGGTACAAGTGAGCCATAGGGAACATGTAGGGCCTCTTGTGGCTCAGGCTCAAACTGGAACACCATTACTTCCACTTCGTCATATTGGCTAAAGTGAGTCACATGGGATGGGGGAATGTACTCTGCCTTCATGCTTTTATGTCTTCATAAAACTCTGAAGTCCAAAATAACTGAGAGGAGTTGAGAAGGAGGGATCGGATCTATTAGTGCAATCAAGCTACCATAGCAGGGAAGTGAAGAAATGCTGGTGAAAATGACATGCCTCCATGAGCGAGCTAGGCAACTCACCTGCAGGCTGACCTGGATGGAAATGTGTTTAGAAACCCCTGCCGGAGCTTCTATCAGCCAGGAGACATACTTCGGCTCTGCCAGTTGTGTTTGGCTGGTATCTATTCTGATTCGCCAATGTCTGTGCTGTTCTGGCTGTTAAACCTTTTGAATGTCACCCCTGCCAACATCCATCCACTAATCTAACCTTGCAAGTCTTTAATTCTCGAAGATTTCTAATATCTATGTTCTCCTGTCTATAGATTCAGGGCCAACTCTTTTCTAGCATGGTTTCCTGCAGTTGCCTTCTAATACCTCTCCCTTTCTATGGCCATAGTTGTATTCCTAAAATGATCCTCTGCTTAAAATTCTCCCTGGATGTCTTGTCCTTTAGTTGTCTATTACTTGCCCTCATCTTCAGCCTCATCTCCAGTGACTGAGGTCATCACAGCAAACCACTGGGCCTTTTGTGCTCAGAAACTGTTCAACCTTCCTTTTCCATCTCATTCCTGCACATCCTTCAAGATGTGGCTTAGGCGTTCCTTCCTCTAGGAAGTCTACCCTCCCTTTTCCCCAGCCAGGTGGAGCGAGGCTTGCCTCTCTGTGTGATTCTGGCTACTCATGCTTCCCTTTCTCATAGCACCTGCTATATTGCAGAATGGTTGCCTCTGAATTTGTGCCTCCTGCTGGAGACTGGAGTTTCCAGAACAGGGACTCAGTTTTATTGGGTCCATATCCACAGCACCCTTGACAGGGCCTGGCACACTACAGGTACTCTCTAAATGGTTTTTGTTTTAATGAAAATAGGTATTCACACAATTCGCAGTCTATTTACTGTAAAGTACAAAATAGTCCTTCATTCTCCTTCCTCTCTCTCCAACCCTAATTTTCTCTGTCTCTGATGCCTCATAAACATACATGTACTCAAAGGGTTCATATAGGGTGTTAAGTAAAGTAATTGAAAGCTTCTGCTTTGATTTTTTCTAATTTCAGGAAGCTACTTGAACAGAGAGTAATTATTACCGTTAATAGCAATAATTTCCCCATAATCTGGTTACATGTTCTATTTCATTTCAGCTGTCTTTAAACAAGTCTGGACAGGGATCTGGGGGCAGAGCTTCCTAAGACATATTCTCTTTGGTCCAATTACTCCACTTCTGGAGCATGTCTGAGAAGGCAGCTGAGGGTGGGAGGCAGCATGGGGCAGTTTATGTCTCTCTGAGTCTTCTAGCACACAGGACTTTCTGGTGCTTTTCAACAGCAACTCCACTGTGCCACAGGAGGAGAGGCAGATAGGGTTTCTGATCTCATCATCTCCCTTTCTCTTGAAGCTTCCAGCGAGAGCTCTCTGGGAGGCAGAGCCACAGCTCTAAGCCAGCAGGTTTCCTTTCCTCTTCATTGGGAGATGATAACATGGAAAACCAACAACCCTATCAATGCCTTACAGCTTCTCAGGTCTTTTTTCTCCCCTAAAACTTGCTTTACAGGAGGAAACGGGGCCGCTTCAGATGGTTTCACTTTAAAACAAAACACAAGACTCTATGCTCTGAGCATTTGCTCAACATTTATTAAATGTCCGTAGTGTAGCTGCCAGCTCGCTCGTGCCACAGCATCTGCGCATGCTCCGTGTGACTTCCTGATCCGCAGTGTTGTTGCAGTTCCTAGCACCAGCTCTCCAGCCAGTCAGACCTGGATTACAGTCCCTTCTCAGCCACCCATTCGGCTCCATGACCTCCAAAAGAAAGGCCCTGTATGCTTTTTCATCTCTGAGTTTTAGTTCCTTATTTGTAAAATGTGGATAAAAATATCTGCCTTGCATGGTTGACCTGAGGATCAGGCATATCTGTAGTAAATGACTGCTTCTGATCCCTATTTTACTAGTGTTCTCAGTGGGAGAGTCTTGCAGAGCTGATTAAATGCACCTGGGCTGAAAATGCAAATTTCAGAAATTCAACAGGGGCAGGAATAATGGCCATTTATGAACAATGGATTTCAACTAAATTGCATCTTTCCCAAATCACAAAGGCACAAAGATGACCTGTTGGTCAATGGTTAAACTCATGTTGGGGAGAAAGATACCTTTGGCATTTTCCCTGTAGTTACTTGTACCTAGCTGACAGCTGTTTTCAATATGTTGATGATTTAGGAAAACAGTCAAAAATAATACTTTGGAAATTTTAGTCCCACAGCTATGAAAAGACCTGCAGGAAGAGAGAAGTTGTCTTTAATTAAGTCATTCCAAATTCAATCCATGGTGGGTTTTATATTATGTTTAAATGAAATAAACCTTAAGAAAAATTATTGGTCAACACACACATTTTTATACACACTTCCTGGCTTAAAAAGGGCTGGTTCCATAATTGGAGAAAATGTAAAATGTATAAAACACATGGAAACATATGTTGGCACTACTCATGGTGAGTTCTTTTCAAGACAAAATGTATTTCCAGGAAATAACACAAAATTTCCAAGCCACATGAGGTGGTTTGGATAGGATAGAGGCACCATCTTTCCCTTATGCAATATTGTTAATGTTCTAGACTACAAATAGAAAAAAAATTCTTTTTTTTTTTTTCAGTCTTTTCTCTTTAGGTTTTTTTTTTTTTTTTTTTTTTTGGTCTCATTATTGTGAGACTATGAGGAATAAAAGAAGGAAACCAGCTTTGGAATCACAATGGAAAGCAGTGCCTGTTGATAGGGGTTTAAGAATGATAATCATTTCTACCCTCCCCACAGGTTCTGAACCAACTGAGAAATAGTCACAAGAGACAGATGGAGGTAAGTGTTCTGGCTTCACTGATGGTAGCATTGTATTAGATGGCAGGACTTGGATCTGAGCCCCAGTAGGCTTCCTATTAATTTTCCCAAATCCAGGACTTTGGATGACACATTGAAGGGAGAGTGTGAATCTGTGGAATGGGAAAATGCTTATGCATTCTGCTGCAAGAAGAATTGTTGCCCCTCAGTTATCTAGTTCCCGTGGTAAGAACCACACGTCGAGGCTCTGAACTCCACCTGGTGCAGAAATGTGGACCCATGAAAGTTAGATTTTATTACTTCTCCAATAGGAAGAATTGAAGTACAGTGTGGGGAAGATGGGTTACAAGTTGACTCTAAGGCAGGCAGTCTCCTTAGGAAATACACACAGGGAAAAAAGGAGATGTAACATTGGTTACTTTTTTATTTCGTTTGAGCATTCTTTCCCCATATTACAGATGAGGTATTTGTGTTTTTCTGACACCAATTCTACAACATCAACAGGGTATTCTACAATTCAATCATATTCCTACACTAACTACCTGAAGTTAGCATCAGACTCCACAAGCTTAAAAGCTCAGTCTCACAAGCCTGCCCTTACTTCAGAAGCCAGTCACAATTCAGGGCCCCCCAGGCTACCTGCACCTTGATTCTACTTGGCTAGGGATTCCCGCACCCCGCACCCTGCACCCTCAGGTCTGATAATTCACTTGAACAACTCATGAAACTTAGGAAAGTGCTATACTTAACAATTACCATTTTATTATAAAGGATACAATTCAAGAACAGTCAGTTGGAAGAGAGGTATAGGGCAAAGTAAGGGATGGCACAGAGCTTCGTTAACCTCTCTGGGCATACCATTCTCCCAGCACATGTGTGTGCTCACCAACCCAGAATTGCCCCAAACCCAGGTGTTGCAGAGCTTTTACTGAATCTTCATTGTGTTGGCATGATTGATTAAATAACGAGCCCTTGGTGATTGAACTCAATCTTCAGGCTTCTCCCTTCTACAGAGGTCAGAGGCTGGGGCTGAAGTTCAACTCTCTAATTACATGTGTTTCCAGCCCCTCCCTGGAAACTATCTAAGAGCCCATCTTGAGTCACTTTTTTGGCATTAAGTCAGATATGGTAAAAAGGGGCTTGGGATGAATATCAAAAGACACTCCTATCACTTAGGTAATTTAAAGGGCTTTGAAAGCTTAGTGCCAGAAACTGGAAGGAAAGATTTTTATTATACCATGGTACCCAATTGAAGTACCTAGGTGGCTCTGTAGAGTCTTT
The DNA here is from genome assembly GCF_002776525.5 of Piliocolobus tephrosceles. Classification (NCBI taxonomy): domain Eukaryota; kingdom Metazoa; phylum Chordata; class Mammalia; order Primates; family Cercopithecidae; genus Piliocolobus; species Piliocolobus tephrosceles. The sequence goes on along the minus strand of NC_045434.1, from coordinate 166,560,876 downwards.
TGAAGATTAACTGTGTTAAAGTATATAATAACCATTTATGAACATTAAGTACCTTTTCCTAACTCACTGGTCATCAGACCTGTTCAGGGGTTCCCTAACTGTTCACCAAAAAAAAAAAAAAAACCTCATTTATCATAATCCAAAAATGGATTTTATACTTTGAAAGATTTTGCTTCTCAACCTGATAACTTAAAAATTGAAAAACCCCAAATGTGATAGATTTCCAATTAAAATTGAAGTCTTACCTGTGCCTTCACCTCTGGGAAACGAAAGTCTTTGTATTATGTATCAAAAATTGTTCAGAGCAGAATAAAGTACATGGATATGTTAGTACTAAAAGTTTCTATGTATGAAATTAGGGGCAATTTGGAAATACAGAAAATACATATTTTTATAACTAATGAATGCATGTCCATTTGGAAAACTTGGAAATCAGAGAAATAACTTATAATTTTGCAAAAATAAATGAACTAAAATGGTTAATATCCTGATAGAGCTCTCAGGACCTCATTAAGATCATCTTTAAGGTTCTTTCTAACATTTATTATTCGCTTATTTAACAAATATTTAATGAGTCCTTCTTCTGAGTCAGACATTATTCCCGACAATAGAGATAGGGAAGCAAAAGCCACTTGAAGTTCCTGCCTTCATGGAGATTATGTCTTGTGGCTCAAAATGATGATTTTTATATTAATAATAATTATGACAAGCATGCATATATTACATATTATGATATGAGCAGTAACTGCCATGTATACTGGGACTGTATAAATGTTTTATATAGATAATTTCAGTTACTTTTCAGAGAAACCTCATGAGATTGGTGCTGTTATCAAATCTGAGAGTCAGAGGGGTTCAGTTACTTGACCCAAGTCACATAGTTACTAAGTGGCAGAAATGGAATTAGTCCTCAAGTCTGGTTGATCCATGCTTTTAACCCCTACTTCTTCTGAGGTAGGATTTTCTACTCCTACTTCTTGTATTTATTCCTTTTAAAGAGAGGGACTTTGAAGTATAGAAATCTCTCTTTCTCTCATGTGTATGCAAAATCAATTTTAAAATTAGCAAATAAAATAACGATGGCTGAATTTGGTCAGCTTGTCAGAAAATCGGATGTTTCTGGCATTCTCTATTGGTAAGGCATCAAAGCTTCTGTCTTAATGCAAGGTTATCCTTGATTCACTGGAGCAAGCCATTAAGGAGGGAGTAGCAGCAAATTTCAGGTACAAAATTGTTGGCAGGGATGATAATGGAGAGACTGGGAATATTCAGGTTTGGGCAAAAGAAACGCTGAAAAATTTGTTTGAAGTGAGGAAAACCCCCTGTTTGAGGTTGGGTTGGGATGTTTGCCTTCTGCCTTTAGGCGATAAAGAATTAAAAGTAAAGGAAATAGCTCTTGGAAGGAGCTGGGGTGGGAGAAAAAAATAAAACCCACCTGGGTGGTTTTTCATAACAGACCTCCAAACCAAATTGCACTGAGGGGCACCCTGAGTGTTCCAACTGATGGCCTCTGAGTCTGGGGCAACCATCACCCTTGGCTGCACTTAACTTAAAAAAACACCAGCAAAGGTTTCTTCTTTCATGTAGACTTGCATTAGGTTTGAGCTGTAAGACAAGATGAGAAATGGTTGGGGTTGGTAGGGGAGGGAGTTGGGGAGGTGGGTGGGCATATTTTCATTCTGCCACTCTCTTTGAACTGCATGCCACATGCTTCATGAGTTCCTCCCCTCAGGGCAATGGAAATAAAATTACCTGCCCAAGGAATTTTAGAGTGAAAAATGAACTCACACTCTCAATGCCAAGATTGGTCCTGACACAAACAGTTAGTGGGGAAAAGAGAAGCAATTCCACAGACAGAAATCTGGGTCCAAGTTGTAAGCATGGTCACTTCTAGTTTTGAGGCCTCAATTTCTCCATATTCAAAACAAAAGTATGAAAGATCAGGATCTGAAATTATCCCTTCAGTGCTCCTTAGGCTATGAATTTTGGAATTCTCCAGTGGGAAGCTGGATGATTCCAAACCCTGGAAGAGGCAGGGAGATTCTTCTAGTTCTTGGGGGAGGAGACATGAGCTTGAGGGACAGCATTTGGTGGAGGCACAAATGGAGTTCCAATTTCATGTTAGCCTGGGCAGAAGGCTGGGCTGGAGCAGCAACCCACAAGCAGAGACCATATGTCATAGGCAGTTGCAGCCCTGCCTGGGTACAAGGAGAAGTTGGGTCCTGCTCCTTGATTATTAGAGCTTTCCAAAGGAGAGCTGGGTCTTCATCTTTCTAATTTTTAGCGTGTTATTTTCTTTAAAGAAAATCATATTTTCTAACTTTAAAGTTAGAAAAAATAATTGCCTTGATATGTCTTTTCCAGTCTCCTTCACAATATAATACACATAAAGGATGCCAGTGTATAATCTGGATTTTATTTGCCCTCCCTTCCCTTCTCCCTCTCTCCTCCCTCCAACACCACCCCTGTTCTCCATACCACAACAAGTGGTGATTTGAGTTTTAATATGAGGCCATCTTTGATAATCTACAGTTTAGGGCAAGTTATAACTCATCCGGGTGGGCTTGCTGTCTGACGAAGTTTCCTTAGAGGGCTATTGGCTCAGCTGACAGAGGCCAGAGCCAAAATCTCTGGATTTTGAATCCAGGGCCTTTCCTTGATAGCAACATTTCTCAGACTATCTTAAATTTTGTCTTTGTAAGATGCAGGGTCTTGTTTTGTTGTCCAGCCTGGAGTGCTGTAACCTGCAGCCTTAAACTCATGGCTAAAGCCATTCTCCTGCCCTAGCCTCCCAAATCAAAACTATTTTTAAAACTGTTCAATCTCTCCTGGGCCAACACTTCCGTAAAATTCAATAAAAATAAATTCCTGATGAAATAAAGTGAAAAAAAAAAAAAAAAGACAAACTACAAATCCCAATTTTTTATTAAATTCAATAGCCATAAAATGCTACTCTGTCACATTGCTCTGAAAGTTTCTAAGTGCTCTTCTCAGTTTAGGGGCTTGGCCCTAGTGCATGGAACATGCTTTAAGCAACACTGGTGTGTAGTTCTTTCTCTACCTCTTCTCCTCTGACCATGTACCCCAGGAGGGGCAACCTGGATTGGAGTGTGCATGCAGCACAGGATTTGCAGTTACTCGGGCCTAGGGGTGAACCCCAGCTCCACTCAAGGGTGCTGGTGGGATCCTGCACAAGGCACCTTATGTCTTTGATGCTCAGCTTTATCCATTCTGAAGTGGAGAGAATAACATTGACCTTTGAGGATTGCTTTGAGGAGTAAATGTGGTAAAATGTATAAGGCACCTAGCACACAGCAGTTGCTCCACAAGTGTTCATTTTTCTACTTTACAGAGAAGGAAGCCTGGCTGATTTTTTTTACCCTTACTCTTGAATGTACCACTTTACAACTTTCCTTTCAGTCTAGATTTTTCTTTTTTGCTCCCCATCCCTTAGCCAGCTATTACTTAACCCCTGATCACCATTCTTCACCCAGGTCATCATCCCTACCTGCTTTAGTGCCCTAGACTCCTGCTATACTCCCCATGCCATGGCTTGCTCCTTCCTTCTGCTCACTAGAAGCTTCATGAGGGCAGGAACTAATCTGTTTATTCACCGCTATTTTTTCCATCTCCTAATCAGGTGCCTGGCACACAGCCGGTGGCCCAATAATTATCTGTTTAATGAAAATACGATGTCCTTGTTGAAAATCTGGGCTTTTACTGACAGTGAGAAAACAGCCCTACCTAGTCCTGACCAAGTGCAGATATCAGAAAGTTATAAATATTATCTTCTATTACCAAGACCCAGTAGGCCAAGAGAAGCCCTGCTGTTTAAATGGGATGCGAGTTAGTCTGCCTCTTACCAGAGCCTTGGGCTTCTGTGGAGCTAAGGGGAATAGAATTGGTGGTCTTTTCTTCCCTAACCACAAAGTCCTCACAACTGCATACACAGAATTCTGGATGGGGTGGAGGTACATGGGAGGTGAGGAGGGGAGAAGGTAGGTTGGTATAGAGGAGAGGGGAAAGTAAGATGGCACAAGATGATTTAGAATCATAGACCTATAGACTGTTTAAGCCAGAAGGGTCCTTAGAGATCATCTAATTCAACCCTTTTGGAGACATTCTAATGTCATGCCTAAGTGTATGGACTCCGGGGTTAAATGGCCTGGCTTTAAGTCCAGTTTCAATCCTTCCCAGCTGTGTGACTTTTGAACATGTTCTTAACCTCTCTGTACCTCTCAGTTTCCTCTCTATAAATATATGTTAATATAATGATAGTATAACTAACTTGCAGGGGTATAGGAACTAAATGCAAAAATACATATAAAAGGTTTAGATTAGTGTATGGTAAACAGTAAGTTTAAGAGTTAGTAATGATTTTTATTTTATTTTATTTATTTATTTATTTTTACCTTTGGGAAACTGAGGACCAAGATTTGCTTAAGGTTGTAGAACAAGAGGGTGACAGAGCCTAGATGAGTCTCATTCTCTCAAATTTCAGTTCTGCCTCTCCTACTTTTTTTGAACATAGACCAAAATGTTAGAGGCCAAAATAGCTTGAATATTATCTATTTTCATGTGCCCATTTAACACATAGAAAAACCAACACCCAAAGAGGCTGAGAGACTCAAAGTCACCCATCCAGACAGTGCTAGTGTCAGAATAGAACATAGTCTTAATGACTGTATTCTCCTTCTGGGCCATGCAGAGAGGCTATTGAGGATGGAAAATGGAGACAGACTAAGCATAAATGCTCATGTGCACAGCCAGTCTCTCTCTGGGAAGTCTACTTAATTAGAGAGTAGTTCAGGCTTCACATGTTTTTCTAGTCAAACAGAAACTAAGTGAAAATGGCAACTTAGCTTTGGAAAGCTATGAATCCTTCAGCTTTTGGAAATTGTTAGAATTTGGAGGTAGCATTTTCACTAAGGAGTCTTTTTTCTAAGGGGACAGGAGTCCACAAGGGAAGCATTCAAGAGGCAAAAGTCTGGAGTTAGTTGGGCATCCTAGCCTGTGAGCATCCTGAGGACTGCAAGCCTCTCCCTGTCTTCCCCCTCCAGCTACGTACACATTACAGGAGCTATGCAAGCAGAGAAAAGTATTTTTAAAAATGAGACTAAATAACAGCACCTACCTCATAGATACAGTTGGGAGGATTAAATGAGTTATTTCATATAAAATGCTTAGAACGGTGCTGGTAGGTAGTAAACGATAAATGCAACTCTATAGACTCCATAACCTCTGTTTCAATGGCTCTACATTATTTTATAAGATGGCCATGTTATAGTTTTTAAAATGTTACTTACTGTGCTGGCATGATTATTGAATGTTGTTCATTTCCCTAGCGTTTGTGCCAACGTTTCACCCTTATGGATAATGCATGAATGAACAACCTTATCTTAAAGCAGGAATCTGCAAACCATAGCATGTGAGCCAAATCCAGCCCATCTCTTGTTTTGTAAATGAAGTTTTGTTGAAACACAGTCACCCCAATTTGTTTAAGTATTGCCTGTGGCTGCTTTGCCTACTAATGGCAGAGTTAAATAGTTGCAACAGAGCATGTTTTGTTGTTGTTGTTGTTTCCTTTTTTCTGAGCTTTTTCAGAAAATATTTCTGATGCCTATCCTAAATGAATAACCTTAAATGCACAAAAAGGTTTTCGTATTTTTTTAAAAAAGTACACATACGCGCGCACGCGTACACACACACACACACACACACACACACACACACACACCTTTCCCACTAATTTAATTCTTAAACACTCTCCATACATACTCAGTGTGTCTTTTGCAGAGAGCCATGAGGAAAAGGGAAAGAGGAAAGACAGCAGGCTCAAGTCTGGCCCTGATAGATCTGTTAGATGGCGTGCAAGCTGTTTTACATGGTTTGTTTTCTAAGTCCATTTATCTACGTGCCCTACTTTTTAAAAATTGTCTTCAAGATTCAAGACTTTGTTACCTGTAAATTTTCAGTTATCTTATGAGGAACATTTTATACTAAGGCAGTAATACGAAATAAAGGAAAGAAAACCATGTTCAGAGCCAAAGATCTGGGTTCTACACCTGTTTTTCTACTCATTTGTCACAGGACCTAGGGCAAATGACCTATATTTACAAATTCCCAGTTCACTCCCAGAGCTGGAATGTTCTGTGTGGCCCAGGCTCCAGCTGCTTTCCTCTGGATGGGGCAGTCTCCCATCACCCAGCCTCCCTGCCTTCACGTCGCACCATCCATCCCACCCTGTAACTTTTAAAGGGTACCTCCATGATGTCCCTCCCTTCCTCCAAAGTGATTCTGGGGGCTTCATTTTACATGTCTTCCCCTCTCTGAGACTCAGATCCCCGTAGGAAGAACATGAACAATAACAGGCTACAACTGGATGATTGTAAAGGTCTGATGAGATCTGTAATATGTTGTTCTGCAGCTCAAGTGGGAGTAAAACTCAAGTCTTTTAACTCCCGGTCCTGTGCTCTTTTCTCCACTCTACAAATAGACTGGAATAGACCCCAAGAACTTTGCCCCCTTGAAACTTGGGCCAGAAATCCTACTCTTTGGGAAACTCAAATGCTGGAAGTACTTTAAAAATCTTTTTCCTCCATCCAAACTTCTGCCTCGTGGTCTGGCAGGATGCACAAGCTTTCGGCAGGCAGCTGCAGTTTTACTCTGTGCCAAGATGCTGCTTGTCCCAGGTTGCTTGGCAATACTTAATCCTTGGAGTCCCACACCTCCACACACACACATCTATGCTTTCAGCTCTCAGTTGTTCGAAGAACACTTACAAACAGACTCATTTCATCTTCAAATGATCCTTAGAAATTGGCATGGCGTATATGATTCTCTATGGCACGTAAGAGGACTGAGGCCCAGAGCAGCCAAGTGAACTATTCAAGGTCTCACAGCGGTGTCGTGACTCAGGTGGGAGTAAAACTCCAATCTTTCAACTCCTGGTCTTGTGCTCTTTCTTCCACTCTACAGATATTTTTGAATGGCTTTTTGTCTTAAAATTTCCCACACCTGGCTTTCACTCCAAGTAAAATTTGTGTGTATAAAGTCAGTATTGTGAAGTCGGGAGGGAAACTGGTGGGAAAGAAATCACATGTTAATGGGCTTTGATGCTAGACAGGAACCTTTGAACTGAGAAAAAAAGTTCTACAGATGAAATCTCTGCAGAGGAAAAGAAAATAATGTTTTACTTATTTTTAAAAAAGGAAACTGGGCCAGGCTACTGAGGTATTCAATTCTAACATATTAATTTCAAGGAATGAAAAAACTGTTGACATGAGAACTTCTTTGTAGATATGAGAAAAATTATACTTTATTAAGATTCTAAAGATGAGACAATTTCTTTTTCTACTGTGGGCCTTAGTTTCTTCTTCCATAACATGAGAGGGTGAGGGTTTCACTTTGTTTAGGCTCAGTTTAGCTGCAGTAACAACTTACCCTTGAATGTTGTTAACTCACAACAGCAAGGATGCCTTTCTTGCTCTCTTGGGTTGGCTGTGGCTCTCCTCCAGATCTTCAGTTTTCCTGGATCACAGCTGAGAGGGCAGCTCCTCTCTGAGACATGCCAGTCTCATGGCAGAGGGGAAAAACGACAGAATCATGATTTGGCGATGAAAGTTTTTTACTGGCAAATGACATCTGTCATTTTCTTTCACTTTTGTTCGTCAAATCAAGCATATGGACAAGTCCAATGTCAATGAGTGAGAATTATAATTCTTCTCAGGATAAGCCCAATAGGGGAGGGTCCCATGGGAGGGAACAACACGTATCTTGGCAATAATACTATCTACCAAAATGGGGTCCAACTATTTACTGAACATCTACATTTGGATGTCTCACCTCAAATTCAGTACGTCCCAAACTGAACTCATCACCTTTGCTTCTCAAATGTACCCCTTTTTCTATATCTCTTCTCCATATAGAAAGCACCATCATCTCTCTCTCTATCACACCACCCAAACCAGAATGGAGGAGTTATCCTAGGCTATTCCTCCTCGATCTCACCTCCCACTTCCTACTGTTAACTAAGTCCTGTGGATTCTGATTCTGAATTACCTCTCACATTAATCTCCTCCTCTGTATTTCCTCTGCCAGTGTCATAACTCAGGCGGGGGTTAGTGAGGCCTGATCTACTGTAATAGTGTCCTTCTGCATCTCCATTGCCAGGTCTGGGCATCCAGTATGGGGTATTAACTTGAGGAACAGGACATTGGGGAACCCACAGGTTATTGAAAGACCAGTAAATTATAAATAGTCAGTAATTTTTCTATTCAATTATCTTTTGCTTTTCTTCATTTTTTAAAGGAGGAAGGGGTAGGAGTCAAATAAATTTAAGAGGAGTTGACATTTTCCCTGATCTAATATTAGTGAATTCTTCGGTCTTACATTTTAAAGATACAAACAAAGATGATAGGAAATGCAAGCTTTTTAAAAAAGGAGAACCTCCCATGTGTGAGGCCACACATTGGAACGGTCTATTCACCCTGGAAACCTGCCCACTTGATATGAGGAATTGGAGTCATTCTTGTGCACTGCTGCTCCTCTCCACATCTGTTCACTGGCGTCCCAGGTGCTAGGATCTCCAAAAAGAAAGGTAGAGCAGGAAGGAGGGATGGGGAGTGGGGCCTGGACCAAGAATGGTGGACCTAGGAATGCTGTAACTTCTGTCGCCTCTCCAGATGTTGGTGATGTGAAATTAGAGAGACACATAGCAGGAATAGACCTCAATTACCGTGGAGTCTAGCCCCTGCATTTAAAGGTGAAGAACTGAAGCCTCCAAATGGGGAAGTGGCTTGCTCAAGATTACCTAGCAAGCTAGAAGTGACACTGGGGCCAGAACCCAGGACACCTGCCTAAGAGTGCAGAGTTCTTTATGAAGTTATAGTCTGTAAAACATACAAGAGCATGATTAAGCAGAGTCATATGCCTTGTGTATCTGACTCTTTTTGTGCATTTCTTTTTCACCTTTTTAATTTTCTTCTGCCATCATTGATGTTAACACTATGTAGTCTATTTGGAAGATACCACCAGTACTTCTAAAACTCTCCACTGGTATATTTGCATTTGACTTGAGAGCCAGATGGGCTGCATTGTTGGGAGTGGACTGGTCTCTGAGTTAGAAGACCTGGGGCCAAACTCCAGTTGTATGACTCACTTGCTATGTAACCTTAGGCTACTGCTGCTTCTCTCTGAGCCTCAGATTCCTCACTTAGAAAATGGGTGTGATAATGATACATATCTCTCAGGCTGCTTCTTGTAAAGTGTAAATAAGAAGCACGGGAAATTACCTAGTACTGAATTTGATAACTCAGTGTTCATACTTTACTGTGGTATCTTCTCAGTACAAGGTACCAGGGCAACGAAGATTGCCCAGTGTCACCCAGCAAGCACTGGCCACAGGGAATGCACTGTTTATACTGTACATGCCACTCACTAATCAATAGATGCAAAGTGACAAGAAGTCAGCTATAGGAGACTGCACAAGGCAAAAAACAAAGACAGGAGTGGAAGAATGATCAGTTCTTTCTGGATGGTCATAGGAGACCTTTCAGAAGAGATGGGGTCTTACTCTGTCACCCAAGGCTGGAGTGCAGTGGTGGGATCACAGCTCACTTCAGCCTCAAATTCCTGGGCTCAAGTGATCCTCCCACCCCAGCCTCCTGTGTAACTGGGACACTACAGGCATGTGTCACTATGCCTGGCTATTTTTTTAATTTATAATTTTGTATACAGGGTCTTGCTATGTTGTCCAGGCTGGTCTCAAACTCCTGGCCTCAAGCAATCCACCTGCCTTGACCTCTCAAAATGCTGGGATTATAGGTGTTTGCCATCATGACTGGCCAAGAATTAGTTTTGAAAAGTGAAGCAAAACTCTTTAGGTGAGGAATTGGGGTAATTTTAGGGAATATAATACCATAAGCAAATACATAAAGGTGTGAACATGTATACGTTTTGGAAAACTCAAGTAAGTAATTTAATCTAGGTACAGCAAGGGTAGTGAATGAGCAGGCTGAGAAATGAGACTAGAGAGTTTGGGCCAGGATGAAACATGGTGGGGCTGGAGTGAAAGCTAAGGAGTAGGAATTCATCCTGAGCCAGAGCTCAGAGGCTGACCTCCTGGAGTTAGCCCAATGAGGTGTTTTGCCTGACTGACATGGGGCCTTGATTTAGGTGGGGCATGCATTTTCCAGTTCTTTCTATTGTCTTCCCAGCCTTGACTCCATGCTGCTACTTCACTAATTTTTATTCCTTGCCTGGACTTTGAAGGCATTTGAGTTTGAAAGGTTGGATGCGGAACACAGGTGAAGTCAGATTTGAATTTTTGATTGATGCCTATGGCTGGATTCCTAGTGGATTATAAGTGGTAACACTGGCAGCCAAGAATTCTGTTAACAGACAGTTGCAGTACTTCATCTGGGAGGTGACAAGATCCTAATCTAAGGCAGTGGTTAAGGGGATTGATAGAGAGGAATTAATCTGAGAATTATTGGGAGGCAGAACCCATAGGACTTGGTAATAAACTAAGATGAGGAGAAGGGGAGAGAGGGGAATTAGACTAAAGGGTTTGGGTGAGCAGATAGTCTTAGGACTAGGTATAGCCTAGTGCCCGAGGCAACATAGAGCCTCAATAAATAATTCTTAAATAAATAAATAAATAAATAAATAAATAAATAAATAAATGGAAAAGGGATTTCAGATGGTTCACAGATTACTAACTTAACAAGAGACACATAATAGGTATTTGGTAGCTCTTAGTGGAATGTGAGCAGCAGGTCTCTGACAGTGATGAAGGTTTGGCTCTTATTTAAAACTCAGAACCAATTCCTCAAGATCCAGATAGCCCGTGGAAGCCCATGGAAGGAACTTGGCTGGCATCCGAGGAGCATAAATTAGAGGCACTTGTTAAGAGAGATGCTGTCTGACATTTCCCTTAGGAGACTCCAGCCAAAGGAGTTCAAAAACTGAGTTCCTCAGCTTTTGGAGATAAAAGTTAGAGAACGTCCAAATCTGGGGCTGCCAGGAGGCTGGGCGCCTTCTTTTTCCTTAGCTCTGTCCTGCCATTGAAGCAATAACAAAGATAGAACCAGCAAAATAAATAAGTGCTCTGCGGATTTAAGGGATAATAATTTTACTGGCCAAATATTAAAATATCAAAGGCCCAGGAAAGGATACAGTTATGGGCCTTTGATGTACCATAAAGGCCCATTTCATGCACCAGTTGGGAGTATTTCAGGACAAAGATGGAATGATATTTTATGTCACCTCTGAGGCATAAAGGACACTTTATGAACCAAAGGAAGCCAAGTTTTCAAATGGCTGGAGACTGGCAGGTTACTAGTTTGAAATCTAAACAGCAACTCGGATTCCTAATTAAAATTACTCCCACCACCCTGTGTCCAGGAGAGGTTTACTGAGGTTGTCAGAAGGCATGAAGTGGGAAGAGTGTCCCAGGACCAGGCAAAAGGGATCCCAGTTGGTCCAGTCACCATGGGGACCAGGGTCCCAGATTCCTATATTACTTGATGGGCTCAGGCTTACCAAGCCCTCAGGGCCAGGGAAGGACCTCCAGCCTGGAAGATTGGGAAAAAAATCCAAAACAAAACAAATGAAAGAGCAGTACTAGATTCTCAATAAATGCTGCTGGGTGAACCTGGAGTGAAAAGTTTTGCCTCATTCAGATATCTGCTTCAGTGTTTCTTCCTTGAGGAATCCATTCCACTTTGGCCCCTTGCCTCTTTGATTTTTTTTCATTGATATATGATATAATATTAAGAAGTCATGCATGCTATTTATTTTTTTCATTGTATCTTCTTTTAGATTATAACTCCATGTGGACATGGTCTATATAGTTTTCTTTGTGGAAGGACATTGCCTGACTCAGAGAAGGGACTTGTAAACAACTGTTGAATGAATGAATGAAGGCCCCTTAATTGTGCTAAGGCCTGTGCTAGATGATTCAGACTTGGTCTCTCTCTTCTAGTATTCATAGAGTAGTGAGGGAGACAGACACTATGGTGTATTGAAATTAGTAACATCAATATAGAGTAATATACAGAATGCTATGAAGGTACCAAGAAAGCACCGAAGCAAGCTTGTTGGAAGAGGACAGAAGAAACATTCTGGAGAAAAGTGATGTTGCAGCCAACATCTGAAGGATGGATAGGAGTTAGCCAGATAGGGATGTAGAGAGGTTTTTTTTTGTTTGTTTGTTTTGTTTTTTTAACAGAGTCTCACTTTGCTGCCAGGCTGGAGTGCAGTGGTATGATCTTGGCTCACTGCAACCTCCACTTCCTGGGTTCAACCGATTCTCCTGCCTCAGCCTCCTGAGTAGCCGGGATTGCAGGCATCCGCCACCATGCCTGGCTAATTTTTGTATTTTTAGTAGAGATGAGGTTTCACCATGTTGGCCAGGATGGTCTCAATCTCTTGATCTCATGATCCTCCTGCCTTGGCCTCCCAAAGTGCTGGGATTACAGGCATGAGCCACTGTGCATGGCCGTAGAGAGAATTTTAACAGCAGATGAAATGCCTTGTGCCAAGTCACGGAACAACGTGATGTGGCTGAGTAAAGTGTGTTGAATGAATTGACACATAAATGAATGTTTTAAAAATTGCAATTTGTTTTTCTAATTATTCATTCAAGAAGCCATTCCTAAAAGCACTTTCTCATTAAGGGGTCATTGTATGGAACTGTGCATTGGCCTATTTTGTCTTTCTCTAAGAAAATATAAACTTTCCCAGGACCATGGGCAGGTTGACATAGGAACTTGGAAATAACAAAACAAAACAAGAAGAAAATTAGACAATATATAATTGTTTTCTCTTACGAACACCCATAACTCACACAGCTTTTTAGAAAAGAACTGCAAGGATCAAATAGTGAGGTGTGATGGAAATGGCCCAGGATTTGAAATTGGAAGGATGGCTTCAAGTATTACATCAATCCTTACCAGGCAAGTCGTTTCATGTCTCTCAGTTATAATTTATGAGCCGTGAGAACCAAACTTTGGGAACCAAAAAGTGATGGGCAAATAAAAGTAATCTATTATTATTATTATTCTCACTCTATTATTTTGTTTGTTTTAGGTTGACAGTGAGAGATGCCCTCTCTTTTGGTTACAATTCAAGGAATGTTAACACGTGTGGATTTCTGTAACCTCAATCAGAATACAAAATAGTTCCATCACCCAAAAAACTCGTTCAGGGCTGCCAGTTTGTAGTCACACTTTTCCTGTATCCCTCACCCCTGCAAACCAGTGATCTGCCCTCTGTCTCCATAATTTTGTTTTTTTGTATGTGTGAATGGAAACTGATAGATAAATGGACTCTTTTAGAAAACATTTTAACTTTTATTTTAGGTCCAGGGGTACATGTACAGGTTTGTTACATAGGTAAACTCATGACTGGGGGGCTGGTGTACAGCTCATTTCATTAACCGAGTACTAAGCATAGTATCTGACAGTTGTTTTTTTTTTTTTTTTTTTTCTGAACCCCTCTCCCTCATTCACCCTCCTCCTTCAAGTAGGCCCAGCTTCTGCGGTTTCCCTCTTACTGTCCATGTATGCAACCTTTTGAGGCTAACTTCTTTCACACAACATAATGCCAGTGAAACTCATTCAAGTTGTTCATGTGTCAACAGTTCGCTCCTTTTTATTGCTGAGTGGTTGGTATTCCACAGTACGGATATACCACAGTTTGATTATCCATTCACCCATTGAATAACACGCGGATTTCTACTTTTGGTGCATACGAAGGTACCTACTATAAACATTCATATATAGGTGTTTGTGTGAACATACATTTTCATTTCTTTAGGGCAAGTACCCAGTAGTGAGATTGGTATGTCACATATTAAGGATCTAATTAACTTTACGAAAATATGTCAGGCTGTTTGCAGAGTGGCTGGACCGTTTTGCATACTCAGCAGTTCAATTTGGTTTTGAATAGTGGGAATGTGAGGCCCAGGGAAGTGAAGTGACTTCCTTTTGATCACAGGGCAAGTAAGGAAACATGGGTAAGAGATCGAGGGTAGTGGCAACTCTCAATCCTGAACCTTCTTATTAAACAGACTGGATGCTGTTCGCTTCATGTAAGCCTCAGGACCTCTCTTGGAGGGGACATCTATTTATTTGTTTGCTTGCTTCCATTTTATAGGTGAAGAGACAGTTGGAGAGATACGTTTAAGGAGGGAAAGGACCTGCCCAGGGTCTAACAACTTGTAGGTGGTATATGGAGTTTGACTCCAAGCTTAGTGCTCCTCCCACTGTGCACATTTCCTGTGGATGGCTGGAAGTTAGAGCTAAAGGTTCATTTTAAATGAATCAACATTTCCACCCTCATGGTTATGGTACATTACAGAGAGAAAATTTCCATGCTTTCATAGGGTGAACTGTATGTTTATTAATAACTGTTCCTCAATTGCTTCAATTTTCACATTATTAAAAAGCTAAGACTTGTCTCACTTGTCATTTTCTTCTCTCTGCTTGGAATGGATTTTTTAAACTGGGGCTGGAACTGAGAAATGAAAAGGATTTAGGTTTGGTGCCCTCTGTGCTTGCCAGACAGTTCCGTGCCCCAGGCTTGTTTTCTGTTGGCATTTCAAAAAAGAGTAGTTCCTACCTTGCCTTGGGTAAGGAGACAATTTGAGAGCAGGAGACCCACTCTGATTCCAACATCCCAGAAGCGTCCCATATCCAGTTTCACTGCTAAAAGGTGTTAGAGATGATTTTTAGTTCAAGGCTGCTTGTGTCAGAAGGGAAAAACTGACGGATCACTTTCAGAATTTAGCTTTTATGAGAGGCCTTAAGTCTATCCCAGGCTAAAGCTTCCTTCTTTTTCTTTAGCCCTACAAGCAGATAGAAAAGAAGACGAAAGCAAGGTAAAGAAGGAAGAAGAGAAAAAAAAATGGAAGAAAGAGAAAGACAAGAAAACAAAAAGAGAAATGAAGAAAAGAGGAAAGCAACTAGAGAGAGAGAGAGAGAGAGGGAAAGACGAGAAAAGCTACAGAGGAAAAAAAGGACTTGAAACTAGGTAGTTTATTTTGCCTCCATGGTGTTTGTTATAGATTATCCTAGACTAGCTAGAAGAGAACAGAGTAATTGGACCAAGCTAATTAGATCTTTATTTGATTTTCTGTTTGTTTGACTACTTAATTTATAACTTGGCAAGGAGCTTTATCGTATATACTCTGCTAAATAGTTTATCTAAACTGAGATTGAGCATGAACAAAATTGACATTGGATTTGCTGCAATCAGACCACACAGCAGAGAGGAGAAAGTTCTTTTAAGTAAACATTGATGTCAAGGTGCAGTAGCAGACCTGACAGGGAGCTTGAGGGGACCGTAGAGTTGATAAATACTGGCTGGGCTGAGAGAACATAGGTGAGCCCCCAGGAACAGGGTGGTAACCCTTCTAAGAATTTGGAGTTGACAGATCTGAGTTTAATTCTTGGCTTGGCTGCTTACTACCTTTTTGCTTTCTCTGAGCCTCAGTATTGCCACTTGTAAAATGGGGAAATAATGCTTCCCTTATAGGACAGAGACAAGGATGAAATGAAACAGCAGGGAAGATGCTTAACATAGATATGACTTTGGGAAAGGCTTGATTCCCCTTTACCTCCTTGTATGCGAAACGCTAACTGGGAAGGCCAGGCAGAGCACATTTATGTTGCAGAAGAAGACTGATACCAAGGTTGTAAACTGTGTCTAAACCGCTTGTTCACCCTAGTTCCCATTAGAATCCAATTCTGGGGCTTGATCAAGGTCCCTTTCTTCCTGGGTTCAGAGCAATGACTTGTAATGCTGAGCATTTGCGGTGGCTGTAATGTGTCCTCTCTCATTTTGGGGTTCTCTGTTGAGGTGTCCTGCTCTGGTTATCTCTCTGACCTGCTCTCATCAGGCCTCTGGCTTCTGTTCCCTCATCACCTTCTCTGGGTCTCTCCTCCTGCAGCAACTGTGTGCTTTGTGCCCCTCAATGCTGCTCATTTGGCATTCTCTACAATTATTCCTGGAAACATGCTCTTCCGTATATCATGCTCTTCTGTGTATATCCATTTATTCGTCTGTTGGAATGCAAGCTGCTTGAGTTCAGGAACTTGATTTCCATCGCTGGGTCTCCAGTTCCTAATACAATCCCCAGTTGTGTGACTCTGGGCAAGTCAGTTAATCTCTTGTAGCCTCAATTTTCTCATCTGTAATAGGAGATAATTATAGCACTTAACAGTACCTAAGGGCTAATTGACTTAATACATGTAAAGCTGTTAGTACTGTTCCTGGTTCATAGTAAATGCTAAATAAATATTAGCCACTATAAATGTTATTTTGAATGACTGTATGAATGCATAAATGTAGGAAGAAGACATGTTCCCTCCTATTGAGGAGTTTGGTCTAGTGGAGGGAACATACATAAACAACTCACAATGAAAAAATGTGATATTAAATTAGAAATCCATTTTTATAAGTACATAACAGTGTAAAGTGTTTCTGTTTCACCATATCCATGCCAACCTCTATTATTTTTTGATTTTTTAATTATGGCCATTCTTTCAGGAGTAAGAAGGTATCTCATTGTGGTTTTAATTTGCATTTCCCTGATAATTAGTAATGTTGAGCATTTTTCATATGTTTGTTGGCTGTTTGTATATCTCCTTTTAAGAATTATCTATTCATGTCCTTTGTCCTTTTTTTTTTTTTTTTTTTTTTGAGATGGAGTTTCACTCTTGTTGCCCAGGCTAGAGTGCAATGGTGTGATCTCAGCTCACTGCAACCACCACCTTCCAGATTCAAGCAATTCTCCTGCCTCAGCCTCCCAAGTAGCTGGGATTACAGGTATGCACCACCAGGCCTAGCTAACTTTTTATATTTTTAGTAGAGACAGGGTTTCACCATATTGGCCAGGCTGGTTTCAAACTCCTGCCCTTAGGTGATCCACCCACCTTGGCCTCCCAAAGCGTTGGGATTACAGGCGTGAGCCTCCGCTCCTGGTCCTTTGCCCACTTTTTAATGGGGTTATTTGTTTTTTTCTTGATGATTTGAGTTTCTTGTACATTCTGGATATTATTAGTACTTTGTCAGGTGGATAGTTTGTTAATGTTTTCTCCCACTGTATGGGTTGTCTGTTTACTCTGCTGATAATTCCTTTTGCTGTACGGAAGCTTTTTAGTTTAATTGGGTCTAATTTATTTATTTTTGTTTTTGTTGCATTTGCTTTTGGGGTTTTAGTCATGAATTCTTTGCCTAACCCAATGTCTAGAACAATTTATTCGATGTTATCTTCTAGAATTGGTATGGTTTCAGGTCTTAGATTTAAGTCTTTGATCTATCTTGAGTTTATTTTTGTATAAGGTGAGAGATGAGGTTCCAGTTTCATTCTTCTACGTGTGGTTTGCCACTTTTCCTAAAACCATTTATTGAATAGGGTGTCCTTTCCCCAGCATATGTTTTTGTATGCTTTGTTGAAGAAGATCAGTAGTCTGTAAGTGTTCTGCTTTATTTCTGGGTTCTCTATTCTGTTCCATTGGTCTATACGCCCATTTTAATACCAGTACGATGCTGTTTTGGTAACTATAGACTTGTAGTGTAATTTGAAGTCAAATAATGTGATGCCTCCAAATTTGTTCTTTCTGCTTAGTCTTGCTTTGGCTATGTAGGTGCTTTTGTGGTTCCATATGAATTTTAGGATTATTTTTTCTAGTTCTGTGATGAATGGTGGCAGTTTGATGGGAATTGCATTGAATTTGTAGATTGCTTTGGGCAGTATGGTTGTTTTCACAATATTGATTCTACTTATCCAAGAGCATGGGATGTGTTTCCATTTGTTTGTGTCATCTTTAATTTCTGGTGGGAGTATAAACTAGTACAACTACTATGGAAAACAGTGTGGAGATTCCTTAAAGAACTAAAAGTAGAACTACCATTCGATACAGTAATCCTGCTACTGGGTATCTGCCCAGATGAAAAGAAGTCATTATAGGAAAAAGACACATGCACACTCATGTTTATAGCAGCACAATTTGCAATTGCAATGATGTGAAACCAACCTAAGTATTCATCAACCAACCAGTGGATTAAGAAAATATACTCTCTCTCTTTCTCTCTCTATATAAAATATATAAAATGGAATACTACTCAGCCATAAAAAGGAATGAAGTAATGTCTTTTACAACAACTTGGATGGAGCTGGGGGCCATTATTCTAAGTGAAGTAACTCAGAAATGGAAAATCAAATATGGTATGTTCTCACTTATAAGTAGGAGTTCAGCTATGAGGATACAAAGGCATAAGAATAATACAATGGACCTTGGGAACTCACAAGGGAAGGTTGAGAGGAGGGTGAGGGATAAAAGACTACATATTGGGTACAGTATACACTGCTTGGGTGACAGGTGCACCAAAATCTCAGAAATCACAACTAAAGAATTATCCAGGTCAGGTGTGGTGGCTCACGGCTGTAATCCCAACACTTTGGGAGGCTGAGGTAGGAGGATCACCTGAGGTCAGGAGTTCGAGACCAGTTTTGTTGACATGGCAAAACTTTGTCTATACTAAAAATACATAAAGTAGCCAGGTGTGGTGGTGTGTGCCTGTGATCCCAGCTTCTTGGGAGACTCAGGCAGGAGAATTGCTGGAACCTGGGAGGCAGAGGTTGCAGTGAGCCAAGATCGTTACACTGCACTCCAGCCTCGGTGACAAGAACGCTACTCCATCTCAAAAAAAAAAAAAAAAAAACAAAGAAATTATTCATGTAAGCAAAAACCATCTGTACCCCAAAAACTGTTGAAACAAAAATTAGTTATTTTAAAAAGTATATTAACAAGAGAAAAAAAGGTTTATTTAAATTGGACCATTAAGGTAAGATTGAAAAGTTGAGAAGCTTGAAATTGGGGTGTGTGTGTGTGTGTGTGTGTGTGTGTGTGTGTGTGTGTGTTGGAGAGCGGGAGAGAGAGAGATAGTATATAGTGAGAATGAGGAAAAGGAGGGATAGAAAGTATAGTACCAGGCACTTAGGTTACAAGGAGCTGTGAATGAGAATTCTCCAATTTGCTGTGAGTTTCCTAGCCAGGAAAGCAGAAAGTTAGGCCAATTTTATGTTAAAAAATCTTTGATCCTAGCAGTTAGATATTATTCTGGGTGATTTTTGTTCTCACAGTGATGACACTGGCATTATAGGAGGGATAATTCTTTACTGGGTGAGACTATTTCACATACTGCAGGACACGGAGCTTCCCTGGCTTCTCTGCCTGCTAAGTGCTAGTTGTATCCTCCAGGCACAACTGGACAATCCAAAAATGCCCTCATGGTTTGACAAATGCCCCTTAGGGGATGGTGCAGCCCCTAGTGGAGAACCACTGAACCTAACCCATTTGGTTTCAACAAAAGAGAATGTCAAGATTCAGAGAGTATTGTAGCTAACTGTTCAGGATCACACAAATCATGTCACAGCCAGACCCCAAATTCAGGTTTCTTGCCTCTATTTTTGTTTCTATTAATGTTCCATTTCTCAGTGTTTGTTTATTTTTGTTTTTAATAGACTGTTGATTTTACTTTATCAGTCACATACTGAAGCAAACACACCTTTTGTGTTTGAAGATTATGCTTTAACTTTCCAATCTGTAAACCATTATCCTGTATGGGGAGACACTGGAAAAAGTTTTCCAGTTATCTCTTGGGCAGAAACCAGAGGGCCGCAGTACTCTAGGAAGCTTGAAAAGTTCTGAGTGAGAAGTCAGGATGCCTGATTTCCTCTACCTAGACTGTGCCAATGTGATATCTTGAGATTTCCCAGGCCAGCTTGACTCAATGATTCTAAGAATTTAGACAGAAAAGCCCAGGCTCTTCCTTCCTTGGCTGCATTAATGGAGGAGTGTCTGAGTGTTGCTATCATGATGTTCATTCAGTGTTGGGAAATGCCTTACAGAATCTGTGCTAGGTAAGGAGGAGCCAGATGTTTTCTAGCTCCCTTGGTCAGCATAGGACTGCCGGGGACCTTTGAGGAAAGAACTTTGCATTTATATCTGAAATATGACCTGAGCGTTTCTGCCTCTACAGCCTAAGTCTGTGTAAACTTGATCAAATCTAATTCTCCCCTCAGAGCTTCACTCTGAGGGTACTGAACTCACATGGTTATTGGGGGGTAATCTCCTCTGACATAATGGGAGAGTACCTTGCCTGTTTAAGGCCATCTATTGTGGCAGAGAACACTAGTGCTTACCATAGGTCTGGTTTCCTTTCTTCTCAGGCACACAGCTAAGCCTCATCCCAGTCCTTTGCACTCATGGTAGAGACAGTGGCAGGTGGATAGTACTGGTGTATTCTCTTCTGCACAGTACTCTATCCTCTCTTTTTCTGTGGCTGCCTTGGAGGCCACATGGTGAAGATGGCAGTGCCACAAGATGGGAGGAGTCTGATCTCTGAATCACCATGAAGGAGTCTGCTGGATGAATACTTGATTGCACTGTGGAGTGGGCAAGAACTCTCAAATCTCAATGGCTTAACAATAAAGCTGTGCTTGTCATAGATACAGATGATAGCCTCCCGTGACTAATAAAATTGTTAATATAACCTAGCCGACTGTAAAAAAGCACATGAATGAAGACTTCTGTGTTCTTCCCGTAGCTTTCTATCTTTATGCCTCCTCTTTTAAGGGTGATTCTGAAAAGGATACTCAGAACTTACAGATAATTTTAATTTCTGTGTGTCTTTATCCAAGTGGTTTCAAAATCCACCCCACCCCCCGGCACCATTGCTATTTAAAAGGCAAACAGACTTACTCTCTGTGACCTTAGGAAGGTCATCTTACAGATGAGGAAACTGGTGCCCAGAGAAGCCTGATTATTAGGTTGCGGTGAAGATTAAATGAGATCATGAATATGAAGCAAGGAGCACAGTGGCTGGCACATACAAAGTGCTCAATAATTGTCAGTCCCAACATTCTTCATTCTCCCTGAAGAGCAAAAGACTTTGCTTCCTGTCGAAAGAATCACTGAGCACAGGGAATGGTAGTTCAGGGGTGAGGTAAACAACTCCTGATCCTCTTATTCCAACTGCAGCCCTATATAAAATCTCATTTTTGTTTTTTTGAGGCATCTCAGACTGGAGCAAGTATTGTTTTTCTAGCCTTGGTGTTTTGGACAAATAGCTGCTATTCTTCTCTGGGCTTTAGTTTCTCTTTGGAACAGCAGGGCTGGACTAAATGAACTCCAAGAGCCCTCTAGCTCTGCCAGTGTGGAATTCCAACTTAATATGAGAAGACTGAAGGACTGTGGAGAGAAAGGCATCAAGGATAGGGAATGGACTGGAATAGAGGCTTAGCTGTATCACATAGCATGTCCCAAAGGACATAAGCCATGCTCCACGGTCATCCAGAACAGATTTATGGTCTTGAAGTTCATAAATAATCCCTGGATGGTAGATTCATTTAAATACCAGTGACATTGGATGCCACAATAGGGGACCAAGCCCATTCTTCTTAGAAACTGTTACTTTGAACTTTTGCAGGACTGGATTCACACTTTTTTTCTTTTCCTTCTTTGTCTTTTCTTTCTTTTCTTCTTCCTCCTCCTCCTACTCCTTCTTTCTTCTCACTCACTGTGTCTCTCCTGGCTCCCCTCTCATCCTTCCCTTTCTTCTTCCCTCTTTTCTACTCCCTTCTATTTTCCCAGTCCTGATTTGCTACCGACAACTAACAAATTTCCCTTTTTTGTATAACTTTGCTTCTTTCACTTCTTTTTGATGCATGTGCTTTATTATCTGGGATACAAACCAATTTATTCAGTTTATTATATTTTTCTCATATTTTATTTATATTATTTCTCATTTTTATTTACTGGATAGGGGTTGGGGTAAATAATAATATCACTTTTTGGTTAAACAATCTTGGTGACCTAGTAACAACACTGATAACAGACTGACTGGTTTATAAATTCGGGAGAGTGCCAGGCACCACAGTTTTAACTATTATACTGTTGCATACAGTTGAGGTTATTGCAGAAAGAGATTATGGTAGGGAGCAGTTCTGGGAAATTCTGGGAAAAACAAGCTGAAGACAAATAGCTCTTTCCAATGCTGTTTACAGTCTTTAGGATAATTATAAATTCCAAGTTTTTGGGGACAAAAATCATTAACTCTGACATTCCAATCAACCTTGAAATTAACTCTAATCTGAAACTTCAGCCACTAAGCAGACTTTTTTTGATGTGCAATCATGTGCTTTTTTTCTTGGGGTAGAAAATTAAGAGCACAATTTGAAATCATATGGAGAGTGTTATCATAATATTTTATTCCCAAAATGGCCTTAATTACAGGGACATATAGAGATTTCACCTATATTAGGTCTACTTCCTACCCTACTCATTATATATTGGTTGAATATTTTAACTAGAAATGATAACACCACGAATTCTTAGCACATTGCCCAGAAATGCTTTTGTGTACAAAAAGTCAAATAATTTTATTTTCTCAGCCACCCTGTAGCATAGGTATCACTGTCACCATGTGGAGATGAAATTGCAGTAGTCTTGGACTTCAAAGTGATAGAAGTAATGATTTGATTCCCATTCTTTGATTCCAAAACTTCTCTTTCCACTCTTGTGTCCAGAAATTCTTTCTACTCACTATTGTTTTGGCTACCTCAAATCAACACCAATGTTTTCTTTTTTTCTTGTAAAATACAAAAGCTTAAAGAAGATAAAACTTTGTAGAAAGGAATGCAATAATGTAAGTTTCTATTTTTCCTTTTATAAAATTTTTATTTTATTTTATTTTATTTTGTTTTATTTTTGAGACGGATTCTCACTCTTTTGCCCAGGCTAGACTGCAGTGGCCCTATCTCGGCTCACTGCAAGCTCCACCTCCTGGGTTCACGCCATTCTCCTACCTCAGCCTCCCGAGTAGCTGGGACTACAGGTGGCTGCCACTGTGCCCGGCTAATTTTTTGTATTGTTTTAGTAGAGATGGGTTTCACCATGTTAGCCAGGATGGCCTCGATTTTTTATTTGTTTTTGTTTGAGACAGGGTCTTACTTCATCACTCAGGCTAGAGTGTGATGGTGTGATTACAGTTCACTGCAGCCTCAACCTCCTAGGCTCAGGTGATCCTCCTGCCTCAGCCTCCTGGGTAGCTAGGACCACGAGTATGTGTTACACACCCATATAATTTTTTAAAATTATTATTTGTAGAGACAGGGTCTGTGTTGCCCAAACTGGTCTCGAACTCCTGGGCTCAAGCAATCCTCCTGCCTTGGCTTCCCAAGGTGCTGGGATTATAGGTGGGAGTCACTGTGCCGGGCCTTCCATTTTTCATTAGGAAAGGATTTCATGGTTTTCTTCGTTTATTCCCAATAAACTGCTATCTTGCCTTGTTATAATTTTAGTTGTTTTGTTCTCTTTCTTTTGAATCCTCCACTCTATGTCTGTAAGTACCTTGAGGAAAGAGGAGCTTCATTTGCTGTTCTCTATCCAGTGCTCAGCCCAGTGTCTGACATCTGCTGGGTGCTCACATACTGAGTACCCCTACTATGTGATTACCCTTTAACTTGTATTTGCTTTCCACATGTGATCATACAAGATCGATAAGACGACAGACGAGTGAATGTAGTTGGGGAGAGAGGATTAAAGCCTGTCACAAAGAATTAAAGATAGAGGGCACAGTGAATATTTGGGCTTATTTTCCACCAATGGGTGGAAAATATGTGAAGGGGCTGTGTTGGTTCTTCTCTGTTAGTCTCTCGAGATATGCTCTCTACTCTTCTCTGATTTGCTCTGGGCCCCCAGAGTCTGGCCCCTACAGAATGTATCACCCAGGTTCTTTCTTCTTTGTTTTCCAGTTGAGTTTGGCCAGTGAGTGCTGCAGGATACTGGAGGGAAGACAAGAGAGAAAGGTGTGAGTACGCAATCTTTCAACTCCTGCTCTACCTCACTGTGGTTGCATGTCTTTGGCAGTGGCTGCATCCCTTTCCAACAGCAGGCCTGGTGGGGCAGCCCCTCTTCCTGATCTTCTAGACTCACTGGGCAATGTTGATCCCTCTCCTTGTCCCTTTAGCCATTGGTTGGGGGGGATCACAGCTCTTTGCCATCATTGGTGTCTGGGTATGTTAATATCTCTTGTTGGTTCCCTTAACACTGTCCACACTTCTGTAAATAATCTCTTCATTAAGTTTCCTTCAGTTAAACATAGTGGGTGTTCTGTTTCTTGTCAAGACACTGACTGAGAGAAGGAACAATGGACTGTGGATAATTACAGATGACGTGTTAACACAGGCTAGTCAAGCGGAGCCTTCTACTGAAACCAGGGATGTGTCTGCTTAAGTGATAGGAAGTATACAAGCAGAGATGGCTGGCCTGGCATTATGGTTCTGAAGCCCTCATCCCATTATTCACTCATTCATTCATGCTTGTTCAATTAGCCAGTGAATATTTATTGGGTGGCCACTATGTGTCAGGAAGTCTTCCAGACTCTCAAGTTAGATGACGAATAAAACTGACAAAATAGCTGGCTGATTGGAGTTTACATTCTATTGAAAGAAGACATTTATTGTTTCAGGTGTGGATACAAGCTATAAAGTAGAAGAGGATAGACAGTAAGGTTGTATGGCTCTATGTTTGCTTAAAAAATTAATCCCCAGAACAAATACTTTTTATTTGTATTTGGCTCACTAAAATACGACTCTACAAAGGGTGAAAGCTTGTGTTTCTCATTTTTGCTCCTGGAAAGTGTGTTGGTTTTTTAGAATGTTCCATGAAGAAAATCAAGTTTTCATAAAATAATGGACTGAGTTTGACATAAGCTGTTGTTCAGCTGAAGAGACTGACTCACATTTTATACCCAGAATGTCAGATCCAGAAAATAAAAACATATCGGAAGTGCCTGGTAGAGCATCGACCAGGCAGTACACGTTGAACAGGTGTTATTATGTAATCCTTATATCAATCCTTACAAGGTAGGTAAAAATGATTGTATCTTGCTTTATGGATGAAGAAAATGAAGCTCAAGGAGGTTCAGAAGAAAGGGAGTAAAAAAAAAAGCTTTGAAATAAGACATGTGTGACAGATGACGCTAACATAAACAACACCCATGAGTACATTCAGAACTGTTTGGTTCTCTGTAAACTTCATGAAACACCATCATTTTTGTTACCACACAAATTAGCATTTTAGTATCTAAATGAAAATATAGAAATATTTGAATCTACTTTAATTCATAAAAATGTATAAAACACCCACAATCACTTTTTTCATTAATACTCTCATCAATAACAAATAACTTAAAACAAGCCCCATGGCTGATTCCAAACACTGGTGTGTAATTGTGCTACTGGGGAGAAGTATTACAAGTGATGACCTAGCTCAATGGTTCCCCAATTTTTCTTTACCAAAGACCTATTTTATTTTCTCAATAGTTGTCAATTTTTAAAAATAATTTCATAAATTTTCATTAATTAGAAAAAGAGTGCAGAATGAATATTTACTTTAATACTTCTTTAATATTACTTGCAAAAATGTTAGTACTTGAAACAGATAGGTTGAGAAGCCCTCATACTTTGTATGAACAATTACTAATGTTTATGAGACGCCCTCGTGAATTGTTATTGCCCGTTTCTTTTTTCTTTTAAGTTTTATTTCAGTAGCTTTTGGGGTTATAAGGAGTTTTTGGTTACATGAACAAATTGTATAGTGGTGGAGTCTAAACTTTAAGTGTACTCATCACCCAAATAGTGTACATTGTAGCCAACCAGTAATTTTTCATGCCTGACCCTGCTCCCACCCTCCCCACTTCTGAGTTTCTAATGTCCATTCTACCACTCTGTATGCCTTTGCATCATTGCCCATTTAACATTTTTTAAAAAAATAATTTCAACATGTATTTTATATTAATTGGGTACATGCACAGGTTTGTTCCGGGGCATATTGTGTGACAGTGAGGTCTGGGGTATTAATGGTTTTGTCACTCAGGTAGTGAGCATGGTACCCAATATGTAGTGTTTTGGCCCTTGTCCCCCTCCATGCGCTCACCTTTAGTAGTCCCCAGTGTTTATCCCCAGTTATTTTTCCCATCTTGATATTCAGTATACCCAATGTTTAGCTCCCATTTATACGTAAGAACATGTGGTATTTGGTTTTCTGTTCCTGTGTAAATTTGCTTAGGATGATGGTTTCTAGCTACATCCATGTTGCTGGAAAACACATGATTTCATCCTTTTTATGGCTGCATAGTATTCTGTGGTGTATAGGTACCACATTTTATTTATCCAGTCCACACTGATGGCCACCTAGGTTGATTCTGTCTTTGTTAGAGTGAATAGTATGGCAATGAACACATGAGTGCAGGTGTCTTTTGGGTAGAGCCCTTTGTTTTCCTTTGGGTATATACCCAGTAATAGGATTGCTGGGTCAAATGGTAGTTCTGATTTAAGTCCTGTGAAAAATCTTTAAATTGCTTCCCACAGTGGCTGGGCTAATTTACACTCCCACCAACAATGTATAAGTGTTTCCTTTTCTCTGCAGCATTGCCAGCATCTGTTCTTTTTTGACTTTTTAACAATAGCCATTCTGACTGGTGTGAGACGGTATCTCATTGTTGTCTTAATTTGCATTTATCTGATGATTAGTGATGTTGAACTTTTTTAAATGTTTGTTGGCTGCTTGTAGGTTTTCTTTTGAGAAGTGTCTGTTCATGTCCTTTGCCCACTTTTTAATGGGGCTGTTTTTTGCTTGTTGAATTGTTTAGGTTGTTAGAAATTGTGGATTATTAGACTTTTGTATGATGCATAGTTTGCAAATATTATCCCTCATTCTGTAGATTGTCTCTTTACTCTGTTGATACTTTCTTTTGCTATGCAGAAGCTCTTTAGTTTAATTAGGTCTTGCTTATCAATTTTTATTTCTGTTACGATTGCTCTTAAAAACACTAGCAATACATTATTTGGCAAGGCTGATATTCAGAATGGTATTTCCTAGGTTTTCTTCCAGGATTTTTATTGTTTGAGGTCTTATATCTAGGTGTTTAATCCATCTTGAGTTTTTTTTTTTTTTTTGTATATGGTGAAAGGTAGGGGTCTGTTTTCATTCTTCTGTATATGGTTAACCAGTCTTTCCAGCACCTTTTATTGAATAGGGAGTCCTTTCCCCATTTCTTATTTTTGTTGTTGATTTTGTCAAAGATCAGATAGTTGTAGATGTACAGCATTATTTCTGAGTTCTCTATTCTGTTACATTGGTCTATGTGTCTATTTTTGTACCAGTCCCATGCTGTTTTGGTTATTGTAGCCTTACAGTGTAGTTTGAAATTGGGTATTGTGATGCTTCTAGCTTTGTTCTTTTTGCTTTGGATGGCTTTGACTATCAGGGCTCTTTTTTGGTTTCATATAAATTTTAGAAGAGTTTTTTTTGAATCCTGTGAAAAATGACATTAGTACTTTGATAGGAATAACATTGAACCTGTAGATTTCTTTGGGCAGTATTGACATTTTAAGATAATGATTCCTTTAATCCATGAGCATGGAATGGTTTTCCACTTGTTTATGTCACCTGTGATTTCTTTCAGTCGTGTTTTGTAATTCTCCTTATAGAGATCTTTCACCTCCTTGGTTAGCTGTATTCCTAGGTATTTTTGTTTGTGGCTATTGTAAATGGAATTGCATTCTTCTTAAATTTCTTTTTTTTAATTTTCATAGGTTTTTGGGGAATGGGTGGTGTTTGGTTACATGGATAAAGTTCTTTAGTAGTGGTTTCTGAGATTTTGGTGCACCTATCAACTGAGCAGTGTACATTGATACCCAATAGGAATTTCGAATTTCATTCTTGATTTGGCTTTCAGGTTGAATGTTATTGGTATATAGAAATACTGCTGATTTTGTACATTGATTTTGCATCCTGAAACTTTTCTGAAGTTGTTGATCCATTCTAAGAGCCTCTTGGTAGAGTGATTAGGCTTTTCTAGATACAGAATCATATTATCCATGAAGAAAGATAATTTGACTTCTTTTCCTATTTGGATGCCTTTTCTTTGTCTTTCCTGATTGCTCTGGCTAGGACGTGCAGTACTATGTTGAGTAGAAGTGGTGAGCGTGAGCATTCTTGTCCTGTTCCTGTTCTTAAGGAGAATGATTCCAGCTTTTGTCCATTCAATATGATGTTGGCTGTGGGTTTGTAATAAATGGGTCTTATTTTGAGACATGTTCCTTCAACGCCTAGTTTGTTAAGGGTTTTTCTTTTTTTAATCATGAAGGGTTGTTAAATTTTATCAAAAGCTTTTGTCTATGTCTATTGAGATGATTGTATGGTTTTTGTTCTTGATTCTGTTTATGTGGTGAATTACATTTATTAATTTGCATATGTTGAACTAACCTTATATCCCAGATATAAAGCCTACTTGATTGTGGTGAATTAACTTTTTGATGTGCTGGTGGATTCAGTTTGCTAGTTTTTGTTGAGGATTTTTGCATCTATGTTCATCAGGGATATTGGCCTATAGATTTCTTTTTTTGTTGTTGTTGTGTGTTTGTCAGATTTTGGCATTAAGGTGATGCTGGTTTTGTAAAATGAGTTAGAGAGGAACCTCTCCTCATGGATTTTTTGCAATAGTTTCAGTAGCATTGTTACCAGTTCTTCTTTGTATGTTTGGTAGAATTTGGCTGTGAATCCATGTGGCTCAGGGCTTTTTCTTTTGTTTGGTAGGTTTCTAATTACTCATTTAATTCTGGAAGTCAATATTCATCTTTTCAGGGTTTCAGTTTCTTCCTGCTTCAATCTTCGGAGGTTGTATGTTTCTAGGAAGTTATCAATTTCCTCTAGATTTCCTAGTTTTTGTACCTAGAGGTGTTCATAATAGTCTCCCAAGATCTTTATGTTTTTGTGGGGTTGATTATAATGTCACCTTTGTCACTTCTGATTGTGTCTATTTAGGTCTCTCTTTTTTGTTGTTGTTGTTGTTGTTGTTGTGAATATAGCTAGCAGTCTATTGATCTTGCTTATCCTAAAAGCAAAACACAAATTTTTGGTTTTATTAGATGAATTTTGAGGTCTCAATTTCATTTTGTTCTGCTCTGATTTTTGTTATTTCTTTTCTTCTTCTACCTTTGAGGTTAGCTAGTTTTTGTTTTTCTGGTTCCTCTAGGTGAGATGTTAGATCATTGATCTTTCTAACTTCTTGATGTAGATGTTTAGTGCTATAAGTTTTCCTCTTAGCACTACTTTTGCTGCCTGCCAGAGATTTTGGTATGTTTTGTCTCTATTTTCATGGATTTCAAATATATTTTTATTTCTGCCTTAATTTCATTGTTTACCAAAAAGCTACTCAGGAGCAAGTTATTTAATTTCCATGTAATTATGTGGTTTTGAGAGCTCTTAATATTGATTTCTGTTTTTATTTCACTGTGGTCTGAGAGTATGGTTGACATGATTTCAGTTTTGTTTTATTTCTTGAGACTTGCTTTACAGCCAGGCATGTGGTCAATCTTAGAGTATGTCTTGTGTGCAGATGAGAAAGAATGTATATTCTGTGGTTGATGGGTATAGTACTCTGAAAATGTCTATTAGGTCCAATTGGTCAAGTGTCAAATTTAAGTTCAAAATTGATTTGCTAATTTTCTGCCTTGATGATCTGTTTAATGCTATCAGTAGGTTGTTGAAGTGCTCCACTATTATCATGTGGCTATCTAAGTCTTTTGGTAGGTCTAGACATACTTGTTTTATCAATCTGGGTGTTTCACTGTTGAGTGTGTATATATTTAGGATGGTTAAGTTGTCCTGTTGAATTGAACCCTTTGTCATTATGTCATGCCCTTCTTTGTCCTTCTTTACCGTTGTTGGTTTAAAGTCTGTTTTATCCGGTATAAGAATAGGGACTCTGTTCTTTTTTTTAAAAAATAAATATTTGTGTGACAGTTTTTTCTCCCTCTTTACTTTGAGCCTGTGGGTGTCATTACATGTGAGATGGGTTTCTTGAAGACAGATGGATGGGTCTCATTTTTTTTTTTAAATCCAACTTGCTACTCCATGCCTTTCAAGTGAGGTGTTTAGCCCATTTATTATAAATTCAAGGTTAGTATTGATATGTGGAGTTTTGATTCTATTGTGAAATTGTTAACTGGTTCCTTTGTAGTTTCTATTGTGTAGTTGCTTTACAGGGCCTGTGGGCTATGCACTTAAGTATTTTTGTGGTAACAGCTATTGTTCTTTTGTTTTCATGTTTATAACTCCTTAAGGATCTTTTATACGGCTGGTCTAGTGGTAACAGAGTTCCCTTAGTGCTTGCTTGTCTGAAAAAGTTTTTATTTTTCTTTTACTTATGAAATTTAGTTTGGTGGGATATAAAATTCCTTTAAGAATGCTGAAAATAGGTCCCAATCTCTTTGGGCTTGTAAGGTTTCTGCTGATAAGAAACTACTGTTAGCCTGATGGGGTTCTCCTTGTATGTGATCTGAACTTTTTCTCTAGCTTGATATTGCCTATTTCTGTCCTCATCCTTTAGGCTGTTCACTGTTTCAGAAGTACTGTTTTCTCCTCGTTCTACTATTCATTCCTGTGTACAAGAGCATGAGGCAAAGTTCTCTTCAGCTGGCTTGGGATCATGATGTACCTTTACATTTTACACAAAGTCAATTCTTTTATGTTGTTGTTGAAAATTTTTTGAATGAGAAAATGATCCTGACACTGTTTATAGAAAAATTGTTTATAGACTACAGAACCGGCTTAACAATATATAATCATTTTTGAAATTAGAAAATGTTAACACTGAGATTCCCATTGTACATTTCTATACTTTCTAGAATGTCTAAAATTAACTTGTAGAATTTTTGGTTTTTAGCTCTCCTTTTTATGACTGAAGTATAACTTACTTACAAATGATAAGAGGTACAAATCTTAAACTTGTAGATTGATGAATTCTTACAAATGCATACCCCCATATAATCATCATTTAGATCAAGATATAAGTCTGTCCTAACACCTCAGAAGATTCCCTCCTGTCTTCTATCAATCCCCTATACTCTATAAAGGCTACAACTGTACTGACTTCTATCACCATTGATTTTGTCTGCTTTTATAGTTTCTAAAAATGTAATAATACAGTATTTATTTACTTGAATTGAGCCTCCTTTGTTATTATATTAGTGAGATTAATGCATGTTTTGTGTAGTAATATTTTATTTTTCATTGCTATGTGATATTCCATTCTGTGTATATGGGGCATTTGGGTCAATTTCATTTTTTGGCTATTAATAAAGTTGCTATAAGCTTCCTTACATCTTTCATTGTACAAATTAACAAACTTTTAAGTGTATATCTAGATGTTAAATTGCTTGGTCATGGACTGTGCATTCTTTCAGCTTTAATAGACTCTTCTAGTTTTACAAAGTTGTTGAGACAGATTACACCACTACCAGCAGTGCTTAAGAGTTCCAGCTGCTCTACACTTTTGGAAATGCATAGTAGTGTCGTTTAAAACAAATTTTAGTAATTCTTGTGGATATGTAGTGACATCTCGTTGTGGTTTTAATTTACATTTCCTGACGGCTACTGATGTTGAACATGTGCTAATGGCCATTTGAACTTCCTCTTTCATGATATGCCTCTTTAAGTCTTTTCACTGACATAAAAATTGTGCTATGTGTCCTATTCTTATTGATTTACAGGAATCCTTTAAATTTTTTGATTATAAATCCTTTGTTGGATAGGTGTTTAAATATCTCCCCCTACTTTGTTGTCTTTTCACTGTCTTAATGGTAACTTTCAATGAACAGAAAAATGTTATTATTACTAATGTCATATATATGCATCCTTTATGGTTAGTGTATTGTGTTCTATTAAGGAAATATTCACCTACCTCAAGGTCATGAATATATGATTGTAGGTTACCTTCCAGAGGTTTTATTTTTTACTTATCAAATTATGTCTACTATTCATCTGGGATTGAATTTTGTGTTATTTTTCTCTGTGTTGGTATTCAATTAATTCATGACAATTTTATTGTTATACTTTAAGTTCTAGAGTACATGTACACAATGTGCAGGTTTGATACATAGGTACACATGTGCCATGTTGGTTTGCTATACCCATCAACTCATCATTGACATTAGGTATTTCTCCTAATGCTATCCCTCTCCCAGCCTCCCAGCCCCCAACAGGCCAGTGTGTGATGTTCCCCGCCCTATGTCCAAGTGATCTCATTGTTCATTTCCCGCCCATGAGTGAGAACTTGTGGTGTTTGGTTTTCTGTCCTTGTGATAGTTTGCTCAGAATGATCCATGTCCCTGCAAAGGACATGAACTCACACTTTTTTATGGCTGCATAGTATTCCATGGTATATGTGTGCCACATTTTCTTTATCCAGTCTATCATTGATGGGCATTTGGGTTGGTTCCAAGTCTTTGCTATTGTGAATATTGCTGCAATAAACATATGTGTGCATGTGTCTTTATAGTAACATGATTTATAATCCTTTGGGTATACACCCAGTAATGGGATTGCTGGGTCAAATGGTAATTCTAGTTCTAGATCCTTAAGGAATTGCCACATTGTCTTCCACAATGGTTGAACTAATTTACACGTCCTCCAGCAGTGTAAAAGCATTCCTATTTCTCCATGTCCTCTCCAGCATCTGTTGTTTCCTGACTTTTTAATGATTGCCATTCTAACTGGTGTGAGATGGTATCTCATTGTGATTTTGATTTGTGTTTCTCTGATGGCCAGTGATGATAAGCATTTTTTTCATGTGTCTATTGGCTGCATCGATTCTTCTTTTGAGAAGTGTCTGTTCATATCCTTTGCCCACTTTTTAATGGGGTGGTTTGTTTTTTGCTTGTCAATTTGTTTGAGTTATTTGTAGATTCTGGATGGATAGATTGCAAAATTTTTCTCCCATTCTGTAGGTTGCCTGTTCATTCTGATGGTAGTTTCTTTTGCCACGCAGAAGCTCCTTAGTTTAATTAGATCCTATTTGTCTATTTTGGCTTTTGTTGCCATTGCTTTCAGCGTTTTTGTCATGAAGTCCTTGCCCATGCCTATGTCCTGTAATTCAGGACAAATTATTAAAAACACCATGGTTTTCCCAGTACATTATAGGCATCTTTGATATAAATCATATGACCATATGTCTATATATCTGTTTTTGGAATTTTGTTGTTCCATTCACTGTTTGTCTATTACTGCACCAGAACCACACTTGTTTTAATTAATGTAGATTTATAATATGTACAGTAAATGCTCCAAGTTTATTCCTTTTCAAGTTATGTTTGTTTGGTTTGGCTGTTTGCATTTTTATATACATTTTAGCATCAGCTCATTGATTTCATGTAGTGAGCTGTGTCAGGACTTTACCCAAACCTCTTGCATCTCTTTTACTTTTTATGTTTGTCCACCCTCCACTCCGTAGTTTCTGTGTGTGTTTACTTTCTACTGCCTGCACCTGTGATTCTCACTGGAAGACTCCATAAGAGCTACGGAGCCACTTTGCCCAACTGTACAAAAAGCAGGACATGCCTGAGAGTTTACGTGCTTCTGGGCAGATCTTAGCAATGACTAACTCTTGCAGGAGTATGAAAGCCCAGTTTATTTGCCTTGAAGGAGGAAACTCTGAAGTGCAACTTACACCTGTACTCCCTTGTCAGATCAGGCTGAAATAAAAAGTTTGCTTGCTTTTCTCCCATTCCATGTTCTACTTGCCCATTCTCTAATCAGTTTTCTTTTTGAGAACATTTCCTTAATAAAGTACTTGAATACAAATCCTCATTTCAGGGTCTACCTCTGAGTAATCCAAACTGATATTCCAGGAAAAAGCTTCTGGAATTTTTGATTGGGATTGCATTGAATATATAGATCAAACTGAGGAGAACTAACAATATTAAAATATCAAGTCTCTCAATCTATGAACATGGTATATCCTTCAATTTATAAAGATCTTTAATTTTGCTCAGTAATGTTTTATTAGTTTTCTATATATAGTCACACTCCACATAATTACTTTTTGGTCAAAGATGAACCAAATATATGAGGATGGTCATATGAATTATAATGGAGCTGAAAAAGTCCTATTACTTAGTGATGTTGTAGCCATCATAACATTGTAGCACAATTACTTTATATTTTCATAACTTTAGTGTAGCCTAAAAGTATAATGTTTATAAAGTCTACAGTAATATACAGTGATGTCCTAGGCTTTCATATCCACTTACTATGCACTCATTGACTCACCCAGAACAAATTCCAGTCTGAAAGCTCCTTGTACAGTAATTGCCTTATACAGATGTGCCATTTTTAATATTTTATACCACATTTTTACTGTACATTTTCTATGTCCAGATATGTTTAGATACACAAATACTTACCATTGTGTTGCGGTTGCCTCCAGTATCAGCACAGTAACATGTGGTCCAGGTCTGTAGCCTAGGAGTGATAGGTTATATCATGTAGCCTAACTGTGTAGTAGGCTCTACGTTTATATTTAAACAATTTTTAAAAATTTGTTTTTAATTGTATATTGACTAGATGTGCAGTAGACTATACATATATATTTTAAAATTTATTTTTAATTGTATGTTGACCTTATGAATTTAGTGGTCTAACTGGATTCACATCACTTCTAATAATTCATCCATGTATTTAGATTTTCTATATATACCACATATACCATTATGTCACTTGTGTATAATAACAATCTTATTTATTCCTTTGCCATCCTTACGCTTTTTTTTTTTTTTTTTTGTTCCTTTTGACTTATTGTACTGGCTAGAACCTTCCAGTACAATACTGAATAGAAGAGGTGACAGCACAAACAGCAAATTTCACTCACTCCGGAACATCATGAACTTACGATTTCCAGAGTTCAAACTATCAGCTTAGAGGTATTGGAGGAATAATGTGTAATCTCAGTTATAATAAACATCAATTTTATGCATTGACAAGAATTTGGCATCATCCTGTGGAATGTGTTATATATATAGTCACTTAAGAACCACTGACCCAGTGTATTTACCAATTAATGTATTTACCTTCATATTAACCAATCAGTTAACTTTCAGAGATTAGGGGTGAGGCTTTTGTGTTGTTTAATTTTGATAATATTACAGTGTTCAATATTTTTGCCCAGCCAATTTATCTATCTTCTCTCTTCTACAGTGTTCCCAAGAGAACTACACAAACAATGGCTGAACTAAGAGCAAACAATTATTACATTAATGATTGTCTAAGTACTCTATTCTCTAATGCAAGCCATCTTCCACAAGAAGCCCTTCATTGACCTGCTCAGATGAACTCACTATGTGACTTGCAAGTTTACTCTTTCACTTATTACACTTACTTTATCACTATTTGTTCAATGACTTCCCTAGGAGCAATTAAAGCAGAAACTGTGCGTATCTTATTTGTTCAGTATTCTGTCCTAATATCCTGGCAAGTATATGTCATAGAGCTACCATTTATTGATTCTTAACTAGTGTAAGAGTTAGATGTCTAAAATGTGACTCCAGCTACATGACACAAACCCCCAAGTTCACTCATTTATTCAGTCATTAAATAAATATTTCAGATATGTCAATATCTGCCAGAACTCTTGCTAGCCATTTTTCACTCAATATTTTATTTAACTCTCTCAATATTCCTGCAAAGACGATATTTTTACCTCTATCTGATATGAGTAAACTGGGGCTGGGAGTGGCAGAGCTCATACCCAAGTTTGAATCTGTTTGAACTCAAAAGTGATGTTTTACACAAAACCTAATTTAGGCTAAAAGAAAGAATACGGTGGAGAGTAAGCCTAATGGAGGCATGGCCACTGTATTGGAAGATCTGAAGGGCTGGCATGTGGCACCAGAAGAAACTATTATGTATGGCTTCAGAAAGCATACCTGTAACCCATCAGTTACAAGCTCCAGATTTCAGAAAACAGGAAGAAATTTCTGAAAAGAATCATTCAATAGGAGAATGATCAGCTTTATGTAAGGCTTCAGAAAGCAAAACTAACTCATAAGCTATAAGCTCCAGGTTTCAAAAAACAAAACAGGAAGAAATATCTGGAAATAATTGTTCAATAAGAGAATGACCAGCTTTAGCGCTGATCATATGAGCACCTTGTGCTGTTATTCTGGTATAGACTCAGTACTAAGGTATGAATACAATGGGTTACTGTAATGTCAGCCCTGCTTTTTAGTAGCTAATGGTCTCAAGGAAGAGCAGTACATCATGCCCCAATTAAGCATTTACTAATTTGCTGCTTGAGAGGGCAGTCCAAAGCATGACAGAAGCATAGAAGTAGGAGTGCCTGATAACTCCTCTGCAGGTCTTTCTGGAGAAATCTAAACATAGAGAGTGTTCTTACATAAAAAGTAGAAGATTTTTATGTAGAGAAGAAGAAAGGGGCATTTCAGGCAGAGGGAAAGGCATGTGAAGAAGCCCAGATGGCTAAGGAGCTTGCAGGGTGTATGGACGGAATGCAGGCAGTTTAGTTGAGCTAAGGCTAGTGTGCAGTGCTGGGGTAGTGACCTGGAGAAGGGAGCCAGGGCAGGCAGCAGATCATGAAGGGCCTTGAAAACCCCCAGTGGAGTTTGGGCTTTTCCATGAGTTCCACAAAGTAAAATTCTAAGCTGAGGCTTGCCCAGAACTGCCAGTCCATCTCCTTCATGCCTCCCAATGTCTCTCAGCTAGTCCAACTTTCTGGCCCCAGTGCGGAAAACATGTTAATTAGTGATGAAAACCCCTCAGCTCTCCAGGCCGGTAAAGGCTTCCTGGGAGCACTTTGCAGAAAGCAAGCCTGGCTGTTGCTGTCAACAGTTCCAGTGACTCCCGTAGTAACAGAATTTCTGGTCCCCAGGCGTTTTCCCCATCTCTGGGGTGTGTCTGCCTTAGCTTCACTCAGAGGATCACGTCACTGTGGTCTGGTGCTCCAATGTGCAATCCATCCAGCACTGGAACCTGTCAGGGACACAGGGAATTGCATGTGTCAGGCAGAAAGGGGCAGAGTCTTAAGGGCTAGGACAATTTTACACGTAGCTTTTTGGCTCTGAAAGTGGTGTGTGTAGAAAAAGAATTTTTGCAGAGCATTGAGGAGCTCTCCCTCCCCTACCTTTTTGTTTTTCTTTCACAGGCCATTCTTATCTTTGTGTTGAATTTTGAAAATATGTTATAGACCAATTGTTTTTTAGCTATAGTATCAATTAAATTATACTCGTCTGGAGCAAATTTGGCTACATTTTCCAAGCAGTTAGCAATAGATCACATTTGCAGATGAAAATGAAAGGGAAGGAAGATAAAGATTTTGGGGGCAACGGGAACCTGAATGTAATTTACTTGAATAGGCATCTGAATCCTCTACTTTCAATTTAATTGGGTAATTTCCTTAGTTAGAAATAATTCCTCCTCTTCACCCTCTGAACCATTCTCCATTCCCATCAAATTGATTACTATGATATTGATCATTTATCTATCCCCCCTACCCTCCAATCCACTGTTTTTATTACCCTTCTCTAACCTGCTTTTGCCCAGGAAGGCTGACATCTACTACATGACCCAGGTTTTCCTGACCTCCAGCTTCTAGTTGGGTTTGGCCAATAAAAGGCATTGGCAAGAGATGAGAGAGTGGATGGGGAGAGAGGCTAGATATGTTATTTCCTACCCCTCTTCCCCTTGCCTGGTCATGGTCTGCAGAGGCTGCATTCCTGTCTATGGCTATGGCTCCTGTTGAGTCAACCATCTTTCTTGGCTTCTGGTTTCTCTGGTCTGCGGCAATGCTGTTTCCTCTCCTTGCCTTCTTAGGTCTGTAGTGGAAATATCTTCCTTCTTTTGCCTGTGCCTGGATGTCTCATGTTCCTTGTTTGTTCCTTTAACTCTGCCCACACCTCTCAAGAAGGCCTTTTGTTAAGCTCTACTGGGTTAAATCAGAAGGATTTAACCAAGCCTTCTTGTCTTGCCAGACCTAGTGTGACAACATGACCAAGCCTATTAATTGGATTTCCCTGGAACCTTTCTCCTCTTTCCTCCATGACCTACTCTGCATTTCTGGGTTTAATTTGTGTAATGGCCTCCCTTTCCTGCCTGCCTTCAGTCTGGACTGCTCTCCCTTCCATCTTCATGCTGCAGCCAGAGATTTTGAAACTGCACATGTGAACATGCTACTATTCATGCTACTGATCATCATTTTGTGGTTCTTCACTTCTTTTCAAATCAAGGTTAAACTGCCTGCTTTCAAAGCCCTCCAGGACCTGGCCTCAGCCTCTCCTTCCATCTTCTCCTCTGTGCCTCATGGGGCCTCTGCTCCAGCTATGAGGAAGCACTCGCCTCATTCCATTCCCATCAGGCATGCTTCTGAGCTCCCAAGATAATGGTATGTAAGTGATATTATTGAGCACCGAGCTGTATTTTTAATAGATAATTCCATTTCATTCTCACAACAACTCTGTAAAGCATATGGTATAACTGTTTCTATTTTACAAAGGGGAATCTGAAGGACAGACAAATAAGAGAATTTATCTTATGGTTACTCAGCTGGGAAGTGGTGGAGACAGGTTTTGAATCTGGCTCCAGAGGGCTTGTAATTGTCAATGAGAACCTGAGAGTCCACTCTTATTTGAGATCCCAGCTCATGTGTAATCTCCACTGAGAATTGTTTTCTGATTGCTTCCAGTTGAAGGAGTCATTCCCTCCTCTAGATTTCGACATTTATTTCCTTAACTCTACCAAACACACTGCAGTTGTCTACATCCCCGACTGAGGATGGTATGCTTGTGCGCTGTGAGAACACTTCTTAAGAGAAAGCTTACCTTTCTCCTTTCATTGGCAGACATGGTGTTAGATGCTGGGCACATTGCATATACTCAACAACTGGGGAATGAGTGGATGAATGAATATACTTGGAGCTATGGTCACTTAGCTCAAGACCATGTCTATACATTCAGAAAAGGAAATGTCAGTTAATTATTCCTACAGATTGTGTTCAAATGTTGAAATTCTTTGAAATCTATTGAGAACCCCTCATACACTGGGTATTGTTTAAGGCAGAGTAAGAACAATGAACAAGACAGAAATCTCTGACCTCTTCAAGCTTACATTTGAGTTACTGATTAATACGTTAACAAATGTGGAATTAATAGATGAATAAAAAAGAAGGAATGCAAATCATATCTGAAGCAGTTAGATAGTAAAAATATTAACTATGTATTTTTATACTAATGTAGCAATTTTCTAGTTTTTGAATATGTCCTATATGCCAGAGCTGGGCAAGATTCTTTATGTATTTAACTTACAGGGTTGTAGTAAGAATGAAATAATATAATTGTTTTTTTTTTTTTTCCACCTGGGAAAGGGAGGTAATGAGACCTGGAGAGGTTGGAGGATCTTTCTATGATCATGTAGCTGGCAAGTGGAAAGATTCTAATGTCAGCCTGTCTGCCCCATCTACCTGGTTCCACTCTGCTTCACTACTTCCCATGAGGCAAATACCAGCCTCTGGCTCTACCATTAGCTTTAACATCACATGGAAGTATCCACACAGAGGGACTGATCCCATTTAAGTGAAAAAAATTAGTTTGTTTAATCCTCTCTGGGAGAGGGACAGGGATGTAATTTTCTCTGTGAGCATCCTGATTTTACAAATGTCAACACTGAGGCTTAGAGAGGTGAAATGGTAGTTTGTATTTCTGTGGGATCCGCAGCGATATTCCCGTTTTCATGTTTTATTGTGTCTATTTGATTCTTCTCTCTTTTCATCTTTATTAGTCTGGATAGCCATCTATCTATTTTGTTAATCATTTCAAAAAACCAGCTCCTAGATGCATTGATTGAAGAGTTTTTCATGTCTCTATCTCCTGAATTCTGCTCTAATCTTAGTTATTTCTTGTCTTCTGCTAGCTTTTTAATTTTTTTGCTCTTGCTTTTTTAATTCTTTTAATTGTGATGTTAGGGTATCGATTTTAGATCTTTCCCGCTTTCTCCTGTGGGCATTTAGTGCTATAAATTTCCCTTGCAACACTGCTTTAAATGTGTCCCAGAGATCCTGGTACGTTGTATCTTTGGTCTCACTGGTTTCAAAGAACTTAATTATTTCTGCCTTAATTTCATTATTTACCCAGTGGTCATTCAGGAGCAGGTTGTTCTGTTTCCATGTAGTTGTGTGGTTTTGAGTGAGTTTCTTAATCTTGAGTTCTAATTTGATTGCACTGTGGTCCGAGAGACTGTTGCTTATGATTTCCATTCATTTGCATTTGCTGAGGAGAGTTTTACTTCCAATTATGTGGTCAGTTTTAGAATAAGTGCGATGTGGTGCTGAGAAGAATCTATATTCTGTTGATCTGTGGTGGAGAGTTCTGTAAATGTTTATTATATCTGTTTGCTCCAGAGCTAAATTCAAGCCCTGAATATCCTTGTTAATTTTCTGTCAATGAGACAGAAATATTGACAGTAGGGTGTTAAAGTATCCCACCATTATTGTGTGGGAGTCTAAGTATCTTTGTAGGTCTCTAAGAACTTGCTTTATGAATCTGGGTGCCCCTGTAATGGGTGCATATATATTTAGAATAGTTAGCTCTTCTTGTCGCATTGATCTCTTTACCATTATGTAATGACTTGCATGGGTCCCAGAGGCAGGATTGGAACCCTGTTTTGTCAACTCCAGAGCCCATGCCCTCTCTTCTATACCAGCACTATCTAAGAGATCATTCTGCAGTGGTGGGAATGTTCTGCATCTTCATTGTGCAATATAGTAGGCTCTAACCACCAGTGGCTATTGCGTACTTGAAACGTGACTAGTGCAATGGAGGAAATAAATTTTTAATTTTATATAATTTTAATTAACATAAATTAAAATCATCTTATATAGTTAGTGACTGCCATAGTAGATGGCTTACCTTATACCATAAAAATTAACTATGACAAGGACTCAATTATATACCTCCTTACCTCTCTTTTCTCTTCCTCCTATCCCTCTCCTTTTTCCTACATTCGTTATTTACTGAGGTCCAACCGTATATAAGGCAGATCATGGATGAGGGGGTGGGGTGGAGAAAAGATGGTCAGTCCTGGTGTCTGCTCTGGCTTCTGTTCAAGGTAGGGAGATTAGACATGTGCATAAATAACTAAAATACAAAGTTGAAGGTTTAATGTTCTAAGTGCCCTGAGAGAGGAGCAGATAAGGGGTGAGGAGATAATGAGGCTCACCCTGGCTCCTTATGGACTGTCAGGGGAACACGAGATAACTGCCGTGAATGTGTGTTAACAGTAACATGCTTTGTAAATTGTCAAGCGCTCTGTAGACATGAGCTATCTAAAACATTGTCTTAACGGTGTGTGTTAACAGTATTCCATCTATGCTCTCATTTGATCTTTGCAAGCCCACTGTGAGGTGTGCAGCATCACATCGTGTTTCTGAGACATGGAAAGGGATGATCAGAAAGTGGAAGCACCTGTCTAAGGACAAATAGCTGGTGGGGACAAA
The DNA here is from genome assembly GCF_002776525.5 of Piliocolobus tephrosceles. Lineage (NCBI taxonomy): Eukaryota > Metazoa > Chordata > Mammalia > Primates > Cercopithecidae > Piliocolobus > Piliocolobus tephrosceles. The sequence goes on along the minus strand of NC_045434.1, from coordinate 166,519,458 downwards.
GCCTGGTGTGTGGCTGTAGGTTTCTTCATTCCAACATGAGGAATCTTTGCACCTCCTCACTGCCCTTGGCAGATTTTGAGACTCGTTACTATCTATCCGCCCTTATTACTGGCACTAGCTTGGCTCCTAGGGAAATAATTCCTGAGGTTTAGGTAATTCTGCTGAAGCTAGCTGGATGTGCTACAGCTACGCCCCTGACCTAGGGCAGTTCTTTGAGTACACCAAGGTCTTTGTCATAACAGAGGATGTGCCAGAGAATGAGATCAGTGGTGAGGCCATCGTGGTGTGTCCACAGTGGATTCAGATTCCACAGCCCCGCAGATTTTCCAAATGGGCAGGCTACTGAGGGACTCATCAGCCCTCCTGGCATTTATTCTTGAAGGATCTCAGCCCAGGAGAATCATAAGCTGGTTATCTAAAAGGCTCATAAGTGCCTTCCCATCTTTCACCCAGTTCCCTCCTTTTGTGGAAAGGTAAAGGCCTCAAGAAAGGCAAGAGCTGCTCAACTTTCACTTCTGTTGTGTTAACTCTGTACTTCTTGACTCCCAAACCTGTCTCCAATCAAATCAGTTTAGGTCTTTCTTCTGGGTTTGCTTTCAAATTTCATACAGAAGAACACTGTGTGCAAATGATTACATAATTGCATTTGTTAATGTCTTCAGGAGATGGCTGGTGGGTGAGTGCCCGAGGACTAGAGTCCCTGACCTAAGAGGGCCCTTGGGCCTCATCCATCAAACCCTCTTATCTTGCAGATGGGGAGACTGAAGTTCAGCTAAGTGTAGTGACTTGCTCAGGCCACAGAGCAAACTGGTGTCTTAATTAAAAGGTTTGTGTCCATTTCTGGTGCCAGAAGTGTGCAATCCAAGAAGCTTGAAGGGAGGGCACATTCCGTTCACACAGATCTGTTCCCTGGGGGTTCTGATGGGGAGCCAGGTGGGTGGCACATACAGATCGCCGTTGTCCCTGCCTCATTATGAGCCTGGAGTCCAGCCTGAGGTTTCAATGCAAACTCAGTGTAGCTTCACCTTCAAGGTCCAGTTTTAATTCTGCTCCCTCCAGAAGGAGGTCCCAAACTTTTCTAGCACACACCAATCCCTCTCCTCATTCACCTCTTTACATTTTTATTGTCTATCCCACACCACTTTGTCTTTCTACTGGGTACACAGCTCCAAGGAAAAAGAATTAGCAGGTATTTAACACCTGCTCTGGGCCAGGATTTGCATGATTATCTCATTTAAGCCTCTCAACAACCCATGAAGAGGATGTCATTATCCCTTTTTTGGAAGGCAGGGTGCTAATTCTCAGAATGGAGCAGTAGTTTGCCCAAGACTACACAGTAGTCTCATTAATTTAGTCAGTAAAATTTTATTATATACCTGCCAGGTACAGGCACTGCTGTAGGTGGAGCAAAGCCCTTTATTTCATGCAGCTGATTTTCTAGTGAAAGAGACAGAAAATAAAAAGTAGGCCAATTTACTTAAAGCTTTAGTCAAATGAAGTTACATGTTGTTCTTGAAAATATTCCACAGTTTTCTCAATTTTGTTCCTGCTTCTTTCCCCATTGGGAACTCTAATTTATGAATTTAAAATCTACACACCCTCTTGCCCCTCAAAGTGGGTCATAAAAGCTGACATTTATTGAGCATTTACTATGTGTCATAACAGGATTTAAGCTCATGATATGCTTTATCTCTTATCCTTGCAAGAGCTCAATGAGGTCAATACTATTATTATCCAATTTTACAGACAAGGAGACTGAGGCTCAGAAAGGCCAAACTTGTCCCTTATTGCCTCCTTGTCAGCTGTGTCTAATATGTGGTAGAGTTAGGATTTGAATCTAGGCAGGTTGTGTCCAGAACACATGTACTTAAGTATTACTTTATCTTGGTCAGACAGAACTCATTCCACCTCTTAGCTATATTGGAGGATGCTGTATGAGGCAGTGTGGTGTGGGGAGAGATCATAAGAATGGTACACAGAAGGTCCAGGTCCGAGCCCAAATTCAAGCAATTATGTCACCTTTCTGGACTTATGTTCAAGACAAGCTGAGAGGTTCAAATATTCATCATACAGGATGATCTGCATAGAAATACCTTCTGATATAGTCCCTGAGATTCATAATAGATATTCAGTAAGTGCTTTTTTGCTGAATCTGAATCTGGATGGAGTATATATCATAGTTTTCCTCCCTGGCACATTGTGACTCTCCAATAAATTAAGTTCTATTGATAATCTCTATCACTCCAACATGTCACCTTAGGGAAAGAATTTTTTTTTTTCTTGTTTATCGTCCGATTCATCTACATATAAACTTTATGCCAACTGGACCATATCTTAATCACTTCCATAAACACAGTAGTCACCCAGCATATAACTTGCATAATACATGCAATAATTGTTTAATGAATGAAATGATTCCAAATAGCAAAGCCTGTTGCATTTGAATACCTGCCTTCCTGGCCACATATCCAAAGCTGCTGGCCCAACCTGAGTCCAGTGTCTATCCCGGGTCCATTTGATTTCTTTCTCTGAGGAATTTGGACTTGAGAGTTGGAGATGGAGTCAGTTGACTGTGGGAAACAAGGCTGAGTCCTGTGAAGTTCAAGGCTATTTCTGGCTATAAAACAGATTACCTTAGTAGTGTACATCAACCATTTATTTAGCTCATGGATTCTGAGGGTCTGGAATTTAGAAAGGGCACAGTGGGGACAACTTATTTCTGTTCTACTATATCTGGGGTCTTATGTTGAACATGTAGAAGTCGGAGGCTAGAATTATCGAAAACCTTATTTACTCATGTCTGGCTGTTGATGCCAGCTGTCAGCTGATGGCCTCAGTACCTTTCCACGTGGTCTGATCACATGGGCCAGTCTGGACCCCTTTAAAACATGGTGACTGGATTGCAAGAATGAGTGTCTCCAGAGAGCGAGAAGCAGGTGGAACCATACTTCCTTTTCTGACCTAGCCTCAGATGTCATTCCATGTCACTTCCATTGCATTTTATTCATCAAGGCAGTCACAAAGCCCTGCCCAGAAATAGACTCTGCCTCTTGATGTGGAGTGGCCAGTTTCTGGAAGAACTTGTAGAACTGAAAATGTTGCTGTAGTCAATTTGGAAAATACAATTTGCCACAGCTGCTGAGTAGGCCTTATGGAGGGTCCCATGATGGGTTATACCCAAGAAAAAAAGTTAAAGATAGTTCACAGGAAGAGAACTGTTGAATGGAGCAGAGAAACCAAGAAATGAAGAAGGAAAATACCATTTGGCCAGAAAGAGTCAGGGGTTTGCAGGTTGGGTTGTCCGAAGGAGATACTTAAAGTTTGGGGTTTATTAAGGATCAACACATGGGAAAGGAAGTGGGAAAAAGAAATACTGGACAGAGGGAGAAGTTGAGCCATCCTAGGGGCCTGACAAAGCCTTACCCAATCCAGCAGGTGATCTGAGGTGAAGTTTGCCTATCAGAGTTGCTCATTGTAAGGTTGAAAGGACTGCGCCTTTACACTCTACCTTACTTAGTCATGGAATGTGGGCTACCAGCAAGGGCATGGATGAGGCTGGTCTCTGTATCTAAGGCAGTCCTGAAGGAGCTGGCATCTGGAAACTGCCTGCTGATGGCACTCCCCTCAGCTGGGTACTGAGGTAAGTTTTACCTCCCAGGGGATCTGTGTAGTGCATCTCTACATCTAACACTGGGGGAGGACTTTCCATTTTCTGTGTGTTCTGATTGTCTGTCCTGTAAGTGGATTCCATGAAATTCCCTTCCCTATTTTCAATACAGCACTCTCCATTCAGCTGAATGTATTTCCATATCTTGCAACTCAATATGTCAGCCTGAGGCTCTTGGTCTGTCTCTCTACCTGTAGAGTGGGAGGTTGGATGGACCTTCCTGTTTTGCAATCTGGTGATTCTTATCCCCTTGGCTGATGCCTTTTACATAGCCAGCTCTGCAGAAAATGAAACACAGCTCGCTTGTTGCCAAGTGCTTCTTATCAGATACAGACCTAGACAAACACAGTCTGGCTTGGCTGTCCACATGATTTATTCATCCAGTTTAGAAGAAAGCACCAGGTGATATCTGAGCTGTGGCAGCAGCCAGCTGGCTCCCAACACATTCCAGGTATAAAAATAGTTTACAAGGAGCACCAAGCTCTAATAACTCTTACTTCAGACTCTAGGAATACCAAGACAGCCTGGAAAGTGTTGGCAAACTCAGTTCCTGCCTTGAAGCCTCTGGGTTCTCATTTTGTGAGGCAGAACAGTGCCAATGGAGGCAGACTGCTGAGTGCACTCAGGTTGTGGGTACTGGGAAGTTCCAGTGGTCAGACCTGATCACAGCTTTCTTCCAAGGAGCAGAGGTACACAGATTTGGGCAACACAGTATTGGAGTTGCACAGACCTGGATTTAAGTTCTTCATGCATCTTGCACTAATGACCTCACCATAGTCTCTCTCTGTTTCACCTTCCTAAAAGTATATCTAAAACCTAGTTCATGGGCTTATTCTAAACAGTGACAAAACGATATGTTATAAAGCACCTAATGTAATGCCAGGCATATTCTTGAATGAATATTGCTAGTGTCAAAGAGAAACATAAACTTCCAGTTGTTGAGGATGTTTCAGGCACCATGACAAGTGCTAGGAAAATGAATATATCAAAATATGCTCCTGACCTCAAGGAATTTCAGTAACATGGATAAGAAATTATTGTTCTAATAGAAACTCTGTCACATCCCAGCTAGGTGACCTTGGATGAATCATTCCACTTTTGTGGGTCTCAGTTTTCTATAAAATAGAGAAAATTATACCTAATTCATAGCATTGCAGTGATGACTAAATGAGATGGCGCACGACAAGATGCCTGGTACAGGGCTGCCATTTATGAAGGGTCTCTCATTACATCACAAGCTCTGATCTGGCCTGTTTGCCTTCATGTTTCCAAAGGCCACTCCCCAGAAGAGACTCCTAAATACCCTGAAACCTTAGGGAGCCTTGCCGAGCCTCCTTGGCCATTTGACCCTGCTTCATACTTTACAGACCATGTTAAGGAAAAAGTTTGAAATTACAGTGGACCAGGAGCCAGGAAACCCCAGGTTGAAGCTCTTGATTTGCCACTTTGAGGCTCAGAAAAATTAAAGTGCCACATAGTTATCGTTTCCGCATTTATCAGGGGAAGAGATTTGGAGTCGGGCAGCTTACTGTACTGGTTCTGCTCTTACTATGTGAAATCTGATGGATGAGTCTCTCTTCGAAGCCTCGGCTTCCTTGTTTGTGCAATCTCTCTAGCTACCCCTGCTTCATGGGAGTATTGTTGTATTCAGTGAGAGCATGTCTTCAATATATTTAGTACATTACCTGGCACAGAGTAGATGGTTAATACATTTTCTTTATTATTATCGAATATTTTTATAAGTCAAGACAAACTTATGAGGTATGTAATAAAAATAGAGCTATAAGATGAAGAAATTAGTACTCAGAGAGGTAACTTATTGTGATGTTTCATATATGTCATTCCAATGCAGGACAGCTAGGAAGCGCTCGATATATATTTGTTCTATCCTTCTCCAGATAAATGTCATTTTCAGTCTATGTATCACTTCTGAGATGCATTGCTTTTTTTTTTTTTTTTTTTAACATTTTTAGTCTGACTTTTTTTTCCCCCCAAGGAGCTGAAATCCTCTCCCTGTGGATAAAAGTTATTTTTTCTGACTGGGAAGCTTCAGGCAAGATACTCATTGGCAAAAGTTACAAAGGAAGCAAGATGCATGCTTGTTATCGATCATGAATCAGGCCTGGGAATCCAAGGCCCAGATTACTTGGCATCAAGTCACACTCTAGGCCACTCATAGCTTTGTTATTGCTTTTGGTCATTCGTGTAGAGGGAACGAGTGAGTCCCTTGTACTGACACGCACATGTACAAACTTCTAATGACTCACATCCTCTCCTAATGACAGCCGATCATCGTGGAAAGCTGGAGGGCTCCAGGGAGAGGGGCTCCAGTGGAGTGCCTCTCTCGGCCCCAAAACAGACTATATGGATATGGTGACTCACAGCTCAAAAGGCAGTGAGAGAGAACGCCAGGGTCTGCTTGGCTACTGTGGATGATCTTGGAAACTATGAAGTCTGAAGATAGATCACATTTCTGGGCTTTCAAAAGAACTCTGAAACTCTCTAAATTTAGATTGGGCTCTCTCCTGGGATCGGTCATCTTAGAGAGATGTCATTTCATTAGGAAAACCTGAACTGAAATCATAATAGCTCATCATGCTGTGAATTCATATGCCCCTGGCCCATGGAGCTCAGCCGGCAAGACCTCCAGTTCACTTGCAGAGTTATTTTCCAGACCAAGCTCTAATCATCCCCAAACTGCTTAAAAGGTGCTAATAATTTCCAAGTGCCTCTCATGTCCTCTGTAGGCTTTCTGTTCAGTCTCTTGGTTAACCCTCTCCACACCATCACGAGGTAGACACCATTGTTCCCACTTTGCAGTGAGTTTAAAAAGACTCTCATTGTTTAAGTGACTCACCCAGGACCTCACAGGGGCAGAGCTAGGAAGTAAACCTTAGTTGGTCTGACTGTACTATCTCTTCTCTTTTCACTCCATCGCATGGGACAGAGTTGTGGTCCTGCCTCCTTCCCAAGATTTCTGCACCCCATGTGTCATTGTTAGATCCTCTGCTAACTTTAGATTCCAGTAAGATAGCCCTGTTCCTGACACACTGTAGATACCCAAACAAAACTTAACTGAAATGAAAATGTAGTGAAGTGTGTGACATTGGGCAGGACCCAGGTTTTTCTATTCATAAAATGGAAGGTTGACGAGATGGTTGATGAGAGTTGTATGCTTTAGGGCAGTGGTTCTCAATACAGGCTATACATTTGAATTTCTTGGGGAGCTTTTCAAAAACACAAATACCCAAATATTTTTCTAGAAGCTTTGGTTCAATGAATTTGGAGAGGGTCCCAGACATAGTATTTTATAAAAGCATACCAGTGATTCTAATAGGGAGGCAGGATTGAGAAGTACTGAGTTAGAGTTCTCCAACCCTTCCATTCTTGCACCTGGTTGGTAAAAGTGATTGACTCATTGCTACGGTCAACTCTGTTCTATCTTACCACTGTCACATCTAATCTCACAAATTTTTCCACCTCCAATATTTGCTCCTATCTTCCCTGCTTTTTCCCTCTCTCCTGCTCACCCCTAACCCAAGACCATTATTCTTCTGTACCATTGCAGTAGCCACTGTGGTGGGAACTGGTGGTTGTCCATTTATTATTCATGTCCCTCTCCTTGTTCTTAATTGAAACTTGATTTTGTGTAAGCATTAATCTCTCCCACATGACTCAGGGAAGCTACCATCACCTCCCAGTGGTCTAGTGGCACCACTCTTGGCATGGGATCCCCCCAGCAAATAGTATTAGACTTGGATTAGGCTTATGACCTAAGTAGCTTAATTAGATTGAAGGGAGGATAAAATTCTCCCTCTTTTCTGCTGCATATAAGCAAGGAAGCATATAGACTAGAATGCCTCTGGTAGCCATGCTGTGACTATGAAGAGAAACAGCTTTAGGCTGACATGGATTGGAGATATGTGTGTGTATATAATTATATATATGTGTGTGTGTGTGTGTGTCTGTGTGTGTGTGTGTAGTGACTGTACTTAATATAGTTTCTGGCACATATTAGACATGCAATAAATATATGATGAACTATGAAGGAACAAATGAATGAATGTGCTCATCTCATTGGAATCAAGTCAGTCTGGGTCTCAGTATGCTCTCGAACAGGGGTTTGTTGGTAAACTTTTCCTGCAAAGGGACAGTTTGTATAATTTTAGGCTTTGCAGAGCACAGAGTCTCTGTTGCAACTACTCATCTCTGTGGTTGTAGAGCAAAAGCAGCCATAGAAAATATGCAAATGAGTGAGGGCTGTGTTCCAATAAGACTTTATTTTTAAAAATGGACAGTGGGCCTGATTTGGCCTATGAGCTGCATGTTTGCTGACCTTTGGTATAGCGGGGAAAAAGTTTGGACGAGGTTAGGGATGACAATTCTTGGCCTGCCTGCAGACCCTCTGGCTCCCATGACAGACATCCCTAATCAATCATGCCCCCTTTTCATGCCGAGGGGCTGCATTCTCTCTCCCACACCTCAATCTAGCCCTAAATCAATCAGAGTTGGTTCGCTGAATGCAAACTCTTTGCCATCTTTATCTAGATAGTACTTTAAGTTTTTTACAAAAGCTGTGGTTTGGAGCTCACAGAACTGGGTTTTAGACCTGGGTTTTCCACTCATGTGCTGTGTGGCATTATCCTAGATATTTTCTCTGTGTCTCAGATATTTCTAATGTTGAGTTTTGCTGACAGACCTGAGAGATTACCTAGGTAAAGATTCCATAAAAAGGCCTGCCTGGTTTTAACTCTCCCTGTTGCTTTGTGGGTAATTAGGCAAGGAATAATAATTTAAGCCAGTTGTGATAATAGAGCTTTAGAACCTAAGCTCATGTTTTTTGCTGAATTATTAAGAGCAGACCATGGCTTTAGTGGCAGAGAGCGGCCAACGTCCCATTCCAGAATGCCACCTTTCCTCCCCTTGTGCCACTTGTCAAGATTTCCAAATATGCCCCCTTTCACCCTGCATTTCAATGCTATTTTCATTCTGAGGCTCCTGACGTGTTTAATTCCTTGGCTAAGCCCTTTCCCCATCCAAATGTCGCCACCCTTGTCATACAATTTATTTTCTACACACACATAAAATCAAACCTGAACATTTTTCTTTACTGTGAACTCTTGAGAAATAGCCTTTGGAGCAGCCATCCATCACAGTGGCAATCACACTCCAAAAGCAAATTCTTTTTTATTTGTTTAGCACTTCTCATTCTAGATCAGATTTCATCAAGGGCAGCCTGTGTCAGCAGGAAAATGCCCCTTCCTTGGGTGTGCATCTATCCCATAAATCAATCAAGGAAAGAGAAAAACAATTGTGAAGCACCTACTGTGTGCTAGCCATGTTGCTATGTGTGTTTACATACACAGTTAATCTTCAAAGCAGTCCTGAAAGGGAGGGAGGTCAGTCCCCATCATGCTGATGAGAAAATAATTTCAGGGAGGTTAAATGATAAGAGAGGAGTTTGGAATAGGTTTGCTGAATCTTAGTTGTATCAGGGTTCTCCAGAGATACAGAGTCAATAGTATATGTGTGTGTGTGTGTATAAACACACACACATATATATATATATATACACATATACACACACATATACATATGTATTCATGTGTGCATGTATACATTGCATGCATTTTCTCTATTAATCAGATTTATTTTAAGGAATTGGCTCACGCAATTATGCGGGCTGGTAAGTCCAAAATCTGCAGGGAAGGCTGGAAGTCTGGAAATTCAGTTATGAGTTGACATGGTAATCTTGAGTCTCAAATCCATGGGACAGGACAGCAGCCTGGTAACTCAGGGGGAGTTTCTATATTACAGACTTAAGGCATAATTCCTTCCCTGGGAAACTTCAGCTTTTACACTTCAGGTCACTGATTGGATGAGACCTCCCAAAGCATGGAGAGTAATCTGCTTAAAGTCAACTGACAAAACATTTTGTGAGTGTTAATCACATATGCAAAACATCTTCACAGCAACATCTAGTGTTTGACCAGTGCCCAGGGTAATAGCTGGCACATGGTAGACATAATAAATATTTGTTCAGTGTCAAGTGAAGAGAAGAATGCAGTCTTTTCCCTTTCTCTTTTTTACACTGTTTCTAAGGCTTTTGTTCCCTCTCAAGTAAATTCTATCTGAATGTAAGTTCCTCTAAACACCTATCATTGTATCATAAATGTGACTAGGCACCATGGTCCAGCCAAGTTGGCACATAAAATTAACTATTAAAATAGTCTTTTCCCCCCTTATTTCTCATCCTTTCTCAGACTTAGGTGAGCTCTAAAGGAAAGCTTTCTTAAGTTTTCTTAGATTCAGTTGCTGATTTAGAGTGCACATAAAGACTGGCATAGGGGCCGGACCTTGGGAGACTCCTGAGTAATGAATGTGGCAGATAGGATCCTTCTGTGGAGGATTTTTGGTTAGGATGTTGGTTGGGATCTTTCTTAAAGGACTGGATCTTTAGCGCTCTTAGGAAAAGGTCTGAGTATCCAGCATGGCTCCTAAGTCCCTTCACTATAAGGCCTCTGCCTATTTCTGCAGCCTCCTGATGATCACTCCTCTGCATTCTCAGTGCTCCCACTGCAGAGACATGTCATGTTTTAATAGCCAATGCTCTTTCTTACCTCTGTGCTTTCTCATTCATTTCCTCTGATGGGAACACACTCTTCCCTCCTCTGCTTCTGCCCATTCTCACATGAGTAACTCTGAGATGATCCCTTAGGTCTCAGCTTGATTGCCATTTTCTTGGGAACCTTCCCAAGTCTGCAGTGGGGGCCCTAATCTGCATGTTTTGACCATAGTGCTTATTATACTGCCTGCTTAGCTGCGAGTTCCATGTGGGCAGGGTTGATGTCTCATTTCCTTAGGCATCTAGTGCCCAGGGTAATAGCTGGCGCATGGTAGACATATAATAAATATTTGTTCAGTATAAAGTGAAGAGAAGAATGCAGTCTTTTCCCTTTCTCTCTTTTACAGTGTTTATAAGGTTTTTGTTCCCTCTCGAGTAAATTACTACCTGAATGTAAGTTCCTCTAAACACTTATCATTGTATCATAAATGTTCCTTAGGAGGGACAATTAAAAGAGCCAAGAGGTGACACTCTTCTCAGAGGAATTCATGGCAACCACACAATTTGCTCTCTTCTTAGGACCAGGATCTGGTGAGCTGGCTTGAGCCCAAGTCATGAAGGATGAGTTGAACATGGAATCATTGCCCCATAGATGTACCCTAAAGCTGCTCCAAGAAGTGACAGGAAGATGACAGGGATGTGTATTCAAAATTACTTTGAGGTGGTCTCAGTCCTAAGTACTGTCCCCAGGAGCCCTGCGGACACATGAGCATCTTACACGGAGACAATGATGTATATGTGTTTAGTCTGAACTTGTCCAGCATGGCTGCCTCACTACAGAGTACAGCTGCCTTGAAAAGTAGATAGATGGGGGTGTTCATCATTGTGGCAGGTCAGTTTTTCCTTCCTTTGTCTATTTGCCAAGGCTGCAGGTCTGGTCACCATCTTATGAGATTTCTATTTTACTTTTCTCTAAAAGTGAGAGCTACATCCTCCGTGTTAAAAACCTTAAGGAAGTCAATTCAAATCCATATATTTCAGCATTTCCAGAATATTTTAAATGTATTTAAACATAATACATTTAAACATACATTAGTTAGACACTGAATTATGCACTAGGAATGCAATCATGAGCAAGGAGTTGTAGACCCTGCCCTCCAGGAGCTTACAGTCTAGTGAGTATCTAGATGCCCAGAGAAGAAAATGCGGAAGTGGAGGACTTCCCCTCTTTCCTGTCCCCCCGTAGCAGTTATGGTGTGTGGAGCACTAACTCCATGCCAGGCACTCAGCCAGGTATTTTACAGCTGTCGTCTCATTTTGTCTTCACAACAGTCCTCTGAAGTAGGTATTATGATGACTATCTGGTAAGGAAACAGCCTGAGTCCCTATAATTTGCTTAACAGCTTAAAGTCAGGAAACAGTAGCATAGATTTGTACTAAGGTCAATTGGCCTTAAAGCCAAGCTAATTCCTCATCACAGTGCCCTCTTTCTGTCTAGTATCAGAAGCTTCACATTGAATGTGTTTGATTATTAGTTTATCTAGATATTATAATCAAGGCGAGGACAGGACACAGAGGAAGCACAAAGGAAAAGTCATTTGGGCTGGGCTTCAGAGAATATGTGGCAATCCATCCTGAGGAAGACTTGGAGAAGGAATTCCAGACATGGGCACAGGGCTGCCCTGAAATATATGAAGGCTGTAGGGGTCAGGAGGTGGAGGGATGGAAGGAGAGGTGGGGAAGGAAGCTGTCAAGGCAGAGTGAGATCAGGTTGTAAAGAGGAATCTTGACTGTTTCCTTAGGAGATGGAAGCCATTGGTTATGTTTAAGTAGTAGAGTGACAGAATCAGAGTGGAGAGTGAGAACGAACCCGAGAGGCAGTACATAGAATTGGCCAGTAGGGTATGACAGAGAGCACAAGGCTGGGAGAACATTAGGAAGGTTGTAAATCATGATTCTATGTTGTGGACATATTATATCAGTCTGACATGTTCCACTGGAATATGCTTTAGTTACTGGTTTTTTAGGTAGAAATAATTGTCCTACATCTCTCTTGTAATTACAGACTCAGGCCAATATCAGATTTTTTCAGCTATGAGGCAATAAAAAAATCACTAATTTATATATGATTTATATAATATATAATGTATAATTTATATAATAATGATGATGTAGGAGACACTGGGATGCATGACTCAGACCTCTGCTCTGTTCTAAAGAGGAGAACAACTGGAGTTATTCCTCCAGTTGCTCCAGTTCTTAGTCCCCTTTGAGGATTGTAGCAGTTGAAGAGCACTGCTTCTCCCAAGATCACACCCCTTTTCTGGAGCAGCCCATGTCCAGTGACTAAACTTTGCAGAGGTATAAATGCCTGACCCCCTTATCTTCATTTAGGGCAACTCTTAAAGACCCTTCAGCTTCAGAGCTTTCTTTAGTGATGGCTGAGATGTGTTGAGGCTGCACTGAAATTTATTTCTTCCTCTGCCTGACCCTGCTTCCTTCCCTTTCCTATCTCATCGGGGCATCCCGAAAGCACTCCCTTATGTAGTTTCTGCATGAACATCTCCATTTCAGTCTGCTTTTTTGGGAACCTACTCAATGGCAAATAATTGTAGCTAATGTTTGTGCCTGACTATATATGAGAGTTTATATACAGCCTTATTTTATTCTCACAATAAACATGGGTAGTAGGTTGCCTAAAATATATTACTATACTCTTGCACAGGTACCAAAGAATTTTACTGTCTATGATCTTAGGTGATTTTAATCCTTCCTGAAAGAAAGCAAGACAGGGATTCCTAACTCTTTTAGACATATTTGAAACTGAGGCCAACAGAGAAATAATTTCCCTATAATCACAAATCTAGCAAGGTTGCAGAACTGTCTAACTTTCTGGTCAATTTCAGTACATACAGATATTCCCATTTCTTTTCATGCCTTTTAATATACTAAGATCCCAGGCAGGGTGGACCAAGGATTTCTGTCCCCTGGTCTAAAAGCTAGACATTTATCAGTTAGCACCCACCTTTTAAACTCCCATTCAAAACTTGTGGCCGAAGACAGAATGGAAAGGAATGACTCAGGCAACCTCAGTGGCATGAAGGCCCTTAGCCTCTAACCCAGGGGTTTTCAAACTATTTTCTACCCATCTGCCCCAGGGACTCGAGAGAGAAAAGAAAAGGGAGAGACCAAGAGAAGAATAGGGATAAGGCCCGAGAAAGAAAGAAGAAAATAGGCTAGAGAGAGAAGAGAGGGAAGGAAGAGAAGAGGAGGGAAGGGAGCAAAAGGCTAGCCTGCAGCTCTAGGAAATGAACAATGGCAACTTTCCTGCCCATGAGCCAGCGTGTTATTTGGGGCTTTGAACTCCTCAGGACAGTATGCTTTATCATCTGGAATAATAAACACTGACCTGGTGGCCCAAGGAGCAGGCAGGCCATGGGTTGGGAGTGCAGCTCTGTGCTCTGCCAACAACGGGCAGCCTGCTGTCTGTGTCGGCACAGAGGAGCCTGCCCGGCTGGGTGTCCAGGAGACACTGGGGCCAGGAGGGCTCCCAGCTGGTGCTGAGTGAGCTTTTCAAAGTCAACAAGGTCTCCAGGGCCAGTGGGACCCTCCCGTTGGTGGTAACTCTGACACTATGTGGGCCCTGGAAAGAGCTTGGTATTTTTAGCTCTCCAGTTGCTTTGAAAGAAAGAAACAGAGCCACAGTGTGCAATTTATTATTTTTTAGGACATAATAGCTAACAGCTCCAAAAACATTCTGGATATGCTCCACAGCTCATCAACGAGCACATCACCAAAGAATGAGGAAAGGATAAACACCATATGTATCAGAGTGCTGCTGGTGTGCACAGTGTCGAGCAACCAGATCTGCCATTATCTCTCCTAGGGACCGAGGACAGTCACTCCCCTGTTGGATCCTGTTCCTGTTATGAAAATCATTCTGGTTTGATCAGACCAAAGATGAGGTCCTAATTGCCTAGGCCACTAAGAGGTCATGGAAATCCCATGGGGTTGGAAGTGAGTTCAGATCTTGAGCTATTAACCTGCTTGCTGTGGCCCTGGACACATCACATGGCTACCATGAGCCCAAGTAAAGCTCATAAATCTCTTTGAGCTTTAGCATTAAATAAATCTTCAAAAGAACAACTGTAGAGAAGTCCTGAGAGGCCAGATGGGTCCCAGTGCTCAATACAAAATAAAGAAGATAAATGCTGAATGAATGAATGAACAGGAGGTGCCTCAGTAGGTGGTAGTGGCCCACCTTCACCCTCAAGGGTAGAGGACATTGTTGCCTATGTCTGTCAGCTTTGTAATCTCTAACACTCCCTGGAAGGTAAAGCAGCTTTTATTTGTGGTGGTAAGCAGAGGCAGGGAGGGATAGGGCCAGGAGCTGGTAGCTGAGCAGAAGGTAGGTTCCTGGGGAACGCAGCACTCCTGGGGGGAGCTGACCAGAAGGTTCATGTCTGAGGCAGCACTTGCCCTGCAATCGGAAGAATTTTGACCCAGGATACAGAAGACCAAAGTTTACCATCTATTTGCTGTGGAGACCCTGGGCAGATCTCTCCTCTCCCAGAAGCACAGCCCATTCTGTTGTTGGCTCTGCCTGAGTCTCTCTGCTGCAGAGTCCTAGGGCTGCCTGGTGCAGGCTCTTCCTCTCCTTCCAGGATGATCCTTCCAGCCCTGGAAATGTTCTCGCTGCCCTTTCTGCCTTACTCTTCTCCTTTCTATCTTCTCTGCTGCCTCCTTGAAAGTGATCTTCTGACATGAAGATCAGATGTGGCCACTTTCTGATGTACACACGTCAGTGGTCCATATGTTTCCAGTCTGAAGACCAAGCTTATTCACCTGGCATTCAGGGCTCTCTGAGGTCTGGTCACTGTGCTCTCTTCCCAGGCCAGTGCCTCTACTCTTCTGCACCTTAGGTGCCAGACACATTGCTGGAAGGCCCCACACTTCTCACATGTGTACACCTTTGTATGCACTGTTCCTTCTGCACATGCCTTTCTAAAACTCATCTCAAGGTTCTACCTTGCTTGGAGCATGGAGCTTGGGGAAGACTCAAAGAGCAAATCCCTCTCTTTGTACACAGCCCCATTATGGTCTTCCTGTTGCCTGCAATACTCTATTCTTGGAGACAGGTCAAAAGAAATCCCCATTAGAACCAGGTTATTATGGTCATGGGTGCATCCGTGGCTATCACAGTTGTTAGTACTTGGCAGTTCTCAGGAGATGATCAATTTGTGAATGTATCTATAAAATCGGGATAAAGAGCCCTTATGTTTCTACTTTACATGGTTATAGGGAGAATCCAAAGAATGCCAAAACATTTTATAAACAGTGGAAGCTGTGTACACTTGAGGGGTTGTCATTGGAATGATCTGATTCTAGAACAGAAGATAGAGGTGCAGGGTACCTAGGCAGAATTTCTTCCTTTATTCCTCTCTACCCTTCTTCCTTTTCTCCCTCCTCCTTTCCCTGTCCTCTATCTTCCCCTTCCTGAACACCTACAGAAGTGTCCACCATTGCCTGAATGCCCAAGGAAATGCTAAAGAACAAGACAGACAAGATACCCCTGCCCCCATGGAGAGTATTTTCTATCAGAGAAACAAAGCAAACAAATAAACATGGTATATATTATTGGTTAAGCAATATGCATGCGTAGCAGGGTATGGTGAGAACAGAAGGTCCTCAGAACTAGCTAGCTATGCTTCCAGTCAGGGCTGGCCACCCTGAGCCATGAGACAGGGAGGCTGAGAGCCATTTGCAACTTTCTGTCTGTTCCTCTGCTGGTTTGGAATGAGGATGCCCATCTCCGTGGATAATTGTGAGGCCTAAATAAAATGAAAAGACTGGTTTATGGCTTCCTAGAAACTGATCTCCTGGGGAAAGAACTTACTGAGTCCTCACCAACCCCCAACAATAATGGGGTTTCTATGGTTTCCTACAGGGAAAGGATGATCACCCAGGCTTTGTGTGGCAAAGGTGCCGAGTCCTCCCTTCCAGCCAAGGACCCAGCCATACCAGGGAAACCGCTCTTCTTTGATATTTTCTGTATGGATTTCTAGAAGTTTGCCCAGATCTTGCACCATGGCTTGCTATGGTCAGCTGTGATGGAGCTCTGACTTCCAGCTAGTTCCTGACTCCAGTTCTAATCAGAAGTGGGTGACATGGCTGACCTGCGGCCAGTCACTTCCCCTTTCTGTGCCTGTTTTTCATTTGTAAAAAAAATGGGGGATTGAATTTAAAAAAAATCACCCTTCAGTATCTTCTAGCATTGACATTCTCTAATTGTGGCCTGGGAATAATTTTTCTATGAGAATACTTGGCCTCTACAACTAATGAGCTCCAATTAGCTTTAGTGATCTCTATTAACTGAAGTTTCTAAGATGAAACATGGAGGCCTTGTGTACTTTACGCCTCTTTGCAGAGCAGATAATGTACTTGGTATCTTCAAGGTTATGGAAACATGACATTCCTGCCATAAGGTCTTGGTAGAGTTCAGCTGGAAAAAAACCAGAATTGGTTCAGATGTATCAGTGATCACAATAGATTGTGTTCTATTTTGTAGTAATGGCCTTGATGTGTGGTCATGTCCAAGTGTGTCTTTGCATTTGTTTACTCCAGAATCTGGATAAAAGTTCAAAGCCTCCTGTAGACTCCACAATACAAGTATCTCCCATCATTCTGTCTCTTTGCCCTACAGGGTTGGAGGTTATTTTTTGTTCATTTTCTTTCATAATATATTCACTAACTACTTCTAAGCATTAAAAACTGCATATATGTTACTGGCAATCCTTACACCCTCCTTGAGAAATGGGTACTATTCTTCTAGTTTTATAAGTTGAAGAAACTGATATGCAGGGAGATTCAGTACCCAGCTTAAGGTTGTATGGCTAGGGAACAGCTGAGCTGTGGCTAACTCTTGTAGGTCTAATGCCAAGGACCATAAGTCTTCAACTAGCAACCTCCTCTTGTTAATTGGATTATCACTTGAGAGTACGGTAGTAAACTTGTGATCTCAGAGCAGGCTAATCAATCTACAAGGTCCATCTGTCAAATTCACAGACTTATTCAGCCAATTGCTAGGACATGCTTTCAAACTTTAAAGTGTATAGGAGTCACCTAGGATGATTTTCACATTTAGAGTCTCTTACTCAACACTCAGCAATTCTGCCTTTTTGGGATACAAGTTGTCTGGAACCATAGACCGGAAAACAAAGCACTCCTGGGGGGACTGGCGGTCCAGTTTAGTGCTCAAGACCTCAGAATTATCCCTCTGCCTTCTGGGGGTACCCTATAGACACATTCATAACAAAACAAAAAATAAAATTCCAAGTTTGTTAATGTCTGGGCAATCATAGAATACCCCACTGCAAAACAGTGGTAAAGGATATATTGGAGAAAGTGATGCAAACTGAAACGTGCCTTCCTTCCCCTCCTGGACTTAGATTTGAGTCTACAATTTCAGATCTGCAAAGAAAAATATCTGGTTTAGTGAAGCCAATCCCAGGTTTACTTAACCAAGCAGCCACAAGAATGAGGATGTCTTGCCTGATCCTTTCACCTTAACACAAGTCACATGGAAGAATAGTCGAGGGATGTCTCCCTGGCAGGTGCTTACTGTAGGCAGACAGGAAATGGACAATAGTTCACCATGCTTGGACCCAGAATGGCAGGGGGGAAGAGCCTCCTCTTCCTCTTCATGCCTCAGGAAGCACAATAGGATGTGTTCACAGCTGCATGCTGTGTTTCCATGGTGTGTCATCACCCACTCACAATTCAGGGTATGGTACTGTCAGGATCTAATCCAACCAGGTGGACAATTCCTCCTTCTCTGGGAAGAAACTGGTGAGGGGCAGAGGCACTGAGTACAAGGATAAGAGTTTTTCTCTCCTTCATGGGCCAAGGCTGCAGTATGAGGTGAGGGATGACAGGGGTGTATTCCCGCCCCTCAACATCATCCTTTATTGAGAATCAGCTCTGTGCCAGACCCTGGGCCAACAGAGAACTCAAAGAAGAGTTCTTTTTCTCCTAGAGGAGGCATCATCCACTCCACTAATATGAGAACCTACTTCACCAAGGCACTGCCTGGTGAACAAGACAGTCCTGGCCCCTGTTCTCATGAGGCTGGCATTCTAGATGGGGAGGCAGCCAGAACCTCTACCAAGTAAGTAGGGAAACAAAGAAAATAATGAGCAATTATGATTAGTGTTATGAAGTTCACAAGTGAGGGGCAGAGATAGAATAACGGTGGGAGAAACCACCATACACAGGATGGTCAGGGAAAGTCTCTCTGAGGAGGTAACATAAACAAATAATACATATGTTATAAAATTTAAATTATAATACAGTGTTGAAAATATTCTGGGAGCAGAGAGGAGAAAACAGTCAACTCTCTGGCTGCGAAACTTAAGACAATTGAAGCAACTTGCTCAAAGCCATGCCATGGGTCACAGGCAAACCCAGACTAGAATCTAGGGCCAGAAATGTTTCTTTTACTTCAAGCCTTTATCTTGCTCCTTTTATTCTTGTGTCTTGGATCACTTCCTTTGGATTAGATCGCCTGGTGGGGGAGAGTTGTCTTCAAAGAGCTAGCCTTTATGTCTTGGAAGAAAAATCAAAGGTCATCGCAAAGAAAACATGTGTCATGCTAAAAGTCTCTTCAAAAAGGACAATGAAAATTTTAAATTATACTGTGAATTTAAGTGTCCAGCACTCCCTGATTATCAATGGGTTTATCTACTCTATAGACTTATTGTAGGATAAGAAAATAGATGGAAAACACTTTATAGATTATAAAGTAACATACACATGCTAGAATTGATCAGATACCTGACACACATGGCATGAACATTTACTCTTATCTTTAGAAAGCCTCTATTCTCATCCCCTCTTTCCTCTGAGAATTAGAAACAAAAGGGACTTGGTTTAGAAGTGGTGAGAGCTCCTACAAAATGCCTTCTTCCCATCCTCCTTTTATCTTTCCCAGGGATAATCACAGCTGCCAGAAATGTGTCACTTTAAGCAGTCTTCTGCATTTCATGGAACATCTTATTTGGATAAAACTTAAATTACTACACCAGTCTTTGCACACTTTTTTCCCTTCTCTTTTCCAAAAACTGCTGTGACTAAGCTTGACAAACTCTTGATTTCTACCAAAGCAATTTCAAAGCCTTTTAGACGTTAGAGTCCAAAAGGATGAGAAGAGCTGAAAGCATTGATGAAATTCAGACATTTTTTAGGATTTCAGACCCACAGCTTCCTTCCTCCAGGCGGTCTTCCCAGGTTGGCTAGCAGCTAATGGGGATTTACTCAATACCAGCCACCTGAGCATGGAAATCACGTCCTCTTTTTTTTTTTTATATTTTGCTTTTATCCTCCCAGTCAATGACAAACCTATATTCTGGGCATTGAGGTTACAATGATGAGTCCTGTGAATAAGCTTTCAAGCCATAGTAGACATAAACAAGTAAATAGTAGACATAAATAAGTAAATAGCAATGGTAGTGTGAAGTGAAATGTTGTAGGAGCACGGAGGGAGTGGGAGAGATGATTTCCTACTGGAAGGATGAAGGAAGAGTAGATCTTAATTTTGGATATTGGAGAAGGTGGTCTGTGAGCTGGTCTTTAAAAAATAATGAGAATCTTATAGGCAGAGCTAGGGCAGCCAATGAGGGTGGGAATGGGGAAATTTACATCATAAAAGAGTAGCTGCTGATACATTTCAGGTAGAGCAAAAGCAAGAACTAAAGAATAAAACAATCTTTTGGGGAGAAAAATAACCCTGTTTGCCTAATGCATATAATGCATGACAAGAAAACCAAGTGAATATACTATAATGAAGAAAGCATTTGAATTTGGTAAGAGCCTGAATTCAAAATTAGGTCCATGTTATCCCATTTACTGTGTAATCTTGAACATCTCTACCTGTGTTTTATGACCTTAATCATGAAGATAATCATGCTTGTCATTCAGAGTGTGAAGAATTTATGCTCTAATTTATATGAAAGTGTTTAGAAGGGTGCTTGGCTCAAATTAGCTGCTCAGTACATTTGAGAGCCTTGTCAGGCCCTCAGGAGAAGACTAGAAGCTATTGAGGATGGAAACCCAAGCACGGCTGATCTTAGTAGGCCTTCGTATCACAATTTGGGTAGTATGCCTAACCTTGTCGACTATGTGTTCTTGGGTATGTATATTAATCTCCCGGAGCCTCCATTTCCTTGTCTAGATTTTGGGGTTGTTGATCAGGAAGGGACCCTCTCCTCTATTCTTCCCACATTCCCACCTTGAACCATAGAGGGAAGAACTTGCATTCTACTCCCCTGTCAGTGCTGAGTGGAACACCTATGGACTTTCAGATCCTTATACACTTCTCTTTAAAAGGAGTATCTAACGTGATATGTACCAGATTATCTAAAGTGATAGGTTCCAACGAAAGTCAAATGCTAACCCCTTCCTATTAAATGAACTCACTGCCTTGGACAACAATCCCAACCTTTTGTTCTGTGTTCCAGCTTTTCCACCTATAACTGGACAGCTGCTAGTCGGACTGGTACGTTATGGGGAAAGTGTAGGTCATACCACTTTCAAATGGAAACCTAAGCCATGTTCTCTAACAGAGTTAACCCATAACTCTAATTTTGAGTTATAGGGACAATAGGTTACCAAAATGGTCACATATTTTTGCGCCTGTTCTCATTCAGAGGTGGACTTCATTACTCTACCCGGGTAATCTGAACTGGCTTTGTGTCTTGCTTTGGCCAAATAGAGAAGCAGAAGTGATTATGTAAGTCCTGAGCCTGGGCCTCAAGAGGTTTTACCTGCTCCCTTTGCTCTTCTGAAACTCTGACCTTCGTGTGAACAGCCAGGTTAACCTCCTGAAGGGAGACCAAATGGAGAGAGGCCTAGTTATCTTAGCCAGCCTAGCCAAGGCCATCCTAGAATGGGATGGTTTACCCATGAGGTGGTGAAGATGTTTCAATGAGCTCAATCAAGATCAGCTGAGCTGAGCCCAAATCCACGGAACTGCCCAGCTGACCTAAAGATTTGTGAGCAACAACAGACAGTTAACTGCTTTAAGCCTCTACATTGTGGGGTGGTTTGTTATGTAACAGAAACTGCCTGGTACACATTATGATAACACATCTGAAAAGTGGTACTTGTTTCCCATTTGGCTGGTAATCTTCATGTAATGATCCATTTTTGCTGCAGAAGGAAGTGGGTATTGAGTACTCGGAACCACTACAGGAATGACTGCTTCCTCATAAGGTTACCAGCAATCCTAAGAGGGCTACCAGGTATGGCCACTCAAATTGTGAACAGCACTATTATAGGAGGCTCTTGAACATCCGTAAAGCAATATATACTCTATGAGATAAATGGTGCCCCCTGGATTTGTGCAATATGAGTGGCCCTTAGGATTAAGCAACATCATATATGTAAAGTCTCTGGCATATATTTGATGTAAAATAAACATTTTTATAATAATTTCTTGGTATAGAAATATTTTACTTTGTTGAACTTTATAATTAATACTTAATTATCAAATAAACTTCCATTTTCTCATCAGAGACGTGTCTGGGGAGTGATAATAGTGGCGGTGGTGGACCAGATGATCTATAAGGTTCTTTCCAGCATGGCTACTCTGTGATTCATGGGCGAACACAAATCTTCTCGTAAAAAGAAGCCAAAACACATGACCAAGCAAGCTCCTTTGGTGAAGTTGGGGGCATAGCCCCAGAAGCACAGCACAGCAGGCCATCCATCAAGCGGCCACGTCAGCAGCCTGAGACGCAGCCCATAAAGCTGCCAAAACTGCCCTTAGCGGTGCCCCAATCAAAGAGGAGGCAAGGGCAAGGCCCCAGTGCCAGGATACCCCTGCTTGGCAGGAAAGAGACGGTGCTGTGTTCTGAGCGGGAATCTAAACAGTTAATGGGCCACAGAAGCCACAAATAAATCGTTTGGTTTGAGATCAAAAGCAAGCAGCCTAGGGAACTGGAAAATTGATGCGACGCCTTTTTCCTGTCCCCTCCTCTGCCTCCCACCCAGCTTCTGAATGTTTACACCAGACCTAAAGCTCCCAGGGACAATTCTCAAGCAGAATTTTGCTTACTACAAATGGGGCTTTGGAAAGCACACTGAGGCTAGGAGAAGTTGAGTTTCAGTCCTGGGTTTGCTACTCACCAGCAGTGTGACCTTGGACACTAATGTGTGAGCCTCACCCCAGAAACTCTATTATTCAAGCAATCTGGTCTGGGGTCTGGTTGTTAGTATTTACCAATCCCTCAAGTGATTCTCCATGACAACCAGGGTTGAGAACCACTCCACCATTCTAGATTTTGGGTCCCTCGCCTGTAAAATGGAGACAGTAAGACCGACTTTGCAATGTTGCTGCGAGAACCAGTACAGACGTATAATAGATGTATTGCTGTCTGGCACAGCTACTTGTCTGGAAGGATCTTATGCCTTGAGCTAGGTACACAAAGGTCTTAGGAAGGCAGCTATGTTCACACTTAATCAGCTACCTTTAATATCAGAAATGTCTTGGCTCTGCAGGATAGGAATCTGTGTGGGCAGAACCAAGTGGGGCCTGAGGAATGGAGTGGGATGCATTCATGATGTCCTGATCTTAGGCAATACATCCCCCCCAGTCACCCAGGAGCTGGTTTCATTTGTTCCCGTGTTCCCTTTATGAGTGGTAACCAGTGGCACTATGAGTGTAGTTAATATTGTCCTGTCAAAGAATGAATGAAGAAACAACTTTGCCCCATTTATCCAGCCACTGTTGGGACCTGGTCGGTGTGGGAGGTGGGAGGAGGTCGACGGAACACACAGTTGCATCCTATTTCCTTTTATTGCATGATTTATTTGGGCATACCAGCCTGAATTCAGTCAACAAGCATTTCCATGGGGCTGACTGTGTTGGGTGCCCAGGATACAGAGGTTATTTCGACCTTATCCTTGCCTTCGAGCTGTTCACAGCACAAAGGAGGCAAATCCAGGTAGCAGTGGTAAGGGTCCCGTGAGCAGTCTTCCCGTTAGTGGTTAAGTTGCTTAGAGAAGGGTGATGTTGGTGCAGGTGAGGAAACGAGGAAAAGTCTATTTTCCCCAAAGCACAATTCGAATGGTGTCACTCTCCTGCTCGTATACTTTTAGTGGCCTCCTGTCCCCAGCTGCAGAATAAGAGCCAGATTCCTTAGCCAGGTATTCACAGCCCTCCTTGGCCTGACCCCTCCCAGTTGCAGCCTCAGTTCCCTCTATATTCCTTGTGCTTCGGCTTGACCCACATGTAACTATTTGGTATTGTTCTGACACACTGTGTTCTTGCACACATCTGCCCTTGCACAAGCCTGAAATGCTTTTCTTTCTCCATACTCTCAGTCTCATTTTGTCATGTTAAACTATATTGGCTGTCCACTCAATTGTCCCTCTTATGTCTGTGCACAAATTATTTCCTCCATTGGGAATAACCTTCCTCCTGTCTTGTGTCAGGAGAAGTACCTTCTAATCTTTCAACATATTCAAATGTTACTTCTTCTGGTGAGCCTTCTGGTCTCCCCAGTAATGATGGCTTCCTTCTCTGGGCTCCATTTGCTCTTTTGAGTATCTCTACCCCAGTTATGGCACCAGTGTAGGTGAGAAAATAAATGGACATAAGCAGTGGGTCTTTGCTCTCTTGGGAAACCCAGGTATTAAAAATTTGTTTTCTACCCCTCTGTTTAGAGTTACCAGATAGTGGCTGATAACTTGAATGGATTTATCTTCATATTGATCTTATCTTTCCCTGGATTTGACATCTAGCTGTTTCCTGGAATTAGATTTCATTTCCACACAAAACAGAAAATCTCTTGCAATTATATTTTTGATTTTGCAATGTTTTATGCAATTTGTGAGTTAAAAGACTTGAAGACCAAAGGATCAAATGCATATGAGGTCGACCTGCAGAAGTTGGGGAGAAGAGCCAAGGGCGGCCCATGGTCAAGTTCTTGGAATCTGAAATTAGGTCAGAAAATTGGCTTTGAGTTTTATTATTCAGTCCCACTCCCAGGCCACAAGCAACTTAGATTTTTTTTTTTCTCATTTTTATAACTGACAATATCAAATTTTGGAGAACTCAATTGGTTTTTGGTTAACCTTTTCTGCAATCTCAAAGTACAATGGAACGGAAAGAGCACGAGGTTCTAGTTGTCTAACATGACCGTGAGTTCCTGTTCTATAGACTTGTATCTTCAACTATAAAATGAAGAAATTACAGTCTCCAAGATCTCTTCTAACTTGAATATCTTAATTAACTTATTTGCTGTGTCATCCTACAGCAGAATTTATCATACTATTCATTTTTTTCTACTAAGCACCAACCATGGGCCCTTTGTCTTCCTCTTGCCCTCTATCATCTACCAGTTAGCATCACCCAGATTTGTTGACTTCCTACAATAAAATTCCAGGCAATCTGACATTCAAGGTCTTATGTAATCTGCTTCCACCTGACATTTTCTAAGTACTACTTCCCTCAATCACAGGCCCAATATTTCCCAAAATGCCATATACATTCAGGCCTTTATGTTTTGATGGATGCTATTTTCTCTGCCTCTAATGCCTTTTCTGATATCAGCATTTGGTGAATCCTATGCATGCTGTCCCTAGATACAAGACCATTAGGAGTCCTTATTTGGAATTTCAAGTGCATCAAGTTACCTGTTCTGCTTATCCCTTTCCTGCCTTGACCTGTTTTTGATATTCGGACTCTGCTCACCTTCCTAAAAAATTAGCCTTAGGATGTGTTTCTGATATCATATTTTTATAACTTTTTTGGGGAATCCAATTAAATCCAAGCCTAAAATCTTTTCTTGCTTCTTCCCCTAATCTTAGAATCCTAACCTTAATCACTCCTCCCTCATCCAGTTAACAGATCTCCCTCCAGCTGATTGAGAGACGTGGCTAAAAGACAACTCTTAGTCTGTCCCTGGCTCCCTTTTACTACTGCTGGACCTTTGGAGGTGCTTCTCTTCTGCTAGGACTTTCTCCTGTTGCCACTGACTGACTCCAGCCCCAGCACTGCCCTATCCTTTCTGCTCTGGGGATGGACATGTGTTACACTGACATCAATGATGTCAGTGATTTATAATGATCCAGCACAGAGCCACACACCACCAGTGACCCCCTTCACACCTACATTGGCTCCCTTGCTTCTTTTGATAACAGAGTCTTTTCTTGGAATCAAAACCATGAGCTGGTTCCATTTGCTCCCGTATTCCCTGTTTGAGTGGTAACCCAGTTGCACTTGACAATAGTTCATATTGTCCTACCTAAGAATGAATGAAGAATAATATTGTCCTACCTAAGTGCCCCATTTACCAGCCACAGTTGTAACCTGGTCAGTGTGGGAGGTGGGAGGAGGCCTATGGAGCACACAGCTGCATCCTATTTCCTTTTATTCCATGATTTATTTGGGCAATCAGCCTGCATTTAGTCAACAAGTATTCTATTCTGGGAAAGGACTTCAAGTTTAAGGACTGCCTATTGGTTAGTAGGAGCCAGACCTAAGTGGGTTCTTGAATGTCAATCAGAAGCATTGAGATCTTTGAATTTTCACCTTCTTATTGCCTGTAATACTTATAGTCACAGAGCTGACTCAATTTGTATGCATAGCAATCTAGTTTCAACATGCTGTCACTGAAAATTTTAACCACAGGGATCTTGGGAGACCTCTGCCTGAACTTCTGTGGGTAGAAAAGGAAGACAGAGCTCAGAGAGCAGTTGCTTATGAAGGTCTTCTGACAAACGAATCTGTACTATCAGGATTTCAAGAAGATTTTATGTGATTTATTTAAATTCTAAGGGATGTGCATGTGTGTGGGCAGTTACTGTGATTGTAGCTGCTACTGCAACTGCTACTATTATTATTACTGTTATTACTCTTACTGATAATATTAGTGACAATTGAGAAGTATTAATGTAGTGGTTAAGGTGATGGTCATTGAAGCTAGAATGCCTGTTTCAAAGCCAAGCTCAGTTTTCTTATCATATATTTGGAATGAGGATGTTAGCAGTATCTATTTCATGGTATGTTTCTCAGAACTCAGTGTTTTTATATACATGAAGAGCTTAGGGAAGTATTCGGTTAGAGTCAGCACTACGTAAGTTGTCATTGCTGGCATGGTGTTTAGTAGTATTATCACTGTGTATAGTCATGACTTATCTTCAATTTCAGGCAATCTTTAATTGATACAGAGAATCTATGAACACTCCAAATGCCTAGGACTGTCCTGTGCATATTGCCATAGCATAGTGTGAAATTTCCTGAACTTTTCAGGCACAGAACCATGCCCAAGAGATATAGGAGAATAAAAAAGTATTCAAGGGCTCATGTTTCTCAAACTTGGAAAGACATATGTGGGGGAGGAATGGTGGTATGTCAGTGCTATATACAGAGTTAGAGAATAAAGATAGCATGTTTTTACAGAATATGATATTTACTAGGAAAATGTAAGTAACTTAATATTAGGTAATATTGAATCATCCAGAAATATCACAGAATAAAGGTAAAGTTGACATAATTCTTAGAGAAGTCATTGGTCTTAGAAGGACTCTTGTAGAGCTCTGTTTCAGGCTTTACCTTTAGGACCTTCAGGGACACTTCATTACTTTTCTGTGGCCTTAAGGGTCCTTTGGGAATAATGTTTGAGAAGCACCGACACCAGCTGCACTCTCTGGGGAGTGAAAACAGAAGGCAGAGTATGAGCATGGCCTTGAATAGTAAGCAGGAATTCTGTAAGCAACAGGGGTGGGAATGGGCCACAGCTTTCTGAGAACAATGTGATCAGGGCAACATTTTTTGAAGTTCATGGTGGCAAGTTATAGTGGAGAAAAGGAAGTGAAAGGGACTGGAGTCAAGGGGACCAGTTCAGAGGCCTCTGTAGTCATTCAGAAAGTAGGTAACGGTGTCAACTTATCATAGAAAACGTCTCATGAGGATGCAGGGTGCAGGCTGGGAGATAGGAGGTAACATAGAAGTGAGGACCATGGGCATTTGGGTCACTTCTTCACATAACTTACTTGTGCCTCCAGGGCTTGTTTGAGCCCCATCTCCTATACGTCACTTCCATTTGATGGTAGAGTGCTGATGAACACATCCAACTTTATGGCTTGGTGGGCCAGACAACAGCCAGTTCATCATGGGAAGTTCAGGTCACATGGTAACTTGTAGCCCATGGTTAAATGTTCAATATCTACTAAGGCCCAGTAGGGAAAGCCAGATGAGTGGATATGGAGGTGGAGAGAAGGAGAACAAAGTGAGAAAGTGTGTAGGGAGGTAGGAATGACATCCATCCCAAGGTGGAAGTAAGCCAATGTGCCACTGGCCTGAGACAGACAATGCCATAGGGCTGGGGGAGGCCTTCAGAGTGTATAATCTTAGGGAAGTAACAGGACATAAATTTGTATTTTCCTCTTTCACATTTTAATTAAAATATACTGGGTGTGGAATAGATATTAGAGAATTTTAGAAGTTCGCAGAAGACAGTGATAGCTTTGGACTGGGTGTTGTGGAGAGGAGGAATGGGAGAAGCCTTCCAGAGGAGATGGCACTTGGCCTGAGCCTCAAAGACTCAGTAGGACTTGGAGGGAATGAGAGAGCATTGCAAACAGGGGAAAAGCATTGAGTCTGAAGTCCTTAAAATAATGCAACTTGGCTCCTGACTTTGATTCATGGGGGAGGAATTCACCCAAGGCCATCAGCCAACTGGAAGAGCTCGAAGGTCAAGGACTGTACATTTTTTTCATAGCATTTCTCATTTGTTTGAGCTTAAACGAAGCTGAACCCTGCAGGGAAATGAGCACACGTTACGCCTCTCCAAAGCCAGGAGGCTTCATGGCCAGGAAACTATGCTGGTCGGATAGTAATGCAAATGACTAATGCACCCTTCTGAGGTCTCATGTGGTTTGAGACCCCAGGAATCTGGGCCAGGCAGGAGACACATAGGCGGTGGCTCCGAATGAGAATGAGGGTGATTACACAAGAGGCGGCTCAGTTTGGTGAAGTGTTGTTCTGAGAATCAGGAGTGAGTTTCGCTCTCCAGTGTCCCTGAACAGGCCAGGTTCCTTCTCCGGTTTCAGTTACCTTATGAATGTCTGGATCTGACATACGAGGGGCCTATGGATGGCCTGGCAAATGTGTAGCCAGGTCTGCATCCTAATGACAGATGTTAAAATCCAACCACATAGCCTTACTTGTTGCTTGCTCCCTAAACACCTGCTTTGCACATCACTATGCCTTTAAACAGTAAGTTCCCTTTACCAGGACCAGGCTCAGGGACAAGTTACTGCACATCTTCCTACTCCCCCTTTAAGATTCAGTTCATTTCTACCTTACTGGGAAGCTCTGACTCTCACAGACAGAGCTGGTCATTGCTGCCTTGTGCCCCCACAGCCCTTGGGAATACAAAATTTGCCACAATTGGGATGTTGCAAAGCAATGTCAAAGGATAATCTCTTGCTTTTCTCCTGTGGGTTTTTCAAATTCAGGGAGGTCTTTGACTGCAGCTTTTCAGATCAGAATTCTCAGCCTCTAACACTGAGCCTGCCTGGAAAAAGGGCAAATAAATGAGACACGATCTTCAGAGATATAAAATTGTTCCTAATGAAGTTAGAGAGACTAATCTGTTACTTGGGTCTGTGTGAGTGGGCAATCTTTTCACCTACTTGAGAGTTAAAAAAAAAAAATCATCATGAGATAGCCTCCTGATTTACTTTTCTTTCCCAGATTTGTACATTACAGGTGCAATATTAGAAAGATCACAGGGCACAGAGTTAGACAGATGTGGGTTCAAATGCAAGGTTCACCACTTGACTTGTTATGTTTTATTAGAAAATCCATTTAACCTTCTGAACCTTCTTTTCTTCCTCTACAAAATTCAATAATATTGACTCCAAAAGATTAGCGTGAGGATTAAGTGAAGCAGGATACATAAAACTGGCATCAAAGGTTTTAGAAAGTATGTTGAACACCTACTGTGTGCCAATCTGACACCGATAACCTTTAGGGAATCCTAATTGTGTATCTTGAAAGTCAGGCCAAAGTAGTTTCTTTTCCCCAGGCAGAGGACTCAGAGGTGAATTTACTTTCTTCCTAATCAGAAAATAATTGCAGATGGGTGGGCAAGGTTAGGCCAGCTTCAAGCCTGGCAGATACCCAGTTAGGCTTAGCTGTGTCTATCTTGGTGCCAAAAATGCTCATCCACAGAGCAGGGCTTTATTCTCAGGAAATGAGGGAACAGCTGCCCCCAGCTGTGCTTGCCACATGTGACTTTGCTCTGTTGAGACAAGCACTGCAAGTGACCTGCTGCCCAGTGATGTCCCTTCCTCTGAGGCTGGAAGGGCTCTTTCCAGAGCCCCCCTCCTCAAAGGGACCAAACAGTGTGATTCAGGTAACAGCCACTGATCTCCTGTTCTTCAGCACCAGGCTGTTTGATCTGCGCTTGCTCATTGAATCTTCAACTAGCCTAAGAAATAGCCACATTGTGCCTATTTAATACATGGGGGAACTAGAGCCAGCAAATCTGTGATACTAGAATTATTTGATCTATCTCAGCTTTAAAAACGGAATTCTTTCTTCTGTATAGTAGTATAGAATGGGGAGATTTGTACTTCATCTTCAGAAGACGTTGATAATCACAACACAGTAATTAATACAAATCACAGTAATAGTTAACATTCATTGAGCTATTATTGGGCATTGTGTAGGCAGCAGTGTTTTTTATTTATTTATTTATTTATTTATTTATTTATTTATTTATTTATTAATTAAATGAGGCAGAATCTCGCTATATCGCCCAGACTGGAGTGCAGTGGTGTGATTTCGGCTCACTGCAACCTCCATTTCCCAGGCTCGAGCATTCCCATACCTCAGCCTGAGTACCTGGGATTACACGTGCCCACTACCACGCCTGGTTTTTGTTTTGTATTTTTAGTAGAGATTGGCTTTTACCATGTTGGCCAGGCTGGTCTTGAACTCCTGACCTCAAGTGATCTGCCTGCCTCACCCTCCCAAAGTGCTGGGATTACAGGTGTGAGACACCATGCCAGCCTAAGCAGTGGTTTTCAATGGAAATTAATTTTGCCCCTCAACCCCTGAAACATTTGACAATGTCTGAGACATTTTTGGAGTGCTATGGCATCTGGTGGGTAGAGGCCAGCCATGCTGCTAAACATCCTACAGTACATAGGACAGTTCCCAAAAACAAAGAATTATCTAGTCCAAAATGCCAATTGTGTGGATGTTGAGAAACCCTAATACAAATAATTTCAATGGATTATGTCTTTTCATTTTTATTAAGGCCAGGCATAGTGGCTCACACCTGTAATCCCAGCACTTTGGGAGGCCGAAGTGGGAGGATCATGAGGTCAGGAGATAGAGACCATCCTGGCCAACATGGTGAAACCCCATCTCTACTAAAAATATAAAAATTAGCTGGGCATGGTGACGCGTGCCTATAATCCCAGCTACCCAGGAGGCTGAGGCAGGAGAATTGCTTGAACCAGAGAGTCAGAGGTTGCAGTGAGCCAAGATGGTGCCACTGCACCCCAGCCTGGCAACAGAGCGAAACTCCATCTCAAAAAATAAAACTCAACAAGGTAGATATAATTTTGTCCCTTTAAGACAAGAAATCTGAAACACAGAGAAGTTAGTTACTTCTTGGAAGATGGCACCAGGATGTAGTGATACTGGGAATTTCCCAGGGATCCTGAGGCCAGCACTCCTGACCACAACAGGGTCATTAGCTCATTTGAAGTTCCTTGAAGTACCCAATAGAGTGCCTGGTGCTTACAGAAATGAAGAGGCTGTCCTGTGAAGAGATAATCAGGGAAGTCCTCCTGAAAGGAATCCTGAGCTAAACTTAGGCTCGTCTGAGTCCCACACTACAAGTAGGTGGCAGGCTTTGGGCCCCAACCCACCCCTTGTGCTTCTCAGCCGGGACCCTCCACAGGGTCACGCTGTGTTCAAATGAACAAATGGATGCCAAAGTGCTTAGTAAAGGACCAGAGCTATAGGAACATGAAGGATAAATACGTCACAGGGGTTTTTCACAGGAGAATGCCTTAAAGCCTTTAAATTGTACACATCTCTACAACCTACCTAATGTGAAGTATTCATGGGTGAAGGCTACAGTAGGGGAGACTCTTCAGGCAATAAAGTCTTCCATATTACCACCCTCTCGAGCCCAGGGCAATCTTCCATCTATGGCTTAATGCTCATTGCCAATCATGCACAAATGTAATCCTATTTAGGTGGCCCCAAAGCATGTGTGAACTGATTTTCTAAACTAATTGGACAAATTGGTTTTCTAGATTGGTTTTCTGGGGTTTTGATGGCTTTATTCTTTGAGTTTTCATCAAGGTTCTTAAGTTGACAGTATTTGACAGCACCTTGTTTTCAGTTTACATTGCTATCGTCTTAGCCAAAGGAGGTCTCCCCGGTGTTTCTTACACCCTAGACCCTTAATTTCTGTACTTAAAAATCTCATGATTCTTTGCTAATAGAGCTCAGAGGGTCCTAGAAACTATTTGGTAAGATCTAAACATTTTATGGATGTGGTAATTGGGGCTCAGAGGAAAAGGAAGAGACTGCTATTATAATAATCACAATCATAATAAGCAAGAATCATCATCATGACTAATATCTTTGCATATGTGTATAAGGTTTTAAAGCTTATAAATAATTTTTATTTAACTGTTCTTGCTTGAACATCAAAGCAAAATCATTAGGCAAAAAGACAATAGTCTCACGTTGCAGGTGCAAAATAGATAGAGTTGCTTGGAATTACAGTTAAGAGAAGGTAATTCTTGTCCCTGCTCCTAAACTCAGGTCTTGTGGCAAATTATTGTGTACTCTTGCCACTCCACATCTCTGCACACAGCTACTTAATAAGCCAAACCAATTTCCTAGCCTTTTTATTGTTTTGAAGGGCATGAGGAGGCCATGTTCGATGAAGTCAGATGGATCTGGGTTCGGGGTCTGTTTTTATACCCAACAGAAGTGTGACCACAGACAAGCTATTTAACTTGTCTGGACCTTAATGTCTCTATCTTAAGAACATATTTTTGTATAATTATTGATCATGTGTTAGTACCTATTATAACAAAATGGTGGCTTTTACTATTAAAATGGATTACTCTGACTTTTGACTTCAACTGGCCACCAATGAGGTCACTATGTGGTGTTCTACCACTCTTGTAGACATAAGGTATTATTCTGGCTGAACTCTTATTCCTGTGGCAAATAACAAACCATTCTCCTTCCTTAAAGGGTGACCTCCTGCTCATGGAAAGTAAAACAAGTTATGAAGACTTGCTGCACCCAGAGGCATCCTTCATGATTAAAGGATAAACACACAAGTCTTTTGAGCAAAATAGAATGTTTCTTTACAACAATTAAAACAATCTTCCCCAATCACATACGATGGCTGTTTTGAAGCTGTTTTCCCACTCCAAGGTCAGACAGGGGCCAGGACTCTATTATTCTTTCATCTCCAGAATTCACTTCATTTGTAGCTTAATAAGAACCAAGCATGCCTCTGGCCAACAAAAAAGCTGATTACATACAAGGCTGCATTATTGCTCTACAGCCTCCAGTAGCATATCCCCCATGGCCCCTTGCTTCTGTGCATGCCTGTACATGCTACATGGTCCCTACTTCTCACTGAAAAGTGTGCTAACCCATCTTGCACACCCCCAGTCCCCACAGCCTGCTCCTTCTGGGGCATATCAGTTTCAGTGAATGACACCAACATCACTGTTATCACAACAGAAATCTGGTGGTCATCTTTGGATGGTGGAGATAAAAGAACCATTTCCTTAGGAGTTTAACTTTGAAGGGCCTTCCAAATCTAGCCCATTTCTAAGCTCCAGTCTCACTACCCTCATTATGACTACTCTCATGTCCTACTTCAACTGTTAAAATAACCATTCCAAGTCTGCCTCCAAAAGTTCAACATCACTGGAGAGTAAAGGTGAAACATATCAGAGGTCATATCATGAAGATCTTCGTATGCTGTGCTAAGGAGAGTTTATTTGGTAAGTAATGGGGAGCCAAGTGATGGGAATAGATTTGCATTTAAGAAAAATCATTCTGACTGCAAGTGTAGATGGTGAACTAAAGATATATGGGTAGAAGAGAGAGAGCAGGCTACAGAGGCAATCGCAATAATCTCTGTGAAAGGGTAATCGTAAACTTAAGTAGTGTGGTGACAGTGGAGATGGAGCAGATGGGATGGTGTGAGAAACAGTAATGTGGTAGAAATAAAAGGATTGGCATTTAACAGGGCCCAGGGGATGAGATGGACCAGAATCTCGGATAACGAAAAGGTTTGTGTCTTAGAATGGCTGGAAACATTTACACTGGAAAACAGAAAATGCAATGAGATTATATATTTCTTTAAATACCTCAAGAGCTGTCAGAGGGAAAAAAAACTGATAATTCAGTTTCTGAATGTCTTTCGAAGGCAAAACAAAGGCGGCTGAAATTGGGAAATGTGGATTTGAGTTTGGTATAAATACAGCATTCTCTAAAAGATTTCTACTGAAGGTTGCCCCAGATGGGCTCAGATGGGGAGTTCATTAATTCACAGATAGGTTCAGTCTCTAGTTGCAAAATGTGGATGATTCATTTATAAACATGAAGATTCCTTCAAATGTGATGATTCTAGGATTCTCTGTGGCCCAGAGGACTAACCTCATGAAGAGGCACAACAATGTCATCAAGACAGCGCTGGGCTGGTAATCTGGTGCCCAATGTTCTGGCCCAGTTCTGTGCCTGCCTAACTTACAGGGTGACATTAAGTCAGTTGTTTTTTTCTCCCTGGGTCTTCCATCAACATAAAAAAACAAGGAGTTGGTATAAATAATAATAATAAAAACAAAAATAGCAAATGCCCCGTGAATAGTAGCTGCTTTTGTTGTGGTCAAGCATCATGCCCCATCTTTCATGTATTTTATGGTCTTTAATCCTTACAGCCACACTATGGGCATTATTCATCTCTCCATTCTACAGACAAGGAGGCTAGGGTTCACAGAGATTATCTCCTTTGTTGTTCTTACACGTTGTGATTCTGTTGTTCCAGTGTCAATGGAAGTTGAAGCTAAGTCTTGTTATTACAGCCCACTAGAGAAAAGACCCACAAACTGCTGAAGAAGTCCCTGCCTTTTCTGGGGTTTGATTATTGCATCTTCCCTGGCTTCTGAAAGAGACCCCAAGATCCTGCTTCTTACTCAAACTGGCTGGCATTTTCACTCCATGAACCATTACAATACTCTAGTTCTCAGGTAACTTAAAGCTGGGTGGAGGATATAATTTTAAATACACAAATAGGCACAAATGGCCATCTTTCCCTCTCTCTCTCTCGAGATCAGGTACCATGTCTGATTCACTTTTGTTTGCCCAGTGACTAGTGCAGGGTCTCGCATTTCTCAGGCACTCTACCAGTATTTGTTGAATGAAAGGCTCGTGAAAGACTTCATAATGGTTACAAAAAATGTATTCACAATGGCTGTTAGAGTATATATACATTCCACATCTACTATGAGCACAGAACTGAACTCAAAGTGGGAAAAGGGCAAATTTGCAGGAGAAAAAAAATTTTTTTTCCTTTTTTTTTTTTTTTTGAGAGGGAGTCTTGCTCTGTCACCCAAGCTGGAGTGCAGTGGTGTGATCTTGGCTCACTGCAACCTCTGCCTCCCAGGTTCAAGCAATTCTCCTGCCTCAGCCTCCCGCGTAGCTGGGATTACAGGAGTAAGCCACCACACCCTACTAATTTTTGTATTTTAGTAGAGAAGGGGTTTCGCCACGTTAGCCAGGCTGGTCTCGAACTCCTGACCTCAGATGATCCACCCTCCTCAGCCTCCCAAAGTGCTGGGATCACTGGCATGAGCCACTGCACCCAGTCAGAAAAATTTAAAAATTAGAACATACACTATTTGAGATGCCCACTAGCACCCAACTGGAGCTCTCTAATAGACATCCAGATATACCAATAGCAGAGCAACACAGGAGGGTGGGTCTATGAATAGAAATTTCAGAGTGATAATATCTAGATAGGTGGCATTTAAGTCCATGGGACCAGGTGGGATCACCAAAGGAGTAAGAGTAAAGACAGAAAATAGGACATAACCAAAGGAAAGCATCCTTAAGCACTCCAACATAGAAAATGGGGAAATGTGGGGAGGTGGGGAGGGAAACCAGTAAAAGGGACTAAAAGTCATAGCAAGTGTTTAGGAGAAAAGCCAGAAGTTAAGGGAAGCGTCCCTGAAGCTAACTGAAGAAAAGAAGAAAAAGAAATGATTGATTCAAGTGCTGTTGAGAGTTTAAGAAACATGAATTTACCATAGTATTTGGCAATGGGCAGGTGACTGGTAATACTGATGAGGACAGTTCAGAGACGTGGTGATATTGATGATGGCACAGAGATGAACATTTGCACAGAAGGGTGTGTTGATCCCTTGCTTCTTTGATTTCACATCCATCCCATTCCACACTTCTTACTTAGTTTTACATTGCAAGGAAATTCAGTTTCTAATATTCCTTGCCAAGTGGCTTCAGAGCAGATCGTACTTATGGGAGAAGCTGGCAGAAAAATTACTGGTGGACAGAAGGAAAAGACCAGCTAGAATATGTCTCTCCCTGCTTTGAGTAACCCCTCCAACAGGGCTTGCATCTTCTCCATGATTCTGTCTACCACTGGACAATCCTCTCTTTGTGGGTCCAAGTTCTTACTGAGTAGACCTGCTGAAGCTCCAGCTTCCTTGGAGCTTTGGAAACAATAGCTCCTTCCTCCATCTCCCTCATCCTCCTTCTGGTAGTGGCCTTCTACTGTGGTTAATATTGGAGTTACCTTACCTTTTCCTGGCCACTCTTTCATCTCTTCCCCATGCAGAGCCCACTCCCAGAGACACGTCTGACTTTATCCATTTTATTTTTGGTCAGCAAAATCTGGAGCCCTGTGTTCCACACATTCTGGGCTATTATCGAGGCATCCCTGTGGTTTCCAAGCACATTTTTTAAAAGGACATGGGGACCTGATCCATTGGGTGTTTTAGGGAATGGCCCCTGGGGTGGCTGATAGCCTGTTAATAGCTAGAGTAGATTATGCCTTCTCCTGAGGCATAATCCTTCTCCCAGGTGCAGTGGACAGAGTCATCCACAGGAAAGGTTTAAGCAAATAAATGAGCTACCATTATTTCTAAGTGTCCCATCTGAAGAATGCTGAAAAGAAGGCACACACATAAATTAACTCAGCATGCTTTGCATAAATGAGAGGGAGGCAAATTCAGTGGGCTACAGAAATAGGAAGGGGGTCTCAATTTCACCCAATTATTTTCTCCAGGTGAATAATGAGTTTGATATTTGAAAATACTAAAATCTGAGCTTCTTAGATTTTGAGTTTCTTGGTATAATTCTTGTATCTCTAGGACTCCCAAGTCTATTCATGGTTCATATATATGTGGTTCATATACACATATATATAAAAAGGGGAGTTTATTAAGTATTAACTTACACAATCACAAGGTCCCACAATAGACCATCTGCAAGCTGAGAAGCAAAGAGAGCCAGTCGGAGTCCCAAAACTGAAGAACTTGGAGTCCAATGTTGGAGGGCAGGAAGCATCCAGCATGGGAGAAAGATATAGGCTAGGAGCCTTTATATTTGCTGGCAGCTGATTAGATTGTGCCCACCAGATTAACAGTGGGTCTGCCTTCCCCAGCCCACTGACTCAAATGTTAATATCTCTTGACAACACCCTCACAGACACACCCAGGATCAATACTTTGTATCCTTCAATCCAATCAAGTTGACACTCAGTATTAACCATCACAGATGGTGAGGCACCCAGGAACCAGCACCTAAAGGAAGGATTTACCACCCTTAGGTCAGAAGGGAGAAGGGAAGAAGGTGTTATCAGAACCTAGCTAAGAACTGGCACCATCTGACAGGGGTGTTGGGGAGACAGAGAAGAGCCAGCCCAGTAGAACATTTGGGATGGGCTAAAGGGCCTGCAGAAGCAGATGGGGGAAAAAGCCATATAAGGTTTATACATATATATATAAGTTCATATATATGTAAAGGTTCATATATATATATATAAAGGTTCATATATATGTAAAGGTTCATATATAGAGGGAGGTTTATATATAAAGGTTCATAAAGGTTCATATTATATATATATGAACCTTTGTGCCAGAAGGAACAGCTTTCCCATCCCCAGTAGTGGCAACGTCCCCTCCCCGACCCACGCTGCCATCAGTCTTTCCACTTTTGTCTGAGGAGATAAGCCCTGCACTGCCTGAGGCAACAATGATGGCCTCTCATGAGGCAGTTGCCAGGCAAGATAATGTTGATTCTCTTCAGGAGTCACCTTAACACCTCTGTTTGCTTCTAGACCTACAACTAGATTAAAGTCCCAGCAGACCCCTAGAGGTGAGGTTGAGAGTGTGACCCACGAGGTGGTGCGCTACACTCAAAAATAACTGTTGGAGTTCTCTAATTTATGTAAACGGCAATCTGGACAACAGAAATGGGAATGGATATTAAGGCTATGAGATAATAGTGGAAGGAACAGAGTTGGATCAGGCTGAATTTGTTGATTTGGGCCCACTAAGTAGGGAGTCTGCTTTTGATGCAGCTCAGGGAGTTTAAAAAAAAAAAGTTCTAATAGTTTATTTGCTTGGTTAGCTGAAATATGGATTTAAAGATGCCCCACTGTGAGTAAGCTGGAAATGCCTGATCTGCCTTGGTTTAATGAAGAGGAAGGGATCCAAAAGCTTAGGGAGATTGGGATGGTAGAGTGGATTAGTCACTTTAGACCTACTTATCCCAGCTGGATAATTCTTTCCACAAGAATTAATTTAATTTACCCTGATACTACAAATGATTGGATAGACTGTTTTAACCATATATTTATTAACTTTAGTTACTATTATTTTAAATAAAATATTGCTAATTGAGTAGTGGAAAACATTACTTCATTTCAACAAAGTTACTAGATAGTTTGAATCTTATGCCATGTCTTTATCTGTCAAGTGAATTTCTTATGTGTATTGAGTTTTAGTTGGTAACAATTAACTTTGAAAAAATAAATTGCTTTTCACAGCTTGCTTTTCTTTGTGGATAGTGCATGTCACAGAATATTCTGAATCTTAAGCTTCCTTCCCTATCCAGACCAAATTCCCAACTTCTTACCACTGAAAGATGTTTTTCATCAGGTGAGCTCAGACCTGATCACCTAAAAGGACAAGTTGTTCTTTGGCCAATGCCCTTGCAAGATATACCCTTGACCAATGCCTTGCAAAATAGATTTGTGAGGGCAGCACCTGCAACTTTGAAGATCCCTGTAATTGCTTTTCTCTGTATGTCAGATGTAACAGTGGGAACTGCAGTCACTCAACTACAAAATTTAAATACAGTGGGAATAATTGGATCCCGAGGTGGCAGGGACCAAGTGGCCGCACTGAACCATCAAAGGCAAGCTGGGCCTAGCTACTGTAATGGACAGCAGTGGTAAAGCTGCAATCAGCATAGTCCAACTTGTGTAGAGCTCTGGCATTGGCTAATTAATCATGATGTTCCTAGAAGGGAAATTGATAGGTAGCCTACTGCATTCCTACTTAATTTATACAAGCAGAAAACTAGGTCAAATGGACAAAAGATTAATTTGAATTATAAAAACAGAATCATGGCCCCTCATTCAATTTCCAGACTTGAGCCACTTTACAGACTCAGAACCCCTTGAATGAAGGGGAGGCTGGGTCCCCTTGAGGAAGGACCCCACTATATTACCGACAATTTATGTAGTGAATCTTTATCCCATGCTTCCCTGAGGAGACCTCTGGCATTTTACTAGTGTAATTGTGCATTGGGGAAAGGGAAATGATCAGATATTTGGGGGACTGCTGGACACTGGCTCTGAGCTGATGTTGATTCCAGGGGAATCAACCCAAAACATCATTGTGGTCCTCCAGTTAAAGTAGTGGCATTTGAAGGTCAGGTAATTAATGGAGTTTTAGTTCAGGGCCTACTTACAGAGGGTCCAGTAGGTCCCTGGATTCATCTTGTGGTCATTTCCCCAGTGCCAGAATGCATAATTGGCATAGGCATACTTAGCAACTGGCAGAACCTTCACATTGGCTCCCTGACTGGTAGGGTGAGGGCTATTATGGTGGGAAAGGCCAAACGGAAGCCATTAGAGCTGTCTCTACGTAGAAAAATAGAGAATCAAAAATGGTATCAAAACAAATAATAAATCAAAAAACAAATAGTAAATCAAAAACAATATGGAGATTAGTGCCACCATCAAGGACTTGAAAGATGCAGGGGTGATGATTCCCACCCCATGCCATCCCTGTTCAACTCTCCCATTTGGCCTGTGCAGAAGACAGATGGATCTTGGAGAATGACAGTGGATTATCATAAGCTTAACCAAGTGGTGACTCCAGTTGCAGCTGCTGTAGCAGATATGGTTTCATCGCTTGAATAATGTGTACCTGGTATGCAGCCACTGACTTGGCAAATGCCTTTTTCTCCATTCCTGTCCATAGGGCCCACTAGAAGCAATTTACCTTCAGCTGGCAAGGCCAGCAATATACCTTTACTGTCCTACCTCAGAGGTGTAGCAACTCTTCAGCTCTGTGATAATCTTATTTGGAGAGACCTTGACAGCTTTTTGCTTCTGCAAAATATCATCCTGGTTCATTACATTGGTGACATTATGCTGATTGGATCCAGTGAGCAAGAAGTAGCAAACACACTGGACATATTGGTGAGACATTTGTTTGCCAGAGGATGGGAAATAAATGACTAAAATTAAGGAAACTTCTGCCTCAGTAAAATATCTAGAGGTCCAGTGGTGTGGGGCCTGTCAAGATATTCCTTCTAAGGTGAAAGATAAGTTGCTGCATTTGGCCGCTCCTACAACCAAGAAAGAGGCACACTGCCTACTGGGCTGATTTGGAGTTTGGAGGCAATATGGTCCTCATCTGAGTGTGTTACTATGGCCCATTTAATGAGTGACCTCAAAGGCTGCCAGTTTTGAGTGGGGTCCAGAGCAGGAGAAGGCTCTGCAACAGGTCCAGGCTGCTGTGCAAGCTGCTCTGCCACTTGGGTTACATGACCCAGGAGATCCAATGGTGCTTGAGGTATCAGTAGCAGACAGGGATTCTGTTTGGAGCCTTTGGCAGGCCCCCATAGGTGAATCACAGCAGAGACCTCTAAGATTTTGGAGCAAGGCCCTGCCATCTTCTGCAGATAACTACTCTCCTTTTGAGAGACAGCTCTTGGACTGTTACTGAACTTTTGTGGAAACTGAACATTTGACTATGGTCATCAAGTCACCATGTGACCTGAACT
The DNA here is from genome assembly GCF_002776525.5 of Piliocolobus tephrosceles. NCBI lineage: Eukaryota > Metazoa > Chordata > Mammalia > Primates > Cercopithecidae > Piliocolobus > Piliocolobus tephrosceles. The sequence goes on along the minus strand of NC_045434.1, from coordinate 166,478,835 downwards.
GCCTATCATGAACCGGGTGCTTTCTGACCCCCCTAGCCATAAGGTGGGTCATGCACAGCAGCATTCCATCATCAAATGGAAGTGGTATATATGTGATTGGGCCCGAGCAGGTCCTGAAGGCACAAGTAAGTTACATGAGGAAGTGGCTCAAATGCCCATGGTCTCCACTCCTGCCACCCTGCTTGCTCTCCCCCCCAGGCTGCACCGATGAACTCATGGGGAGTTCCCTATAATCAGTTGACAGAGAAAGAAGACCTGGTTCAGAGATGATTCTGCATGATATGCAGGAACCATGCAAGAGTGGACAGCTATAGCACTACAGCCCTGTTCCCTGTTCTAGGACATCCCTGAAGGGCAAGAGTGAAGGGAAATCTTCCCTGTTGGCAGAACATCAAGCAGTACACCTGATTGTGCACTTTGCATGAAAGAAGAAATGGCCAGATGTGCGATTATATACTGATTTATTGGCTGTAGCCAATGGTTTGGCTGGATGGTCAGGGACTTGGAAGAAGCATGATTGGAAAATTGGTGACAAATTTGGGGAAGAGGTATGTGGATGGACCTCTCTGAGTGGCCAAAAACTGAAGATATTTGTATCCCATGTAAGTGCTCACCAATGGGTGACCTCAGCACAGGAGGATTTTAATAATCAAGTGGATAGAATGGCCTGTTATGTGCACACCACTCAGCCTCTTTCCCCAGCCACCCCTGTCATTGCCCAATGGGCCCATGAACAAAGCGGCCATGGTGGTAGGGATGGAGGTTATGCATAGGCTCAGCAACATGCACTTCCACTCACCAAGGCTGATCTGGCCACAGCCATTGCTGAGTGCCCAATTTGACAGCAGCAGAGACTAATCCTGAACCTTGATATAGCACCATACTCAGGGTGATCAGTCAGCTACCTGGAGGCAGGTTGAATATATTCAACCTCTTCCATCATGGAAAGGGAAGAGGTTTGTCCTCACTGGAATAGACACTCTGGATATAGATTTGCCTATCCTGCACACAATGCTTCTGCCAAGAAGTCCATCTGTGGACTCACGGAATGCCTTATCCACTGTCATGGTATTCCACACAGCATGGCCTGACCAAGGCACTCACTTTATGGCTAAAGAACAACCTGCTCCTAAATGACTACTGGATACATAATGAAATGAAGGCAGAAATAAAGATGTTCTTTGAAATCAATGAGAACAAAGATACAACATATCAGAATCTCTGGGACACATTTAAAGCAGTGTGTAGAGGGAAATTTATAGCACTAAATGCCCACAAGAGAAAGCAGGAAAGATCTAAAATTGACACCCTAACATCACAATTAAAAGAACTGGAGAAGCAAGAGCAAACACATTCAAAAGCTAGCAGAAGGCAAGAAATAACTAAGATCAGAGCAGAACTGAAGGAGATAGAGACACAAAAAACCCTCCAAAAAATCTATGAATCCAGGAGCTGGTTTTTTGAAAAGATCAACAAAATTGATAGACCACTAGCAAGACTAGTAAAGAAAAGAGAAGAATCAAATAGATGCAATAAAAAATGATAATGGGGATATCACCACCGTCCCCATAGAAATACAAACTACCATCAGAGAATACTATAAACACCTCTACGCAAATAAATTAGAAAACCTAGAAGAAATGGATAATTTCCTGGACACTTACACTCTCCCAAGACTAAACCAGGAAGAAGTTGAATCCCTGAATAGACCAATAGCAGACTCTGAAATTAAGGCAATAATTAATAGCCTACCAACCAAAAAAAGTCCAGGACCAGATGGATTCAGTCGAATTCTACCAGAGGTACAAGGAGCAGTTGGTACCATTCCTTTTGAAACTATTCCAATGAATAGAAAAAGAGGGAATCCTTCCCAACTCATTTTACGATGCCAACATCATCCTGATACCAAAGCCTGACAGAGATACAACAAAAAAAGAATTTTAGACCAATATCCCTGATGAACATCAATGCAAAAATCCTCAATAAAATACTGGCAAAACGAATCCAGCAGCACATCAAAAAGCTTATCCACCATGATCAAGTGGGTTTCATCCCTGGGATGCAAGGCTGGTTCAACATACACAAATCAATTGTAATCCAGCATATAAACAGAACCAAAGACAAAAACCACATGATTATCTCAGTAGATGCAGAAAAGGCCTTTGACAAAATTCAATAGCCCTTTATGCTAAAAACTCTCAATAAATTCGGTATTGACGGAAGGTATCTCAAAAGAATAAGAGCTATTTATGACAAACCCACAGCCAATATCATACTGAGTGGGAAAAAACTGGAAGCATTCCCTTTGAAAACTGGCACAAGACAGGGATGCCCTCTCTCACCACTCCTATTCAACACAGTGTTGGAAGTTCTGGCTAGGGCAATCAGGCAAGAGAAAGAAATCAAGGGTATTCAGTTAGGAAAAGAAGAAGTCAAATTGTCCCTGTTTGCAGATGACATGATTGTATATTTAGAAAACCCCATCGTCTCAGCTCAAAACCTCCTTAAGCTGATAAGTAACTTCAGCAAAGTCTCAGGATACAAAATCAATGTGCAAAAATCACAAGCATTCTTATACACCAGTAACAGACAGAGAGCCAAATTATGAATGAACTCCCATTCACAATAGCTTCAAAGACAATAAAATACCTAGGAATCCAACTTACAAGGGATGTAAAGGACCTCTTCAAGGAGAACTACAAACCACTGCTCAGTGAAATACAGGAGGACACAAACAAATGGAAGAACATACCATGCTCATGGATAGGAAGAATCAATATTGTGAAAACGGCCATACTGCCCAAGGTAATTTATAGATTCAATGCCATCCCCATTAAGCTACCAATGACTTTCTTCACAGAATTGGAAAAAACTGCTTTAAAGTTCATATGGAACCAAAAAAGACCCCACATTGCCAAGACAATCCTAAGCCAAAAGAACAAAGTTGGAGGCATCATGCTTCCTGACTTCAAACTATATTACAAGACTACAGTAACCAAAACAGCATGGTACTGGTACCAAAACAGAGATATAGACCAATGGAACAGAACAGAGCCCTCAGAAATAATACCACACATCTACAGCCATCTGATCTTTGACAAACCTGACAAAAACAAGAAATGGGGAAAGGATTCCCTGTTTAATAAATGGTGCTGGGAAAATTGACTAGCCATAAGTAGAAAGCTGAAACTGGATCCTCTCCTGACTCCTTATACGAAAATTAATTCAAGATGGATTAGAGACTTGAATGTTAGACCTAAAACCATAAAAAACCCTAGAAGAAAACCTGGGTAATACCATTCAGGACATGGGCATGGATAAGGACTTCATGTCTAAAACACCAAAGCAACGCCAACAAAAGCCAAAACTGACAAATGGGATCTAATTAAACTAAAGAGCTTCTGCACAGCAAAAGAAACTACCATCGGAGTGAACAGGCAACCCACAGAATGGGAGAAAATTTTTGCAATCTACTCATCTGACAAAGGGCTAATATCCAGAACCTATAAAGAACTCAATCAAATTTACAAGACAAAAACAAACAACCCCATCAAAAAGTGGGCAAAGGATATGAACAGACACTTTTCAAAAGAAGACATTTATGCAGGCAACAGACACATAAAAAAATGCTCATCATCACTGGCCATCAGAGAAATGCAAATCAAAACCACAATGAGATACCATCTCACACCAGTTAGAATAGTGATCATTAAAAAGTCAGGAAACAATAGGTGCTGGAGAGGATGTGGAGAAATAGGAACACTTTTACACTGTTGGTGGGATTGTAAACTGGTTCAACCATTATGGAAAACAGTGTGGCAATTCCTCCAGATCTACAACTAGAAATACCATTTGACCCAGCCATCCCATTACTGGGTATATACCCAAAGGATTATAAGTCATGCTGCTATAAAGACACATGCACACATATGTTTATTGCGGCACCGTTCACAATAGCAAAGACTTGGAATCAACCCGAATGTCCATCAGTGACAGACTGGATTAAGAAAATGTGGCACATCTACATCATGGAATACTATGCAGCCATAAAAAAGGATGAGTTCTTGTCCTTTGTAGGGACATGAATGCAGCTGGAAACCATCATTCTCAGGAAAGTATTGCAAGAACAGAAAACCAAATACCGCATGTTCTCACCCATTGGTGGGAATTGAACAATGAGATCACTTGGACAGGGGAAGGGGAACATTACACACTGGGTCCTATTATGGGGAGGAGGGCAGGGGGAAGGATAGCATTAGGAGATATACCTAATGTAAATGATGAGTTAATGGGTGCAGCACACCAACATGGCACATGTATACATATGTAACAAACCTGCACGTTGTGCACATGTACCCTAGAACTTAAAGTATAATTAAAAAAAAAAAAAAAAAAGATGCATGGCAGTGAACTCATGCTTATGGAATTCACTAGTCTTATGTTCCCCATCATCCTGAAGCAGCTGGATTGGTAAGAGTGGTGGAATGGCCTTTTGAAGTCACAATTACAACACTAGCTAGGTGACAATACTTTGCAGGGCTGGGACAAAGTTCTCCAGAAAGCCATGCATGCTCTGAATCAGCATCCAATATATGACACTGTTTCTCCCATAGCCAGGATTCACAGGTCCAGGATTCAAGGGATGGAAGTGGAAGTGGAAATGGCACCACTCACCATCACCTCTAGTGATCCACTAGAAAATTTTTGCTTCCTGTTCCCACGACATTATGTTCTGCTGGCCTAAAGGTCTTAGTTCCAGAGGGAGGAACACTGCCACCAGGAGACACAACAATGATTCCATTAAACTTGAAGATAAGATTGCCACCTGGACACTTTGGGCTCCTCCTACCTTTAAGTCAGCAGACTAAGAAGGGAGTTACAGTGTTGACTGGGGTGACTGACCAGACTGTCAAGATGAAGTCAGTCTACTACTTCACAATGGAGGTAAGGAAGAGTATGCATGGAATACAGGAGATTCATTAGGGCATCTCTTAGTATTACCATGTCCTGTGATTAAGGTCAATGCGAAACTACAACAGCTCAATCCAGGCAGGACTACAAATGGCCCAGACCCCTCAGGAATGAAGATTTGGATCACTCCACTAGGAAAAAAACCACAACCTGCTGAGGTGCTTGCTGAAGACAAAGGGAATGAATACAGAATGGCTAGTAAAAGAAGGTAGTCATCAGCACCAGTTACAACCACATTACCAGCTGCAGAAATGGGAACTGTAATTGTCATGAGTATTTCTTCCTTCTTTTGCTAAAATCATGTTTGTACATGTATATACTTGTACTAAGAAAATATCTTAATTTTATTTGCTTTTTCTGTATGGTGTGACATAAAATTTATTGACTTCATATCAGAATTTAAGTATTGTTAACTTTATATAATAGTATTTGGGTTGGGGATTGGTGCCTTTCCGGTTGTATGAAGGATAGTTGTATTATGTTAGGTGTAATTATGACATTATTGTCTTTATGATTATGTATGATCTCAGGAGATGTGTATAGGTTCAAGTTGACAGGGGTTGGAATTGTGATGGTTAATGCTGAGTGTCAACTTCATTGGATTGAAGGATACAAAGTATTGATCCTGGGTGTGTTGGTGAGGGTGTTGCCAAGAGATACTAACATTTAAGTCAGTGGGCTGGGGAAGGCAGATCCACCCTTAATCTGGTGGGCACAATCTAATCAGCTGCCAGCGAATATAAAGCAGGCAGAAAAATGTAAAAGGAGAGATGGGCCTAGCCTTCCAGCCTACCTCTTTCTCCCATGCTGGATGCTTCCTGCCCTTGAACATTGGATTCCAAGTTCTTCAGTTTGGGGACTTGGACTGGCTCTCCTTGCTCCTCAGCTTACAGATGGCCTATTATGGGACCTTGTGATCATATACGTTTATACTTAATAAATTCACCTTTATATATTTATATCTATGTATATCCTATTAGTTCTTTCCCTCTAGAGAACCCTAATACACCATCCTTGATTAAATCCCTTCACCCTCTCTCCATCTTTGTAAAAATTCTCCTCATTAAATTATTGTGAAGCCCTGCTGACTTTACTGCCTCTTTCCTACCAAGACCAAGATGCTATATAAGGATACTTCTTGGAGTCCCAGGGGGAGCCAGATTAAATCCAAGGAAACTTTTTCCTTTGCCATTATTAGCATTTAACATTGGATGTATTGATTCAGTGCCTGCCCTGGGTTAGGCATCCTCTCTTGTTCTAACTGCCCTGACTGTGGTTTATACTTTGACACTACAGGAGGACCTCTCATCCCTGCTGGGTTCTGCTTGGCATGACTCACTTTGTGCCACATTGCTGTTGCTGCCAGTCTCCTGATGTTCACAAAGTTGCAAGTGCTTGCTGTGCCCAAGTGGAGTCATGTTTTCTAGAGCCTTCACTGTGCTGAGGCCATGACAGTTCCACCCAGGGTTGAGGAGAACATTCCCCTCTCCTACTGTGACAATCTCACTGAGCACAGCTGTCTCTAGTTACAAAAAGCATCCTCCCTCTCCATGAAAATGGTTCCCTTTGGCCTTCTCCTGGAGGCCCCTTCCATGGTCTCGAACACAGGTTTGTGCAGCTGGTTTAGGAGTGGTAATAGTATTACAACAAAAAAGATTCTATGACCAGGTAAGTCTGGGAAACACTGGATTTAAAGAGCTAAGAAGGAATTTTTTTCCCCCTAATTACTCAGAGCCTCTAAGTGCACTGTGAATTTCCAAACGGGGGTTTATTCAATACAGCATCTTCCCCTGTTATTTGGCCATGAAACACTTCTATTAATGAGCATTTCACAGAAAACACTTCCATGAAATCCTGGTTAATGGGTTGTATTAGTCTGTTCTCACGCTGCTATAAAGATATTAACTGAGACTGGGTAATTTATGAAGGGAAGAGGTTTAATTGACTCACAGTTCCACATGGCTGGGGTGGCCTCAGGAAACTTACAATCATGGTGGAAGGCAAAGGGGAAGCAAGGACCTTTTCACATGGCGGCAGAATAGAGAAGATCAAGGAGTGAAGGGGGAAGACCCCATGTAAAACCATCAGATCTCGTGAGAACTCACCCACTATCATGAGAACAGCATAAAGGAAACCACCCCCATGATCCAATCACCTTCCACCAGGTCCCTCCCTAGACACATGGGGATTATGGGAATTATAATTCAAGGTGAGATTTGGGTGGGGATGCAGCCAAACCTTATCAATGGTGTCACTGCTTTCCAGTAAAACTAGTATATTAGTATTTTCACTAATTTATAGTAACAATAAATTTTTTCATGTTTTTAAATTTTTACCTTAGACAGTATGGAATTGCCCATGAGGGGCTGCTTCGAGGAGAGGCAACATAGTGGAAAATAACTGGAGCTGGGCTCAGACTTGAGTTGGAATTCTCTCAGTTATTGGGTGGCATTAGGCAAATCACTTAACATTTCTGGGCCTCAGTTTTCACTTCAGTAAAATGGAACCAATATATTCCATTAAATGTGATGAAAATAGAAAAGTATCTATCCCAGTTTCTGGAACATAAAGGGTGCTCAACAAATGTGATTTCCCCTCCTTAGAACAAATCTTTTACATGGGCTTATCTTTTATCAGGAGCCTCATTGACTATTTCTAGATTTTTCTCCAGGATCTAAAGTATGGGTAGGACTGGAGAGGCAGACAATAGGTCTCAGTGAATTAGAGGAGATTAAATCAAGAGGGAAACAAATCATCTTTATAATCTCAACTCATTAGCTATGGCAGCAGCTGGAGTAGCTTTGAATTCTTGGAACTGAATTTTGATAATACCCTTTGAGGCAAAATCTACAAGGATTTCTTTCTCATTTCAAATCTGGAAAAAAGTATTTTCTCCTCTAGTTTCTATTTCTTTTTCATGATGTTACATAATCCTTGTTACAAAAATAATTCACACAAAATTCCACCACCCAAACACATCAGATATTTTCATTTTTGTTGGTGACTTTTGGTCTTTACAGTGTATCCAGGTTGATGCCTTGTCTTCAAAATTATTCCTAATTATTACATTATTTTCAAAGATTATTATGAGGATTAAATTATGGTAATGTTTGAAAACAAAATCTGCTCTACTGATTGGTACAAGATTATGTCCCCACTATTAAACAATTTTGATGTTTGCAATCCTTCTATTGTTTTTTGTCATTATGCAAGACAAGGATATTTTGAGATACAAATTTTTTTGTTCTCTCTCTCTGACCTCCCACTCAAACCCAGAGAAGCTGTCCTTACTCCAGCCTGGAGGTAGCTTGAGGCTGGGCTAAAAGCACAGCCATCTCCAAAGTTGTTCTGTTCCTGACCTTTGTTTTCAAAAGCTTGAGGTGGGAGTGAGAGTGGACCTGAAAGGAGAGGACAGCCAGGGGATCTGGAGAGAGGCAGAATGTCTTGGAAAAAGCAGGAAGAACATAACTCTTCCTTTCTTTTTTCAATGTCACTATCTCCCAAACCTCCTTGGCATATTAGGGTGTGGAGAGACAGAGAGAAAAGTACATTCCCAAGAATATCCAAAATGCAGGAATCTTATGTCTTCATCCTGGCAGGACAACTGGGAAGGTGGCAAGACCTAAGAAGGGCTGGGAATGGTGTGGGATGTGGGACCTAGAGGAAAGGGTTTTTGGCCTTATGAATGATTCTTTTCTCTTACAGATGACACAGAAACAAGAGAGGGAAGCTGAGTTCCAAGGCATTGTGAAGGGTGAGGGTGGGTAACAACAGATAACTCACCACCAACCTCTTCCTAACCCCACAGAGCTTCAGCATCACACATGATCCTTGAGCCATGACACAACTCTGTATTTAGAAAAACCCCAATAATGGAAATTAAATTTCCAGGGCCATGGGAGAAATTGGTTTCAGAGTCAGAAATTGAACTGAATGATAGAAATAGGATGCTTATTTTACTGTGAGTGAGCTCAAATTTATATTTGCTACAAATATACATTGTTTTATTTTTTCTTTCTAGTTTGTTTGCTCAATGATTGATTGATTGGACCTAAAGTATATACATACATATGTATATAGATTTTGTATCATCTAGATTTTTGTACAATAGATTCCCTTATGGAGAAATACTGGATCAAAATATATAAACATTTTTAGATCTCATTTCATAGTTCCAGATTGCTTTCCACAAGAATTAATTTAATTTGATATTTAGCATGATTGGATAGACTAGTTTAACCATATATTTATTAACTGTAGTTATTAGTATTTTAAAAAATATTGCTAATTGAGTAGTGGAAAAATGTTACTTCATTTCAACAAAGTTACTAGATAGTTTGAATCTTATGCCATGCCTTTATCTGTCAAGTGAATTTTTTATGTGTATTGAGTTTTAGTTGGTAACAATTAACTTTGAAAAAATAAGTTGCTTTTCACAGCTTGCTTTTCTTTGTGGATAGTGCATGTCGCAGAATATTCTGCATCTCAAGCTTCCTTCCCTATCCAGACCAAATTCCCAACTTCTTACCACTGAAAGATGTTTTTCATCAAGGGAGCTCAGACCTGATCACCTAACAGGCCAAGTTGTCCCTTTCAGTTGAGATGGACAGGTTCTAATTAAGCACTACTATGATTATAAGGAAACTATTCACTTATGAAATATAGAGGAAATGTGACAGGGAGTGAGGAAATTCATTGCATTATATAAATGGTTACAGACACCTGGGAGTTAAGACTCACTACATTGACTGCACATTTTCTAAAGGAAATAACCCAGATGAAAAATATGCCTTAGGTGGAGACACACACTATAAGCCTTGTGTAAGTAAACTCACATTTCAAGAAAAAATGTAGATTCAAGACATACATAGGCAGGTTTGCTACATGAATGTATCGTGTGATGCCGAGGTTTGGGCTATAATTGAACCTGTCACCCAAACAGAGAAAATAGGACCTCATAGGTAGTTTTTCAAAATCTCTTCCTCCCTCTCTCCTTTTGGAGTCTGCAGTGTCTATTGGTAAATCTACATTTTATTTATAAAAATGGGTCTAGAAAAATTACAGCTGCGCAAAATGTTACCCTGGAGCACTTTCTTCCATTCAATTCAAGCAAAGCTTAAGAGTCCACAGTGCTGAAACTGAGAAGAGCACTGGATAAGGAATGCCCTATTTTCTTCATCTGCTCCCCTTACATGGAGAAATTTTGCTTATCTTTTAGGTAGCTTGACTCAGGTATTATTGCTTCCCTGTACCATCAGGAGGCATAGGTAATCCTGATCTATGCTTTGGTTTCCATGTTCTTTTGTATTCTTGGAAATCATATGCCTCTTTCCCCCGTGTCTTCAATTTTTCCCTTTCAACTGTACTCTTTCTTTTTTTAAAATTTAATTTAATTTTAAGTTCTGGGATACATGTACAGGATGTGCAGGTTTGTTACACAGGTAAACGTGTGCCATTGTGGTTTGCTGCACCTATCAACCCATCAACTAGATATTAAGCCTTGCATGCATTAGCTATTTATCCTGATGTTCTGCCTTCCCCTGTCTCGCTGATAGGCTCCAGTGTGTGTTGCTCCCCTCCCTGTGTCCAAGTGTTCTCATTGTTCAGCTCCCACTTATAAATGAGAACATGCAGTGTTTGGTTTCCTGTTCCTGTGTCAGTTTGCTGAGGATAATGGCTTCCAGCTCCATCCATGTCCCTCCAAAGACATGATCTCATTCCTTTTTATGGCTGCATAGTATTCCATGGTGAATACATACTACATTTTCTTTATCTAGTCTATCATTGATGGGCATTTGGGTTGATTCCATGTCTTTGCTATTGTGAATAGTGCTGCAATCAACATACATGTGCATGTAGCTTCATAATAGAATGATTTATATTCCTTTGGGTATATACCCAGCAATGGGATTGCTAGATCAAATGGTATTTCTGTTCCTAGATCTTTGAGGAATCGCCACACTGTCTTCCACAATAGTTGAACTATTACACTCCCACCAACATGTGAAAGTATTCCTATTTCTCCATGGCCTCGCCAGAATCTGTTGTGTCTTGACTTTTTAATAATCATCATTTGAATGGTGTGAGATGGTGTCTGATTGTGATTTTGATTTGCATTTCTCTAATGATCAGTTATGTTGCACTTTTTTTCATGTTTGTTGGCTGCATAAATATCTTCTTTTGAGAAGTGTTCTGTTTATGTCTTTTGCCCACTTTTTCATGGGTTTTTTTTTTTTTTTTTGTAAACTTTTGCTTAAATTCCTTATATATTCTGGATATTAGACCTTTGTCAGATGGATCAATTGCAAAAGTTTTCTCCCATTCCATAGGCTGCCTGTTCACTCTGATAATAGTTTCTTTTCCTGTGTAGAAGCTCTTTAGTTTAATTAGATCCCATTTGTCAACTTTTGCTTCTGTTGCAATTGCTTTTGATGTTTTTTGTCATAAAATCTTTCTGTGCCTATATCCTGAATGGTATGGCCCAGATTTTCTTCTAGGGTTTGATAGTTTTGGGTTTTACATGTAAGTCTTTAATCCGTCTTGAGTTAATTTTTGTATAAGCTGTAAGAAAGTTCAATGTCAGTTTTCTGCATATGGCTGGCCATCAGCTGGAACCTCGCTATCCGTAATCAAGCATGCTTCAGTCTCTTTCAATTTATAAAAGGCTCTCTGAAGCCCACATACACCTCCAGATACTGACATCTTTCTCTTCTCTTCAGTGCTGAATTTCTTGACAAAACTGTCTATGCTCTGTCTCCACTTCATTTTTAATTCCTTCTTCAACCCACTGCAATCTGGTTCTTTCTTGTAATTCCACCAAAACAGCTATCACTAGACTTACCTTCCTGGTGCTGAACCCAGTGAACAATGAGTTACCATTGTACTAGCCTTATCAGAAGAATTTATCACTGTTGAACACTGGCCCCTCTGTCTTTATTTACTCTTGCCTTGCCTCTGTGACACCACATTCCCTTGACTTTCTTAACACCTTTCTGGCTTCTTCTCCTGAGCCTCCTTTGCTAGATCCTCATCTTTGTCCTGACCCCTAGTAGATGGCAACTCTTCCACTTCAAGCACCATCTCCACTCCCAGAGTTTCTATCCATATCTTTGCCAATATCTGCTGTCTTTGTATCTCAGCTCTACTCATCACTTTTTAGTTTTGCTTTTGTGTATTCAAACTCCAATATGGCCTCTCTCAAAGGAATTTTGAAATCATCATAGTGAATTCATCATACTCTCCCCTAAACTGCTCCTTCTCCAGTATCTGTCACTTAGCAATATTCTTCTGTAAGTTTTGGGTTTTTTCTTTCTTGTTTGTTTGCTCAAGGATTTATTGACTAATTGATTAGACCTAAGTTGTGGTTTTTTCAACAGTCAAGGAGAAAGCTTTACACTTCATTGTCAGCCTAGAAAAACTTCCTGTTTTACCAAAATTACTTCCTCAATTCTCCTTTTGAATGTGTCCCATCAGTATTGTCAGTGATACGTAAATTCTTTGCAAATCCTGAGCCTTTTAAAAAATTGAAGATATATCTTTTTATTTTACAATTTTAACTTTGAAACCATAAATTTTCAATGCTCCTTATGCACTGGAAGTAGACTGAATGCAAATAAAGCAGAGCTTGCTTAAAAAAAAAAAGATCTGGTGCTTTGAAATGTTTCCAACTATGTGAAAAACAATCACAAAAAGCCGATTCTATCCCCTTTGTGGCTATTGGATGAAGCTGCAGTGGAAGAAGCTTCTCAGCTGGGACATATCTTAATCATGTTTCTAGCCAAACTCTTGCAAAAACACATCAGTTAGAAAAATTCTGAATACTAATGACAATCCCTTATGTTTGCATAAGCAAAAACATGCATAAGGGATTGCTTCACAATATGCAAAGTATTTTAGAGTCATTATCTTGAGTCTTGCAGCTGCCCTGACAGATAGGCAGGTCTTACTTTATATTTTGCAGATGAGGAAACTGAGGTCCAGAGAGAAAGTTTTTCAGCATGTCGCTTATAAGCCTTACTGCAGGAGTTTGAATTCAGGTCTATGTATTCTGAGTTTAGGACTACCCTCCCTCACACTACACCTTACCCTGCCTTTGACTGCAGGAATTCCAGCAAGTATGCTGCACTGTCTTCTTTTCCAGGGAATAGAGCAGATTGGTTTTAGCAGAAGGGGAAAAACATGGAAGAGAGATAATTTAGAACACCATTATAAAGAAGCATAATATTATAATGACAAAAACTGCAATTACTTTTGCTCCAACCTAATAGGTTGGCCTGAAAATTAGGGGTTAGAGAGGAGAATAGCAGGAGATAAGACTGGAAAAGTTGGCTGGAGTGGCACCTTAGGATTGCCTGAATTCTCTCCACACTGCAGGACACATATTTAGAAGTAACTTTCCAACATAGCCTGTTCTGACTCCTACATCCAAAACAACTGTGCAATGGACCATACAAGCTGGGGATAATCTTCAAAGTGGCTCCAAGTCCGTATGGAAAGTGAGTAGCTAAGTTATGGTAGTCTGCACTCACATTTAGCATATCAACTCCCCACCATCTCCTTGCACCCCAACTTTACCTTCATTCACAATTAAAAAAAGCTTTGTGTTTGAGAATGTCTACCTTACTGCATTTCAGGCTCTTTGTGGGCAGGAACTACATGTTCATGTGTAATTACATGCCTTCATCTGTGCCCAATACAGAGCCTTGCACACAGTAGAAACTCAATATTAGATAAATAGACAAGTAGGTAAAAGGAATTTGGGGTCTAGAGAGGTTCAGTGATTAGGGATGGAGGAGGAGGTGGCAAATTGGGAAAATAGTGGGTTTTATAGAGAAACAATGCATTTTATCGACAAATGGGGCTCTCAACTATGTTACTTGGGTAAGTTCCTTTGCTACTCTGATCCTCATTTTCTTTACATGTGAATTGGAGATACTAACATTAAGTTTATATTGTTTTAGTGAGGATTACATTCAATGTAGTTAGATTAACATATAGATATTTAAATGTATCTGTCACTAAATGTTTTCACGTTTCTCATATGCAATTTTCTTTCTGAGTGAAGCAGTCCATCCATTCAGGTGTGCAAAACTATATATTACTGTGTTTTGTTTTCCCCTTAAACTTCATTTTGATTGAACTTCTATCCAACTGAGCTGGTAAGAATATAAGTCTTAACTATTATTGGGGCTTTATTCTGCCAAGTGTTGTGGAATGGTCCCAAAGTCTTATGCAAGTCAAGGACAAGGGAGGTCTTCTCTGTCCGTCGGCCAACTCACCAGATTTTCTCATGACTGGCTTTTGTCTTCATGAAGACTCTTAGCTCAAGTATGTTTTCTGAGAAGACTTCAGGACCAATAATATAAAATAACTCTTCCCCTGTCTTGCTATTTTATTTTCTTTCTAGCACACATCAATATCTTTTTTTTTTTTTTTTTTTTTTGAGACGGAGTCTCCCTCTGTCACCCGGGCTGGAGTGCAGTGGCCGGATCTCAGCTCACTGCAAGCTCCACCTCCCGGGTTTACGCCATTCTCCTGCCTCAGCCTCCCGAGTAGCTGGGACTACAGGCACCAGCCACCTCGCCCGGCTAGCTTTTTGTATTTTTTAGTAGAGACGGGGTTTCACTGTGTTAGCCAGGATGGTCTTGAACTCCTGACCTTGTGATCCGCCCATCTCGGCCTCCCAAAGTGCTGGGATTACAGGCTTGAGCCACCGCACCCGGCCAATATCTTTTTTTTTCTTTTTGAAATAGTCTTGCTCTCTCCCCCAGGCTGGAGTGCAGTGACACAATCATGGCTCACTGTAGCCCTGACCTCCCAGACTCAGGCAATCCTCCCACCTCAGCTTCCCATGTCACTGGGACTACGACATGTACCACCATACCCGGCTAATTTTTCAAAGATTTTTGTAGAGATGGGGTGTCCCTATATTGCCCAGGGTTATTTCAAACTCCTGGGCTCAGGCGATCCCTCCCAACCTTGGGCCTCTCAAAGTACTGGGATTATGGGTGTGAGCTGCGATGCCCGGCCAATATCTTATATTTTAATGTTTGATATTTCTGCCTTTACCAAGTATTATGTAACCTCTATGAAAGCAGTATTTCCTGTGCCTAGAATACAATCCCCTTTTGCTGATTTGTCTCCATGGGCCTTACCATTAGGCAACACTAAGACCTGAAAACAAAGAGAACTGATGACTTTGTCTTCAAACTTTCTTCTTCCTTTGTTTTTGCCCTCTCTCCTCCTCCCCACAGATACCTGTGTACTCTCTTCAATAGACTTAGGGCTTTAAAATCTAAAGGAAGAGATACGGACTTCTGGCTGCTTCTATTTCCAGCACCTGCCAAGATATCTGAAGCAATGGATTATTAATTGGATTTTGTATTCAGAAGAAGTGAGGATTAGTTTAAGAAGAAAAACATTAGGAGAATAAAAGATTTATTCCAAAATTTTCATGTTCTCTTGATGTTGCTGTTACCCAGAATATATCTCCTTGGCACTAACTTCTACATGAAGAAGTCTGTTTCTACCAATATTCAAAATGTCTTGTCTAGGAGTAAGGTAATCAACCATCCTAGAGTGCTTGAAACTGTCCTGATTTTAGCAATAAAGGTTCTGCATTTCAGCCATTCAGTCCTAAGCAAACTGAGATGGTTGGCCACCCTACGTGGAGTAGCATGGTATTTAGCCTTCAGAAAAGGCAAGCAAGAAGTTTCAGAAAATTAATGCCCAGGAAGCAACCCTCAATCAATGAGGAACAGGGAGTTGGGTAGATAAATAACCTCTACCAAATGGCAAAAAAACTGGATAACTATAGGTGTGTATTCTTCTGTTTCTAAGAGTTCAGCAGGATTGAACCACAGTTGCCCACGGCAGTAGCTGATTTGATAACACTACGTTTATTTGCTCCCCTCTTTTCTTTCTCTTCTTTTCTACATCCCTACAGGTGTTCCCTGGCATTCCTTCCCAGATAACCTACTTGCACCTCAAATTCGTCTTAGGGTTTGCTTCTGGGAAAACCTGAAGCCAAATGACTTACAATGTGCAGAGCTGGGCTGACACTTGCATCGATGAAATCCTCATCCTGGTATAACTACGTTCGAATGTAATGGATTCTTTCTCAGATTTGGATGTTTTCGATAGTTGGGTACAAAACAGTTGGCAAAAACTCTACACAGGCCTAACAAAGATGGCAACCAAAGGGGGTTTTCGTGACTCTTGGCCTGTTCAACCTCAATTATTTCTGTACCCTAGAGGTGTGTATTGGGCTTAGAAGAAAGTTTTTTGAATGCGGAGGCATTTTCTTTTCTCTGGCTCCTCTGTGGATATTTTCTCATCTTAAGGTTAGTATCTTAGTCTATTTGTGCTAATATGATATCTGAGAATGGGTAACTTTTAAAGAACAATTTATTTCTCACAGCTGCAGAAACTTAGAAGTTCAAGATCAAGGTGCGGGCAAGTTTAATCATTTGGTGAGGGCTGCTCTCTCTGTTCCCAAGATGGCAGCTTGTTGCTGCATCCTCCAAAGAGAGGGGAATGCTGTGTCCTCACATGGTGGAGGGCAGAAGAACAAGAGCCAAATGCTTTGTGAAGCCTCTTCTATAAGGGCCTCAATCCCATTCATGAGGGAGGAGCCTTCATGGCCTTATCACCTCTTACGGCCCCCACATCTTAATACTATTACATCAGCCATTAAATTTCAACCCCTGAATTTTGGAGGGGACACATTCAACCTATAGCATTTTGCCCACTCTCCAAAAATAATGTCCTTCTCATATGCAAAATATATTAATTGCATCCCAATAGCCCCCAAAGTCTTAACTGATTCTTGCATCAACTTAAAAGTCTAAAGTCTAGAGTCTTACATAAATCAGATGTGGGTGAGACTCAGGGCACAATTCATCCTTTAGCAAATTTCCCTGTAGCTATGAGCCTGTGAAATCAAGCAAGTTATATGATTCTGAAAAGTAGTGGTGGGACAGCCATAGGATAGACATTCCTATTTCAAAGGGAGAAATAGTTGAGAAAGGGGTAACAGATCCCAAATCAGTCCTAAACCTAAGTGGGCAAACAATATTGTCTTAAGGCTTGAGAATAATTTTCTTGACTTCATGTCCTGTCTTCCAGAAACACTGGGGTGGGGGTTGGGTCCCCAAGACTCCACTGGACCATGCCCCATGGCTTTACTAGGCATAGCCCACACAGTAGCCCTTACAGGTTGGAGTTGGGTGCCAGGAACTCTTTCAGGCTGGTGTTGCATGCTGGTGGTCCTACAGCTCTGGGGTCTAGAGGTGTCCCTTCCACCATGGATCCACAAAGCTTTATCCTAGGAAGGCTTTCTTCAGGTCCCCCCCTCCAGTGACCATTCTCTGTCTGGCCCCTGAGCTCACTGAGGCATCCTTTGAAATTTAGGTGGAGGTAAACAGTACTTCCACAGTGTATACGCTTTGCAAGCCTGTAGAATTAGCACCATGTGGATGTCATCAAGTTTTACAGCTTCTACCTTTCAGGGTGGTAGCCTGAGCCATATTCAGGCTCACTTGAGCCACAGGAGTACCTTGGCTTAGAGGCCAAGGAGTACTGAACCAAAATGCAGGGAATGGAGGAGACATTAGGCAGTCTTGGGCTGTAAGTCCTAAGGTCTCACAGTTGCTCTGGCTCCCCACCCCACCAAAACCTGTTTTACCCTGAAGGCTCTTGTGCTCTAGGCCTGTGATGGGCATAGCAGACTTGAAGATATCTGAAATGCTTTTGAGATTATTCTCCCATTGTCTTGGTGAACAGCATCTGGCTTTCTTCTACCCATATTAATCACTATCAAACAGTCACTTGGCCATACCCTTGGTTTTATGTTCTACATATGGTTTTTTCTTTACATGGCCAGGTTTAGAATTCTCTAAATCTTTAAGTTATGCTTCCCTTTTAATTATAAAGTTTGTCTTTAAATATTTTCTCTTCTCACATTTTACTATAAGCAGTTAAGAAGTTGCACAGCACCCTGAACACTGTCTGCTTGGATATTTCTTCCACCAAATATGTCAGTTCATCACTCTAAAGCTCTGCCTTTCACAAAGTCCCAAGACACAGTCACAATTCATCCAAGCTCTTTGCTACTCGGTAACAAGGATGACCATCCCTCTAATTTGATAAGACAGTCCTCATTCCCTTTAAGACCTCATCAGAATGACCTTTACTATTCATATTTCTACCAGTATTATGATCACATTCACTTAGGTAATTTCTAAGACAACTGAAACTCTCTCTCCAGTTCTTTTTTTCTGAGCCTGCATCAGAATCACCCTTAATGGCCCATTTATGGCAACCTAGGGTCCTAATATTCACTTCAAAGCTGTTTCAGCCTCTACACATTACCTAGTTCCAAGGTCAGTAACACATTTTTTTAGGTATTTGTTATAGTGACACTCAACTCCTGGTAACCATTTTTGTCTTAGCCTGTTTATGCTGCCATAACAAGATACCTGAGCCTGGGTAACTTATAAAGAATAGATTTTTTTCTCTCATATTTCTGGAGGCTGAGAGGTTCAAGATCAAGGCAGTGTAAAGTTTGGTTGTTTGGTGAGGGGTGCTTCATGCTTCCAAAATGGCATCTTTTGGCTGTATCCTCCAGAGGGGAGGAAGGCTGTGTCCTCACTTGGTGGAAGACAGAAGGGCAAGAGCTGAATGTTGCATAAAGCCTCTTTTAGAAGGTCCTTAATCCCATCAAGAAAGAGAAACCCTCATGACTTAATCACCTCTTAAATGCCCCAACTGTTAATATTATCACATTGGCCACTAGGTTTTAACACTTGAATTTTGGAGGGGACACATTTAAATCATAGCTAGTGAAGAAGGCCTAAAAAAGTCCATCCAGGAGACATGCATGTGTTCCCTGAACCTTGTTCTTGACTCACATCTAAAAGTATTAAGAATAAGAGATTTTGCTATTTCCCTAATGGTGGAGTAAAGATAAGGGGCTATTTTGGGAGCAAGCCTCACTCCCATGGTGTCCGGCCCAAAACCACATGTTTCTCATGAATGCCAACCATGTGTTCTTTTGGAGTGACAAGATTGAGTATGAGACGTGACTCAAAAGGACTTCATGATGAGGTGGGGTGAAAGTGTTGTACGAAACCAGCTGCAGTGTCATGAAAACCCGGGAGCAGTTTTAAGAGGAGATTCACACAGCTAGGAACTGAGCCTTCGAACTAACAGCCATTTGAATGCAGCCATCTTGGCAACATCTTTCAGCCCTAGCCACACCTTCAGATGACTGCATTTCTGGCCAACGGCTTAACTGCAGCATCATGAGAGAGCATGAGCCAAAACCAGCTAAGTTGCTCTTGGGTTCCTGAACACAGAAACTGTGTGATATAATGTTTATTGTTTTAAACTGCTAAGTTTGGGGGTATTTTATAAATACCTATGAGATCACAGATAACTAATACTTTCTGATAAAAAAAAAAAACTGTTGAATGTTCCCAAAAGGTAATCACTTTACCTTACCAAGTGTCCACAAAAGCAGCCCACGAGTGAAAATGTCAGCTTTGAACATTTGCCAGTCCCAGAGGGCACCGATGGCAAATCACAGCCACATCAATCAGAAAGTTTTTTCTCTTGTGACCCCGCCCACATTCTGGGCTAACAAGGTGGGGAGAAAAAGTGAACCAGGGGACCAGACCCAGAAAAGATGCTGACTCCTCAGATTTGTGAAAAGATGTTTTAACTTTCAAGTAGAAATGTTTGACTCTTACATGCAGCTGGGATTTTTTAAATTGCTGAGATTAAAAAGAAAGAGCAGAACGATTAAGAGAATTGCCCTAGCTTTCACCTACTGGGCAGGAAAAAAGTAGCCAGAGTGGGTATGAAGAGACTATGGGGGAGAAGAATAAAGTTCTGTGTTTAGTGAAGTCGTTGTCTTTTAACCTTGTCCTTACATTAGCATTCACAGTCCTCCACAGCTTAGGTTCTCATCTTTTCAGCATCAACTCCTCTTTTGCTAGCGATAAACCAACTCGTCTTTGCAATATAAGTATCACCTGTTCTAAGCAAGGTCTCCTGGGTCCCCAGGTGAAAATTATCTTCGTCTCCCAGGATATTTTAGCTCTTCTTGACTGTCCCTTCCATATTGCTACACATCCTTTGTGGCATTTTTTTTTTTTTTTTAAGAGGCAGGACCTTGCTATGTCACCCAACCTGGAGTGTAGTGGCTATTCATAGGCATAATTGTAGTGCATTTTATCTTGAACTCCTGGGCTCAAGTGATCTTCCTGCCTCAGTCTCAGAAGCAGCTGGGACTACAGGCACGTGTCACCATTTCTGGCTGCTTTGTGACTTTTTTTTGTTTGTTTGTTTTTTGAGATGGAGTTTTGTTCGTCACCCAGGCTGGAGTGCAATGGCACAGTCTTGGCTCACTGCAACCTCTGCCTCCCAGATTCAAGCGATTCTCCTGCCTCAGCCTCCCAAGTAGCTGGGATTACAGGCACCTGCCACCACTCCCAGCTAATTTTTGCATTTTTGGTAGAGTTGGGGTTTCACCATGTTGGCCAGGCTAGTCTTGAACTCCTGACCTCAAGTGGTCTGCCTGCCTCGACCTCCCAAAGTGCTGGGATTACAGGTGTGAGTCACTGCACCCAGCCATGACATTTTTAAATCTAAACAGTTCCTTAAGTTGACTTATCTTGCTCTTGTACTGGATTGTGAGCTCCTTGAATTTGATCCTATATGGATAAAGGTTATAGTAGAGATCCAAGGACTAATAATGCAGAGATTAAGAAGATGATCACTTTGTATTTGAGTTACTACATAGAAAGTATGGCTGAAAGTCCTTACCTTCCAGAAAGGTATCGAGTGGGGATAAAACATTAATAAACAAAGGTCCTATAAACTGCCAGAACTCAAAGATGAAAATAGGGTATGCACTTGAAGTCAGATGCAGGAGTCATAGTCAGGTGACCAGCTAGCATGCCTAGAACATGCTAAGTAAGGAAACTGAGGTCAGGAACCAAGTTGAAAGGAGACAGGAAGTCCAAGAAGAGACAGAATGGACAACAGTGAGAAAAAACCAAGATTGACAAGAACTTAATTTTTTTCAGTAGTGTACAAGAATCCAGTGATGAGTACATACTCCCAGAGCTCTTCAACTTGGCTTAGAAGCATGGTATCCTGATTCTGATACATGATAGTATTTATAAACAGGCAGAGCTTAGGACTGCTGGCTGGATCAGAAGAGGACCCTTGTAGTACATTTGGATTTTTATTTTATTTTTTTTTTTAATAAAAGATTAAGACAATGTAAGCTGTTGACATTGAAAAGTGAGGGTGCACTGGGATGTTGAAGGTGATGAAGGGCCAATAATCTACTGCCACAGGCATTGCTTATGGTGCTATCCTCAAAAGCTGTGCAAAATAAGGAAGGGGGAGCATACTCTAAGCTGAATGAACACAATTTCATCAGACAAACTTAAAAGTGATCCTACAGCCTATCTGGGTGTTAATATGGAGTGGCTCAGTTTCTCCTCTTTCCTTTAATACACTTTAGGCAGGAGATCAGATCTCAAC
Organism: Piliocolobus tephrosceles; assembly: GCF_002776525.5. Taxonomy (NCBI): domain Eukaryota; kingdom Metazoa; phylum Chordata; class Mammalia; order Primates; family Cercopithecidae; genus Piliocolobus; species Piliocolobus tephrosceles. The sequence goes on along the minus strand of NC_045434.1, from coordinate 166,457,307 downwards.
AAGTCCCTCAGAGGGGGCTCCCTCAGGTTATCTAAATAGGGAATCAATCACTGCACAGGGCTGCTTTCCTCCGAATGGAGACTTCCAAGTGATTAACACCACACAAACAGCAATGGTAGGGAGGCAAGACCATAAATTTTACACTAACTTCCTTCTAATTGATGAGTTCGCCCACCACTTTCTGCCACATGAGGTTGCGATGCCTTGGCCTTGGCCCAGACCCAGTTTCTCCGCACCCAATTTCCCTAACCTTCTACTCGCTCACCTTCCAAAGTGAATCAGTGCTATTTGCCTTGAAAGTTTCCAATCCTGGCTGGTTAGCAGCCAGCTGCAACCCATCAAAACTCTGATTAGGCATTTGAAAGGGTGGAGCATTTTTCATAAAATGATTGACAATGGCTTCTATCTCACACACCTGCTGCTTTAAACACCCCCATAAAATGTCAGCAGGGAGTGTAAGTGATAGATTGCAGTGGTGCTGCCCAGTGTAGGAATGTTAAGTGCTAGGAGATGGGAGTGTCTGAACCTCAGCTACTGGAAAGAAAACAAAACAAGAACCCCATCGAATCCATTTCTGCAGAGAGCCATGAGGGCACATTTCACCCATCCCAGCTTTCTTAGTCCAATGTAGCATGGTTCTCAGCACTGGTAAGCATTGTTGTTAGTGTCTGACAACCACAAGGTTGTCCCTGCCAAATGCAGGGCCTGGCTTCAGGGCATCAAGTCAGGCAGCCCTAGAGTCATTTCTGGCCACCAGGCATTTTTATGTGGTTCAGAAACTGGCCATTTAGGATTGATTCAAGTTTGAGGGATTCTGAGGGCTTTCTCGGTGCCTTCATGGGTAGGACCTGGCCAGTGGCGAGACTCTGAGTGATAGTTTTCTTGTAGGCAGGCTGCCAAATCCAAATGGCCCAATATTAAACTCAATGCAAGTACAAACTTTTCCTCAGGCCAAATTATTCTTTCTGGATGGCCCAAGTTAAGAGGATGATGAAAAGGATTCCAGGTGGAGTCTGAGAGAAAGGGTTAATGAGTTAGGTACAGAGCTGGGTCACTAAAGTTGGAGGGTAACCTGAGTCCAAACACTTTGAAAGGTGGTCTTCAGATGGGCAGAGTTCAGTGGTAGGGAACCGAGAAGGAGCAGACCTGGAATATTACTCTTGAAGGTAAGTAATGGATGAGGTGAACCCAATTTATGTTTCATATCTGGTGGGAATGGCTCTTCTCAGATAGTTACCAATAGTGAAGAATGGATACTAAGAACTTTATAAATTAGTTTCAGTTCATAAGTGTCAGGACATCACCTGGGGATATATACCAGATATTCTCCCTGTCCTCACATTGCTAAGAAGATATTAACTGAGTATTTATAGTCAAGTTTGATGAATGTTGGATGGAATGGAAAAGTGCAGGGAGTTTTGAGAGTTCCAGGTCTTTTGAGCTTTGAAAGCACAGAGAATCTTGGGAAGTAAGGACATTTCTTATCATTTATTGAGCACCCATATATACTGGGTACCATAAGGGTATGGGAGACTGCCTACTACCGTAAACAACTTAGAATTTATTTGCAGTTTTTTCTCATCTCTATGTCCACAAAAGCAGAGTGTAACAAGGCAGTGTGGCCCAGTACAAGAGTAGCACAGAAGTAGGAGTGATTCTAGATTTAAGCTATTCTTTTAGTTATGAAATATTCCAAATATACACAAATAAGAAAACATGTAGGTATATTCATTGTCCAGATTTAATAGAATCGTGTTGCAAAAGTTCTTTCTTTTGTTCTACATTTCTTTCTTTTGTCCAAGAATACAACAATTCCATATACAACTAAAGCCTGGCTCCTCTAGCCTGTTCCTTTATCTCTCTGAGGTCAGAGCACTCCTGAAGTTTGTATCATTCCCATACATTTAAAAAAACGTTACAACATCTGCATGCCAGATGTATCCTATCTTGTCTTTCCTTTTCAAGTATGCTGGCTTTCATTAAAACATTTTTATTTCTAATTTATTCAGGTTTATCAATGTCTTTATGTACTTCGTGTTTTACAAAAAATCTTTCCCTACTCTGAAGGCATGAGATACTTTTCTCTCTTGCCTAACAGTTTGAGTTTTGCTTTTACCTTTGTGGATACAAACCTTCTGGAATATGCTTTTATAAATTTTGAATTTAAAAAAATCTAATTTTACTTTCTTCCATATAGCCAGTTTCCCCAATATTTATTGATTAGTCCTTCCTTTGCTAACAGACATCTAACGTCCTATGTTATCTTCATGGTTCCCATATTTGTATAGATTCTGACTCCTCTTCTCATGGCTTGTCTATCCTTGTGTTAACACCCTACTGTTTTTTCATTACTATTCATATCGGGTAAGGTACATCTCCCACTTCCATTGCCTGGTTATTCCTGACCCTTCAGTCTATTATAAAATGTTGTGATCAACATCCTGACTTTCCTAAAAGCCCATTTTAGAGATATCACATTTAAATTATATAGATTTTTATATTAATTTATGGAAAAATGTCATCAGTATGATTGTCTTCCCTGATATAAATATGATTTTTAAAAATATTTATTTTTTGAGACAGAGTCTTGCTGTCTCGCCCAGGCTGGAGTGCAGTGCTATAATCGTGGCTCACTGCAACCACCGCCTACCAGGTTTCAGCGATCCTCTCGCCTAAGCCTCCTGAGTAGCTGGCACTACAGGCATGTACCACCACGTCCAGCTAATTTTTGTATTTTTAGTAGAGATGAGGTTTCACCATGTTGGCCAGACTGGTCACGAACTCCTGAACTCCTGACCTCAAGTGATATGCCCATCTCAGCCTCCCAAAGTGCTGGGATTACAGGCATGAGCCACCTCACCCAGCCAACATGATTTATCTCTACATTTATTTAGATAATTTTTTGTGCTCTTCAATAAAGTTTTATAATTTCCTCAGTAAAGATGTCAACAGATACTTACATATGTTTTGAATGATTTGTGTCTAAATGCTTTGTATTGCTGTATTGTAAATGGTGTTTATAGTTTCTAAATTTTTTCAGGTTTACAGCAACAACTGAAGTTTGTTGATACAGTAACCTGAAATCATGATGAAATATTAGTTTCTATGTAGTTTATCTTGGATTTTAAGTAGATAATTTTATCTCTACTTATGATACAATTTTGTTTCTTATCTTCTCCAATCTTGATATTCTGTATTTTGTATTTTTATATTGAAGTCAGAGTTTTGACTTATTGTGGTGTTTAGGACCTCTAGTATAATTGCTCTGCTGCATTCTGAGTAATTTGTCAGATTTTTGGTTTACTAATTTTTCTTTTTTTTTTTTTTTTTTCTTTTTTTGAGACAGAGTCTCCCTCTGTTGCCCAGGCTGGAGTGCAGTGGCTGGATCTCAGCTCACTGCAAGCTCCGCCTCCCGGGTTCACGCCATTCTCCTGCCTCAGCCTCCCGAGTAGCTGGGACTACAGGCGCCCGCCACCTCGCCCGGCTAGTTTTTTGTATTTTTTAGTAAAGACGGGGTTTCACTGTGTTAGCCAGGATGGTCTTCATCTGCTGACCTCGTGATCCGCCCGTCTCGGCCTCCCAAAGTGCTGGGATTACAGGCTTGAGCCACCGCGCCCGGCCGGTTTACTAATTTTTCATTTGCATTATTTTATTTTCTTTGTTGTGTCTATAATCTATTTCATTAATTCTCTTTCACATTGATCTTTTTTTCCACAGTGTCTTAGATTAGATTAGGTTAGGTTATGCTGCAATAACAAACCATCCTAAACTTGTCTTAAAACAACAGGATTTTGTTTATGTTTCATGTCCTGACAAAATTAGTGGAATGGTCCCTTCCTCACAGTTACTTATAAATCTAAGATGATGGGACCACCAACATTTTGTTTCTGCATAATCTGAAACATGTGGTTTCTCAGTCATGATGGCAGGGGAAGAAAATATGTGTTACAGACTGAATGTTTGTGTCCTTTCACCCCCAAATTCATGTTTAAGCCCTAACCCACAATGTGATGACTTGCAGGTGAGGGTCTTTGGGAGGTAATTAGGGTTAGATGAGGCCATAATGGTGAAGCCCTGGTAATGGAATTAATGACCTTACAAGAAGAGACAGAAAACTTGCTCTTTCTTTACCATGTGAGGACACACTGAGACTGACTGTCCATAAGTCAGGAAGCCCTTATCAGGGACTGAATCTGCCTTGATCTTGGATTTCTCATCTGCAGAATTACGAGAAAATAAATTTCTGTTGTTTAAGCCACCCAGTCTATGGTATTTTGTTATGGCAGCCTGAGCAGACCAATACAGCATGAGGAGTCATGCACCAGCTTTTAGTGCTTTGATTCCAAAATGACAGACATTTCTGATGACTATCAGACAGAATGAGTCATATTCCTCCATCTATTTATAATGTAGCTAGAAAATACATTCTTCCTGGGGATGAGAAAGAGGAGAAGCAGATATTGGTATATAATGTCAAAGTAAACTATGTTTTATTCTCTGTAGCTGTGATGTGTGCAGTTTTTATATATTTCAAACATTGATATTTTCCATTTCAAATTAAAAATTTTAATCTAATTATCTCCAGTTTGGGGAGGGGATTGTCTGATCTGATCCTCTCACTCTGTTTGGCTATTGTAACTGATCTTTAGCTGTATTTTCCCCACCTGATGCAATCTTGTGTGGTCTTGTTTTTTAAAGTATATCCCCAGAATATTTTGTTGTTTTTGCTTTCTTTTGCCATCTATCCCAAGGATATTACTGATCAATGATCAATTTTATGCTCATTGATTGGTGTAGTGATCTCTGAATCCCATGACTAGGTAAAATTCAGTCTCCAAATATGAGAGATTGGCAAAAAAGATAGAAAAACCTGTCTATCTCTGCATTTTGATTGGAGAGTTTAATCCATTTTATATTTAATTACCGATAAGGAGGGATTTAGGTCATGTTGCTATTTGTTTTCTATATGACTTACAGCTTTCTTTGTTCCTCATTTCCTGCCCTACTATTTTCTTTTGTACTTCGATTTTTTTGTAGTACAATGTTTAAATTACCTTCTCATTTTCCCTTGTGTATATTCTATAGCTATTTTCTTTGTGGTTCTGCAAGAATTACACTTAACATTCTCAAATTATAACACTCTAATTTGAATTTATACCAGTTTAACTTAAAAACACAGAGACTCTGCTCCTCTGTAGCCCAATTTCCACCCCTTTGGTTGTTGTCACAAAATTATATCTTTAGTTTATGGTTTGAGGCACACAATGTCTAATCATTTAAGTGCACAAGTCTCTTAAATTATGTAGAAAGCAAAGTATGGAGTTGCAAACCAAAGTTACAGTAATACTAGATTTTAGACTGTTTTTCTAAAAGTATACATTTTTAGGAAGTGCATTTAAATCATGTAGAAAACAGTAAGTTACAAGCTGTTGTTACAATAATATTGTTTTATAGTTGCCTATGTATTTACCTTTATTGAGGTGTTTATTTCTTTATATGGCTTCAAGTTACTGTCTAGTGTCCTCATACTTCAACCTGCAGGACTCCCTTGAGCATTTCTTGCAGGAAAAGTCTAGTGGTAATAAACTCCCTCAGCTTTTGTTTATTTGGAAGTGTTTTAATTTCTTCCTCTCTTTTGAAGAACAGTTATACCAGATATAAGATTTGTGCTTGACAGGTACTTTTAACACTTTAGAGGCCAGAAGAAAGTATACTAATATATTCAAAGTTTTTGATATCTGCCAATAATCTCATTGAGGATACTTTATGTGCAACGAGTCACTCTTGCTGCTTTCAAAATTCTCTTTGTCTTTAAACAGTTTGATTTTAATGTGTCTTTCTATGGGCCTGAGTTCATCTTCCTTGGAGTTTGTTGAGCTTCTTGGATGTTTATATATTTATATATTTCATTAAACTTGGGAAGTTTTCAGCCATTACTTTTTCAAATATTCTCTGTTCCCTTCTCTCTTCTCCTTTGGATCTCTGACAAGGCATATGTTGATCTGCTTGGTGGTATCCCATTGGTCCCTTGCACTATTCACTTTTCTTCACTTTTTTTTTCTTCTTTCTAAGACTTCATAATTTCTATCATCCTATGTTCAAGTTCACAGATTCTTTCGTCTGTCTACTAAAATCTGCCTTTGTGTTCCCCTGGTGAAATTTTCATTTCAATTATTCTATCTTTTAGCTCCAAAAATTTTTTTTGTTTTATTTTAGGTTCTCTTTATTTGATATTTCCATTTGGCTCATCTATCATTGTCTTATTTCTTCAGTTCTGCCTTTAGTTTTCAGAGGATTTTTAATACAGTTGTTTTAAAGTATTTGTCTAGTAGATCTGCTATCAGATATTTTTTCAGTTCTGTTGATTTTTATTTTTTTCTTTGAAAGGGCCATATTTTATTTCTTTGTATGCCTTGTGATTTTTTCTTCGGTTGAAAACTGAATATTTGTAGTAACTCTGGAAATCAGACTCTTTCCATTTTTTAGGGTGTGCTGGTTTTGTTATTGTTTTTATTATTTTTGTTTTTTGATTGTTCTAGGCTATCTCTGTGCTAAGGATCAGCCTGAGGTATAAACTTAAGGTTTTTACAGGTTTTTCTGAACCTGTACCTTTCCCTGGGTATGCAAAGTCACTTTTTAATTTTCTTCATATATACAGTTGCATTTGAATGTCTTAGTCTCTAATATCTGGCTCCCAAAAAGGAAAAAAAAGACAAAAGGCAAGAGGAAAGTATTCTGGCCCTTTAAGTCCCCTGGAAGTCACTTCAGTCAGAATGGGAGGTGCTTGTAATATGAGGGGACTTACAACAATGGCCACTGGCCCCTTTGTCTGCACCTCTGTGATCAGAAGCAGAAATCAGCAATCAGAGCACAGATCCCTGATATTTGGAGAAAGAGTCCTTTCCTATACTTCAGCTTTCACAAGCTGTATGCAGGTTGCTTCAAGAACAGCTGCCTGCTGCTGGTCTTGGGGTGGGATGAGTACTGTCCAAAGAGCTAAAATGGACCAAAATTAATGGTAATTTACCATCGAAGCCCTCCCCTGAAATTTTCAAGCCTCCAATAGACTTCAGAATTCCAAAGTAGTTATATCAGATAGATTTGGTGGCACAAACATTGTCTATATGGGGAGACAGACTGCTGTTGTTTACTACTTCTCCATCTTCTCAGAATCCTATTTTTGGGTTGATTTTATAGAAATTAGTGGAATTTTTGTCTCAGATATTCCAAAGGAAAGGAACTAGCATAAGTCTCGAGTCCAGAAATGAATGAATTCATAGAAGCAACCTGTGTTTTCAATGTTTCTATATTTGAGCTTTGTAAGTTTCCTCATATTACAAGCACCTCCTTTCTGCAATTCAAAGAAGCTGATACCAGGTTGATAATGATGCCAATACTTTGGGTCCTGTAGTTGAAACTGACTGAGATTGTTAGCAAAGAAAGATAATTTCTATTTAATTATGTTCTAACTTTAGAAAATGTGTATAATAACTTTAGAGTTGATAATAAATTTTGCCATAAAATAGGCCTTCAACCATGAACAATTCAATTGCTTTTATATTTTTCAATAAATCCTTTTAATCTTTACCTATAAGTTTTGCCAAATTATTAAAAATGCTTTATTTTAAAATTTGACCAATACACATGTCATAGTATATTCATTAAAAATATAATTAAAACATGAGTCACAACAGTTGATAATTGTATTTTGTTCTGTGTTATTCCATTTATATTTCTGCAATATCTATGTTTAGCTAGTAAACAAGCTGAATTTTTTTCTTAATGGGTTTTGCAAAATATATAGATGTACTATGTTTCATTTTTATTATTATGATCAAGTTTAAAGATCTGAGAATAGCATTTCTTTTATATTTACTTTGAAATATACCTGCAAGCTATGCCTACGTCCTCAGTATAGTAAGTCAGCAAAATTGTGGAATACTACATGACTGATACAGGTATCTAACTTCACACTCAGAAATCTGAGGTAGGTATTATTTTTCATTGAAACAGAAGGAAACAGAAGGACTTTATTTTCAGTAACAGTGAGCAAAGCAATTGGTAATTTTCTACAAAAATTAAAAGACTGGACAACATTGTAAAAAAAAAAGTTACTTCAGGGCACTAGGAACTGACTAAAAGGCAGACAAAAAAAAAAAAAAAAAAAGAGAAACATTTACTTTTGAAAAACGTCTAGAGCTTTGGGTAAAAATAAGAACTCTGTGGTAGTCTTGTCTGGGGTTTGTCCCCTCTTTCTTCCTCCACCAGACTACTGGGGGTGGGCGGGGGCGGGGAAACAGTAGCTTTGTTGGCCTGGAATTGACTACCAAACCCTGCAGCTTTACTGCCAGAAGCAATGAATTCAATTTGAGGAAGGAAGCAAAAACTTACTTTGCTAGCTAAAATGACAGACTTAGTTGGGAATGGATGGAGACAACCCACAGCACTGAAAGAACAAGACTGCCATTCCAATTTGGGTTGACTGACAGACCAGTCAGAAGCTGTATGGAGAGACTGTGGAAAGTCCAAGTTAAACTTTTCTGCTGTATGGAAAACTACACATGCATGGAAAGACCAGATAGCCCCCCCCACCACCAAAAAGAAAAGAAAGCCAAGGGAGCCTTGAGAATTGTCTGACACTTTAAATGTATTCCTCAACTCACATAGAATAACTGGGATGAGATGCAATAATCCAGATGTTATATTTCCTAGACAAAAACTTCAAAGTAGCCCTTATAGATACGTTTAAGTATTTAAAGTAAGCCATGTTCAATGAATTAAAGAAAAATAGCCTAGCAGTAAATCAACAAACAGAATCTAACAAGTAGAAAATTAGATATTTGAAAGAATCAAATGAAAATTCTAGACAAGTAAAATAATTGAAAGTATTTTTAAAAATCACTGGATGTCCTCAACAGTGTAGTTGGGAAGACAGACAAAAGAATCAGTAAACTTGAAGATAAGTAGAAATAATTCAAACTAAATAAGAGAGGAAATTGTTAAATTTAGTATAGTCTCAGTTACCTATGGGACAATGCCAGGTGTTACCATACATGTATCAGAGACCCAGAAGAAGAAAAAGGATCTGTTTTGAAATATAATGCTTTAAACTCCAAACGTGAAATGAAAATTTTAACTTACAGATCTAAAAATTTTAATGAACCTCAAGTAGAATAAACACAAAGATAACCCCATCTAGATACAACATAGTCAAATTGTTAAAAGCCTAAAGGAAATAGAGATATTGAAAACAAAGAAAAAATAACTCATTGCATATAATGAAACAATTCATGGTTACAATGGAGTCCAGATAGAAGTGGATGATTTATTCAAAATGTTGAAAGAAAAAAATTGTCAATCAAGAATTCTATACCTAGTAAAATTATTCTTCAAAAGTTAAAAGTGAAATGAAGAAATTTCCACAAATAAACAAAAACTAAAGGAATTCATTACTAGCATACTTGACCTACAAGTAATACTAAAGTTCTTAAGGTTGAAAGGAGATGATACTGTATGATTACCTGGATTCACAGAAACAAATGAAAAATTCCAGAATATGCACTTTTATTCATCTATTAATTTCTTTAAAAAAAGAAATCATTAATTTCATCTATTAATCTCTTCAAAAAAGCATAAGCAATAGCCATAATTCAGTAAAATTGAATTTAGAACACATATAGTTGTGATATATATGACAATATTAGGGGAAGGAAATGAAAGAAGGGGGAAGGAAATGAAGTTATACTGGCTTAAAGTTGCTATCTTTTGCTGAAATAAAGTGAGTATTAACTTGAGATGAGTTGTGACGTTACAGATAATATTAAAATCTCTAGAGCAACCCCTAAAAACACTTCAAAACTATAGTTAAAACATCAAAGTAATTAAAATAATATACTGAAAATATTTGTATAACACAAGAAAATAAAGGACAGAAAGGGGAACAAAAATCATGAGACATGTATAAAACAAATAGCAAAGTGGTAGACATAAATCCATCCATATCAATAAGTACATTAGATATGAATGGACTAAATACTTTAATCAAGAGGCCTAGATTGTCAGACTGGATAAAAATGCAAGATCCGTCTTTAACTCTTGGATTTAAAGATAAATAAGTTGAAATTTTTTAAAAAAGGAAAAAAACAAACCATGCAAACAATAACCATGAGAGAGTTGGAGTGGCTTTCTTTTATCAGAGAAAATACTTTAAGAAATATCACTAGGGTTGCTGGCAATATGACTGAATAGGAACAGCTCTAGTCTGCAGCTCCCAGTGAGATCAACACAGAAGGCAGGTGATTTCTGCATTTCCAACTCAGGTACCCGGTTCATCTCATTGGGACTGGTTGGACAGTGGATGCAGCCCAAGGAGGGCAAGCCGAAGCAGGCTGGGGCATCACCTCACCCAGGAAGCACGAGGAGTCGGGGAACTCCCTCTCCTAACCAAGGGAAGTCATTAGGGACTGTGCTGTGCACTCTGGCCCAGATACTGCCCTTTTCCCATGGGCTTTGCAACCTGCAAACTAGGAGATTCCTTCTGGTGCCTACACCACCAGAGCCCTGGCTTTCCAGCACAAAATGGGGGTGGATCTACCAGTACAGTGTTCGAGCTCTGATAAGGGACAGACTGCCTCCTCATGTAGGTCCCCGACCCCTGTGTATCCTGACTAAGAGGTATCTCCCAGTAGGGGCTGACAGACACCTCATACAGGAGAGCTCCGGCTAGCATCCTGCAGGTGCCCTCTGGGATGAAGTTTCCAGAGGAAGGAACAGGCAGCAATCTTTGCTGGTCTGCAGCCTCTGCCTGTGATAACCCAACAAACAGGGTCTGGAGTGGACTTCCGGCAAACTCCAGCAGACCTCCAGCAAAGGGGTCTGTTAGAAGGAAAACTAATAAACAGAAAGGGATAGTATCAACATCAAAGAAAAGAAATTCACTCAGAGACCCCAATTGAAAGTCAATGACTTCAAAGACCAAAGGTAGATAAATACACAAAGATGAGGAGAAACCAGTGCAAAAAGCCTGAAAATTCCAAAAACCAGAACACTTCTTCTCCTCCAAAGGATCATAAATCCTCCCCAGCAAGGGAACAAAACTGGACAGAGAATAAGTTTGATTAATTGACAGAAGTAGGCTTCAGAAGGTGGGTAATAAACTCCTCCAAGCTCAACGAGCATGTACTAACCCAATGCCAGGAAGCTAACCTTGAAAAAAGATTAGATGAATTTCTAACTAGAGTAATCAGTTTAGAGAAGAACATAAATGACCTGATGGAGCTGAAAAACACAGCATGAGAACTTTGAGAAGCATACTCAAGTATCTATAGTTGAATAGATCAAGTGGAAGAAAGGATATCAGAGATTGAAAATCAACTCAATGAAATAAAGGAAACAACATTAGAGAAAAAAAGAGTGAAAAGAAATGAACAAAGCCTCCAAGAAGTATGGGAATATATGAAAAGACCAAATCTATGTTTGATTGGTGTTTGTGAAAGTGACGGACAGAATGGAACCAAGTTGGAAAACACTCTTCAGATATTAACCAGGAGAACTTCCCCAACCTAGCAAGGCAGGCCAATATTCAAATTCAGGAAATACACAGACCACCACAAACATACTCCTCGAGAAGAGCAACCCCAAAACACACAATTGTCAGATTCACCAAGGTTGAAATGAAGGAAACAATGTTAAGGGCAGCCAGAGAGAAAGGTCGGGTTGCCCACAAAGGGAAGCCCATCAGACTAACAGTGGATCTCTTGGCAGAAACCCTACAAGCCAGAAGAGAGTGGGGGCCAATATTCAACATCCTTAAAGAATTTTCAACCAAGAATTTCATATCCAACTATACTAAGCTTCATAAATGAAGGAAAAAGAAAATCCTTTACAGATAAGGAAATGCTGAGATATTTTGTCACCACCAGGCCTGCCCTGTAAGAGCTTCTGAAAGAAGCACTAAACATGGAAAGGAACAACCAGTACCAGCCACTGCAAAAACATACCAAATTGTAAAGACCATTGATGCTATGAAGAAACTACATCAACTAATGGGCAAAATAACCGGGTAGCATCATAATGGCAGGATCAAATTCACACATAACAATATTAACCTTAAATGTAAATGGGCTAAATGCCCCAATTAAAAGACACAGACTGGCAAATTGGATAAAGAGTTAAGACCTATTGGTGTGCTGTATTCAGGAGACCCATCTCATATGCAAAGACACAGATAGCCTCAAAATAAAGGGATGGAGGAAGATCTACCAAGCAAATGTAAAGCAAAAAAGCAGGGATTGCAATCCTAGTCTCTGATAAAACAGACTTTAAACCAACAAAGATCAAAAGAGTCAAAGAAGGGCATTACATAATGGTAAAGGGATCAGTGCAACAAGAAGAGCTAACTATCCTAAATATATATGCACCCAATACAGGAGCATCCAGATTGATAAAGCAAGTTCTTAGAGATCTACAAAGAGACTTAGACTCCCACACAACAATAGGGGGAGACCTTAACGCCCTACTGTCAATATTAGACAGACTAACGAGACAGAAAATTAACAAGAATATTCAGGACTTGAACTCAGCTCTGGACCAAGCAGACCTAACAGACATCTACAGAACTTTCCACCCCAAATCAACAGAATATACATTCTTCTCAGCACCACATCACACTTATTCTAAAATTGACTACATAATTGGAAGTAAAACTCTCCTCAGCAAATGCAAATGAATGGAAATCATAACAGTCTCTCAGACCACAGTGCAATCAAATTAGAACTCAGGATTAAGAAACCCACTCAAAACTGCACAACTATCTGCAAACTGAACAACCTGCAATGGAATGACTACTGGGTAAATAACAAAATTAAGGCAGAAATAAAGATGTTCTTTGACAAAAATGAGAACAAAGACACAATGTACCAGAATCTCTGGGATACATTTAAAGCAGTATACAGATGAAAATTTATAGCACTAAATGCCCACAAGAGAAAGCAGGAAAGATCTAAAATTGGCACCATAACATCACAATTAAAAGTACTAGAGAAGCAAGAGCAAACAAATTCAAAAGCTAGCAGAAGAAGTAACTAAGATCAGAGCAGAACTGAAAGAGAGAGAGAAATGAAAAACACTCCAAAAAAATCAATGAATTCAGGAGCTGTTTTTTTTGAAAATATCAACAAAATAGACACTAGCCAGACTAATGAAGAAGAGAGAAGAATCAAATAAATGCAATAAAAAATGATAAGGGGGATATCACCATCAATCCCACAGAAATATAAACTACCATCAGAGAATACTATAAACAACTCTATGCAAATAAACTAGAAAATCTAGAAGAAATGGATAAATTCCTGGAAACATACACCCTCCCAAGACTAAACCAGGAAGAAGTCAAATCCCTGAATAGACCAATAACAATTTCTGAAATGGAGGCAACAATTAATAGCCTACCAACCAAAAAAAGTCCAGGACCAGATGGATTAACAGCCAAATTCTACTAGAGGGGATAAAGAGGAGCTGGTACCATTCCTTCTGAAACTATTCCAAACAATAGAAAAAGAGGGAATCCTCCCTAACTCATTTTATGAGGCCAGCATCATCCTGATACCAAAACCTGGCAGAGACACAACAAAAAAAGGAAATTTCAGGCCAATATCCCTGATGAATATTGATGCAAAAATCCTCACTGGCAAACTGAATTCAGCAGCACATCAAAAAGCTTATCCACCACTACCAAGTCAGCTTCATACCTGGAATGCAAGATTGGTTCAACATATGCAAATCAATAAACATAATCCATCACATAAACAGAACCAATAACAAAAACCACATGATTATCTCAATAGATTCAGAAAAGGCCTTCGACAAAATTCAACAGCACTTCATGCTAAAACTCTCAAACTAGGCATAGAACATCTCAAAATAATAAGGGCTATTTATGACAAATTCAAAGCCAATATCATATTGAATGGGCAAAAACTAGAAGCACTCCCTTTGAAAACTGGCACAAGACAAGGATGCCCTCTCTCACCACTCCTATTCAGCATAGAATATTGGAAGTTCTGGCCAGGGCAATCAGGCAAGAGAAAGAAATAAAGGATATTCAATTAGGAAAACAGGAAGTTTAATTGTCTCTGCAGATGACATGATAGTATATTCAGAAAACCCCATTGTCTCAGCCTCAAATCTCCTTAAGCTGATAAGCAACTCAGCAAAGTCTCAGGATACAAAAATCAATGTGTAAAAATCACAGGCTTTCCTATACACCAAGAACAGACAGAGAGCCAAAATCATGTGTGAACTCCCATTCACAATTGCTACAAAGATACTACAATACCTAGGAATACAACTTACAAGGAATGTGAAGGACCTCTTCAAGGAGCACTACAAACCACTGCTCAAGGAAATAAGAGGACACAAACAAATGGAAAAAACATTCCATGCTCATGGATAGGAAGAATCAGGATCGTGAAAATGGCCATACTGCCCAAAATAATTTACAGATTCAATGCTATTCCAATCAAGCTACCATTGACTTTCTTCACAGAATTGGAAAAAATTACTTTAAATTTCACATGGGACTAAAAAAGAGCCCTCACAAAAAAGACCCAAGACAATCCTAAGCAAAAAGAACAAAGCTGGAGGCATCATGCTACCTCACTTCATACTGTACCAAAAGGCTACAGCAACAAAAACAGCATGGCCCTGGTACTGAAACAGATACATAAACCAATGGAACAGAAGAGAAGCCTCAGAAATAATGCCACACATCTACAACCATCTGATCTTTGACAAAACTGTCAAAAACAAGCAATGGGGAAACGATTCCCTATTTAATAAATGGTGTTGGGAAAAGTGGCTTAGCCATATGCAGAAAGCTGAAACTGGATCCTTTCCTTACATCTTATAAAAAAATTAACTCAAGATGGATTAAAGACTTAAATGTAATACCTAAAACCACAAAAACTGTAGAAGACCACCTAGGCAATACCATTCAGGACATAGGCATGGGCAAAGACTTCATGACTAAAACAAAAAGCAATGGCAACAAAAGCCAAAATAGACCAATGGGATCTGATTAAACTACAGAACCTCTGCACAGCAAAGGAAATTATCATCAGAGTGAACAGATGACCTACAGAATGGGAGAAAAATTTTGCAATCTATCCATCTGACAAAGGGCTAATAATATCCAGAATCTACAAAGAACAGATTTACAAGAAAAAAACAACCCCATCAAAAAGTGGGCAAAGGATATGAACAGACACTTCTCCAAAGAAGACATTTATGCAGCCAACAAAGCTATATGAAAAAAAGCTCATCATCACTGGTCAATAGAGAAATGCAAATCAAAACCACAATGAGATACCATCTCATGCCATTTAGAACGGTGACCATTAAACAGTCAGGAAACGACAGATGCTGGAGAGGATGTGGAGAAAGAGGAACACTTTTACACTTTGGTGGGAATGTAAATTAGTTCAAGCATTGTGGAAGACAGTGTGGCAATTCCTCAAGGATCTAGAACTAGAAATACCATTTTGACCCAGCAATCCCATTACTGGGTATGTACCCAAAGGATTATAAATCATTCTACTATAAAGACACATGCACACATATGTTTACTGCAGCACTGTTCACAATAGCAAAGACTTGGAACCAACCGAAATGCCCATCAATGATAGACTGGATAAAGAAAATGTGGCACATCTACATCATGGAATACTATGCGGCCATAAAAAAGAATGAATTCATGTCCTTTGCAGGGAAATGGATGATGCTGGAAACTCTCATTCTCAGCAAGTACCTCAAGAACAGAAAGCCAAACACCACATGTTCTCATTCATAAGTGAGAGTTGAACAATGAGAACACATGGACACAGGGAGGGCAACATCACACACCAGGGCCTGTGGGAGGGTGCAAGGCTAGGGGAGGGATAGCATTAGGAGAAATACCTAATGTAAATGACGGGTTGATGGGTGCAGCAAACCACCATGGCACGTGTATACCTATGTAACAAACCTGCACGTTCTGCACATATACTTTAAGTTCTGGGGTACAATAAAAAAAAAAAGAATTACTAAAGACAAAGAGTAATTTCATAGTGATAAAAATGTCAATATATTAGGAAGATATAAGTTATAAATGTACATATACCTAGAAAGAGAACTCCAAAATACATTTTAAAACTGATTGCATTGAAAGGAGAAAGAAAATTGAAATATTGTAGTTGGATATTATATTAGCTATAGTTCTTCAGAAAAATAGAACCATTATTTTTATATATATGTGTGTGTATATATATAAAGCGTATACATATATACACATGAATGCACATTTATATACACATATACAGATACATACACATAGATATGTATATATACCTATTTATTATAAGAAATTGGCTCATGTGATTATGGAGGCTGAGAAGTTCCAAGTTCTGCAGTTGGCAAGCTGCAGACCTAGGAAACTCAATGGGGCAAGTTCCTATCTGAGGGCAGGAATAGTGTTTCAGCACAACAGCTAGGTGGGCAAAATTTCCTCTTACTCAGCCTTTTGGTTCCACTCAGATCTTCGACTGGACAAGGCCCACCCACGCTGGGGAAGGCAATCTGTTTTATTCAGTCTATCAATTCAAATGTTAATCTCACTCAGAATTCCCCACAAAGACACATCCAGAACAACATTTGACCAAACGCCTGGTTACCCCGTGGCTCAGCTGAGTTAAGACATAAAATTAATCATCACAGAGCTTTCAGCAATTCCCTCTAAGTAACTGATACATATCTTTACTGATTTTCTGTCTAGCTGTTATAAGACTTGAGCAACATTATCAAGCAATTTAACCTGACATTTTCTTCTATTAGCTGTCAGATATGTTCCATATAAAGGAGTCAGACTAGCCTAAACACAGAAAGTGGTGGTAACAGGGCTACCAGGTAGGTTAGCCTGTCATTAACTTAAAGCACAGCCAGACACAGTGATGGGGACAGTAGGAATGAGAGCCAGGCGTAAGGCCAAGTAAGTGGCTTATGCTTATTTTGATGATCAGGGCCACATCTTGTGCACCAGCTCTAAATGGCATCAGAAGCTAGGCTGACTTCACTACCTCAGTCTGAAGACCAACTTTAATCACTTTCAGTAGATATTATCATGGTAGTCTGGTATTCACTCCCCTCCTTATAAAGGATTATACATATCTACTTCCTTGTAAAGGATGATATGTATCTACCTGTTACTATAAATTTGCAGTACTTCCCTATGGGAGAACTATTCCCAGCAACACAGATGTGGTGCTTGGACATGTGATTTGGTTTAGCCAATAGAATGTGAAAGAAAGTGACATAATTATGTCCATGCAGAAACTGTGAGAGCTGTTTCGTGCTTCAACATTTGTTCATTTATCTCTGCCACAAGAATGGCATGTCCTAGATAGGGTCTGTGTCTTCAGCCTGGATCCCAGAATAAAAAAAGACCCGTGAAACATTCCTGCAGCTGACCCATAACCTGGAACAAAGCCACAGCCTATTTGAAGTCAGCATGTAATGTGAGTGAAAAATAAGTTTCATTACCACTGAGATGTTATGGAATAACCTAATGATATCACCCATAAACCTTGACACTGAACACCCCAGTTGACGCCACTACTCTCGTATGGTAGACATGCATTGGAATATCTTCCCAGCCACTTTTCTTTTGCAGAAGAGGGTCCTGATCCATAGATTAGTGTCATGAGAGCCATATTGATATGTTATCTCTGTAGCACCCTTTGGCTGTAAACTGGTTAAAATAGGCGACATTCTTTCCTTTGAGAATTTTACCCAAGGCCTGGAGCCTAGAAATTGGGAGTCAATTAACATACATTGAAATGCTTCCAAAAAGGTCTATAAACTACTGTGTGCCTCTAGAGAAATCCCTATTCTTATCCCATTTTGTTGTTTTATTAACTTCTTTTGGATTCCATGTGATATTCTAAGCCTTCTTTCCTGCAAAAGCTTTTAAACCCAAATCAGCGCTGGTTGGTTTCTATTTATTTGAAACCAAAAGAACGTTAACTAATATATCAAGCACATAAAACTACCTTGATATTACTCAAATTCATTCTTCAAATGTTGGCATAGCAAAAGCCAAGTCTTGCCAGGGCTGCTCCTACAGTGGCAGGGGACGTGGAAAGAGCCCTGGGCTAAGGGAGTTGGCCAGTCCTTAAGTCTGGCCAGGAACAAAGCAGAGCGTGGACTTCCTAAATTCCATCCCTGCATTATAATCTCCATATGATATATTCTTGTTTTCTTCATTGCCTTCCTAAGTAGGGCCCAGGTTTCCAGCAGGCTTGAGGGTCCCTTCCCTGGACCACTGGAACAATGGATGGGGCAGAACATGTATGATACAGAGCTCTCTTGCTGTATGAATGGGTGGTCTCTGGCAGGGTTGTTTTTGGCCAAGTACGTGCTGTGTATTTTCAGTTACAGTTGCATATTGTTGCCTGAAACTTCTTGGCAGTATTTCAACTGAATGCATTAAAATATAATTGCCTTTATTAAGAAAAAGAACAGACATGCATTAACACAGGGTTTTGAAAAATTAGGGGCAGCTAACTAATAAAATAAATTTGTAAGAACAAGGCATGGAACTGCTTTTATTGGCATTTCCAGATTTTTTTTTTTTACTTCTGGGCATCTGAAGAGAATGTCTATCCAGTTACCAAATTTTCTCTGGGGTGCCTGCCAGATTTCTGGACACAAAGCTTTAAAATTTTAAAAGGTGATAGGACAATTAGAGAGGGTGTTTCTTCTTCCCATGTGGTTCTAGCCAAACTGTCCTGATTACTCTCCTGAGCTTTAGATTCATGTATCTAAATATCTGCTTAATATTTCCAATCTGGAGGTCTGTCCCCACCAGGCCTAAGCTCACTTTGGTGCAAGGAAAATTTATCACTCAGTCCTCAACTCTGATCTTTTTTCCTTCAATATACTCAATTTATGTTGTTACCACTATCCACCCATACAAACCAATTAGGAATCTCTTCACTATTTGACTCTACCCTTTATAACATTCCACATCCAGTTAGTCACTACCTTCTATTGATTTGACTTTTAAAATAGTTTGCTATTTCACTGCCTCAGTAGAAATAATGCTGATCATTAAAATAGCTTTTCAATCAGCCTCTTGATTAAACACTCATTGTAATGCCGCCTATCCCATCAGTTATTCACATTGCTACCAAAGTGATCACCCTAAAGTGTAAGTTGGGGGATGATACTTGTTATAAACCTTTGAATTTGATGCTTGCTATAGACTAAATGTTTGCGCCCAAACCCAAGTTCATATGCTGAAGTTTTAACACTCAATGTGATGGTATTAAGAGGTGGGTGGTGGCTTTGGTAGGTGCTTAGGTTATGAGGGTAAAGCCCTCATGAGTGAGATTAGTGCCCTTTAAAAGAAGATTCCAGAGAGATCCCTTGCTGTTTTCCTTATCTGGAGACACAGCAGGAAGAAGGTTGTCTATGAACTAGGAAGCAAGAGACTTCATCAGATATTAATCTGCCAGCACTTTGATTGTGGACTTAAGCTTCTAGAACTGTAAGAAATGTTTCTTTTGTTTATAAGCCACCTGGTCTACAGTATTCTGTTATAGCAGCCCAAATGGACTAAGACAATGCTGTAGGCAATATGAAAACATTGAAATATTTAAAAGGGCATTTGAGACCCTCTAATTATTAACCTTATCTATTTTTCAAACACTATTTTGTGAAATGATAACAAAAAAACTGTTAAAGCAATGAAAAAGCCAAAGTTCTGAGAACTATGCTCTTCTCATGTCACACATTTATCAAGTAAATAAAGGGAAAAAAGTTTTGTTCCTCCCTTGAATATGAGCCTTTATCAGTCCTCATTTTCTGTCCTGGAAGGCGCCACAGTATTGGAAAGTTTGACTATTATAAAGCAATGAGTATGCAGTTGAAGCCCAAAGATTGGTCAGAACACACTTTTTTTTTTTTGAGATGGAGTCTCGCTTTGTCACCCAGACTGGAGTGCAGTGGCGTGATCTCGGCTCACTGCAAGCTCTGCCTCCCAGGTTCACGCCATTCTCCTGCCTCAGCCTCCCGAGTAGCTGGGACTACAGGCGCCTGCCACCATGCCCGGCTAATTTTTATGTGTTTTTAGCAGAGACCGGGTTTCACCATGTTAGCCAGGATGGTCTCGATCTCCTGACCTCGTGATCCACCCACCTCGGCCTCCCAAAGTGTTGGGATTACAGGCATGAGCCACTGCGCCCGGCCAGAACACACTCTTTACAGGTGGAGGAACAGGGCAAAAAAGGTACAGGAATTTTTTCCCGAAAAGAATAAACATTTCCTGTTGTCAAACACCACCATTTTCTGTGCTGTCTTGAGCCAGCTTATGGGATATCTGCAGCACAGTATCACTCAAGCCTCATTAGCTCCCATCCAGATCTTTCTTATGGGCTTTCTAGCAGCATGAGGAGAATATCAGATGTGCACACCCCTTCTCTGGATCTCCCTTTTAAAATCCTGGGTGCAATTTCTCACACAACACCTTGCCTACCCATTATTGCTGGTTCTCATGTGTGTTATTGAGATCTGTTCATAGAAAATAAACACTCCTCAGCCCAACACTTGCTTTTGGACACCAGCTGCATGACATAGTCCCACTCTGCCTTTTTTTTTTTTATCTACTGTTCCCTCAAGCTCTGAACACCTGCCTCCACTGTGAAAATCCCATAAGCCTCAGCTCACTGTCACCACAGCTGATGCCCCAGCTAGAATTTGTTGCTGCCTTCTCTGGCTTGCACTGCATTTGATATGAGTGCCTCGTTAGCATTACTTCATGTTGTCAAGTGTTAAAATTAGTTGAATACGCTTTTACCATCTCCAGTAGATTGAGCCTAGGAGTTGTGACTTTTCTGTCTCTGTATCCCAGAAGACTGAGTGCAACAATTACTGATTGAGTGGATAACAAAGCCCCCATCCCTAGGTCTAGTTAGTGCAGGAGTCTTATCTGTGCCATTTTCTTTGGTTTGTGAGCTCCCTTGTGAATGGGAATTTCAACACCAGGGTTCTGGCCCATTGAATCAAAGGAATTGAGTGGGAAGATAGCATTTCTGGCATTTTAGAGTGGGCAGATTTGCCTGCCATCAGCAATACCTTTCTGAGAGAGGTAGTATAATATATAACCTTCAGGGGCCACATAACGAAGTTTTGGGTGATTGTATTGTTCACAGAATGGGCCAGAGATTTTCCTCTTACTATAGGTAGAGTGACACATGAGCTATTACCAAGGTGGGACGTTTGAGTACACTAAAATAATTAAAATTACAAACTTAAAAAAATTGATTAGCATCTGTCAATCTAGAAATAATTGTATTCACAAATTATTTTTGAAAATAAAATTATTTCTTAAGAGTAATGTCTGATAACTGAACATGTCTTTATATTGGCTATGTGAACATTAGAAAGTAATATAAATTATATACACCCATATATATTAATTCCTCCACAGTATCCCTCTGATGGATTCATTTTTTCAGTATAGTCTTATTTTTTTCCATTCAATTGCCTGACCATTCTTCAAGTTGTAATTTTTTTTGCTTAATAAATTCAATTTGATTTTTGTTTAAGAGTATAATATTTTTAATTGAGAAAACTCTACCAGTATGTGATAAGCTCAGGAAATTCTGTTAAATGGAAATATTTATATATTTTTTTTTTATGTATTGAAATATATACAGCCCCAATATTTTCATGGATACAATCTTTTCCCATCTAGAAAACTTGACAAATATTTTTATAACTCATCCAATAGATTCTTATGTCACCATATTTAGATGTTTCAAAAATATAAGTATTTTCAATGTTGTATTCCGGCACAGAATACACATCTATCCAATTAGAAATAGTAGCTCCAGCAAAAGATCCTTTCCCCAAGTCAAGATATTCCAAAGTGCAATTACAGAATTTCAAAGTTAAATGTTGCAGACTGAGTTCTCATTGTCTAAGTGGTTTGGTTTCTCCCTTGCTTACATGGAGATACATTCCAATCTGTTTGTAAGCTTTGTTTTCTATCATTGCAATTCACTTAGGGTTTCAAAAGCTGGTTTTTTAATGCTTTTTCTTTGAATGATTAAAGACTATGAAAAAATGCAATCACAGTTTAGAGTGGTAATTTACAAATGACTCCAAAGTTGATTTACATAGCTCTTCCTAGGCTCAAACATTTCTAAAATCCGATTGATAATGGGACAGCAAAGAACTCAGTCATGTTTTTATAAATATACAAATTATAGATATGAATTACTAAAGATATGCATTATTATTCATTTCTGTGTTTGTGAGAACCTGAAAGAGCCGATACCTTAAGATGAATCCTGAGTGGTTAACTGGGCCTGATTTTAAAATGGAACCAAGGGGCCATTTGCTGACTAGAGGTCACACCCATACTCTGAGGTCCCAGAAAACCCTCACGGCTGCTTAACTTTGGGAATGTGATGGCCGACTGTTCCTGTTCACATCACCTGAACCAACCAGTCAGAACTCTGCTGCTTCTACCAATCAGACCTGAGCAAGTTTGAATCCTTACTTTGCATAAACAGACCTGATAGGGAACCTGGACAGGAACTTTGTATAAAAGCCAAATCCTGCCTTTGTTCTCTTTTGTGTAAAGCCTTCATTATTACAGGGAAGGAAGCATCTCCCCTGGTTTGCAAACTGTTCTGTGGAATAAAGTTTTTCTTCTAAATTCCTTTTCAGAAAAAAATTTGTTCATTTCAAATTCAACATTATCTTTGCTAAATTTCTCTGAAGATATGGATACATTTTGATAACTACAGATTCTGTTTCAATTGTAGAATATGACAATGAGAATACAAGTGTAAATTATGTGTGTACCAAAATCAATTTCAAATACATTTGCATGTCACCACAGATTTCTCAATTTAGTAAAAATTATTTGCTATAATGGAATACTCTACCAAAATTATTCATATGACCACCATAAAAACACTTTTATCTTCAACATTTGACTTTTTGTAAAAGTTTTGTAAAAGAATTAGATATTTCATTTTTGTCAGAGTGAACTAAAATTTTTACTTTGATTTTATACATTTAATTTTAAAATTGCCCATTGAGATTATTTCTATTTGTAACATCATACTGATGTTTAACTATTTGCAAAATTTTACTTTTGTTCATAGAGACAATATATTAATAGTTATTACTTCATGTTTATACAAGTATAAGAAAACCTTGAGTTAAATAGGAACAAAATTATCTCGAAGAATCTTATAGAACCAATCCCTGAAGATGAATGAGAAGTCATGCTTCACGGAATGTTATGTGAAAGTACTTTCTACAGCTGTCCATGTGGACTTCAGGTAGAGGTTTTTAAGTATTCCCTTAAAAGAACAATTAACTTGTGAAATAAGTTATTATCTTTCTGCAGATTTGTGTGTCCTGATGTTCATGGGTTCAGTAGTATCACTATGGCTCCTATGGAAGACAAGAAATGTTGCAAAATGTTTTGTAAATGTTTCATGTTCAACATTTTTGAGAAGTGAGAATTTAATACATAATTTTTCATTAAACATGCACTTTCATTCTTGATTGCTGCTGAAATGTTTATCACAAAATATGACAACAAGACCACTGTAGCATGTGTGTTTACACTGCTGGATATATAATCTACCTCAGAACTACTCAGCTAGTTTTTTTCCCTTGCACATACTTTATTTACACTTAATCTATAATTTCACAAGCTTCCTGCTTACCCCATGGACTAGTAGCCTGGAAGATTTGTGTATCTCAAAGCCCAAGGCAAGGGCCACAGCACAACTTCAAATGGCTGGTGGGAAAGCGGAATGAATTTTCTGCCACCACTACCTGGGACCAAAAGGAGTTAGCTAACTCTATCCAATCATATCTGAGTGTAGTTAATTTTGTCAGTGAATACCCAGCAAACTGTTGTTGAAGGAGAACATTTTATTTACCTTGCATCTGAAAAATGTCAGGAAAAAATTAATGTATGGTTTATTGTGATTCTTTCCTATTTCATCATGTGCTAAAGTGAGAAATTTTCCCATGCATACTTGGCAACACCATGGCAGTAGTTTGATGTACTGAGTGGTTTTCTGTCAGATCCATCTCAGGGCATTTTAAGGCAACTACCAAGAACATCTTTTTAAAAATGAAAAGTTCAGGGCAAGTCCTAAAATAGATAGGATGCTAAGACAACTAGAATATACTAGAACTTTCTCAGGCAAATTAAGATATATAATACTTTTTACAGAAATATAAAGACTTAGATGTTACACTTTTCTCTCAAATAAGATTGTCTTAGAAAATATTTGCTTTACAAAAATTATGCTGATCATTTCCCAAGTATCAGTCACTTAATCTCT
Source organism: Piliocolobus tephrosceles (assembly GCF_002776525.5). Classification (NCBI taxonomy): domain Eukaryota; kingdom Metazoa; phylum Chordata; class Mammalia; order Primates; family Cercopithecidae; genus Piliocolobus; species Piliocolobus tephrosceles. The sequence goes on along the minus strand of NC_045434.1, from coordinate 166,432,894 downwards.
ATTCTTTTATTCCCAGTAAAAATCACATTATAAAAAAATGTATAAAACAGTTTTAGCAAACTAAGGATAGGAAGGAAACTCCTCAATCTGGTAAAAGGTATCTATGAGAAAAACCCAGAGTTAATATCATACTTGGTGATCAAATATTGAATGCCTTTCCCAGAAGATCAGGAACTAGGCAAAGAGGTCACTCTCATTAGATCTATTCAATATTTTACTGAAGCTCCTAGTCACTGCAATAAAGCATGAAAAAGAAATAGAAATATGAATGCTAGTGAGGGAAAAGAAAACTATCTTTATTTGTAGTTGAAGTTAATGTTGGCGTAGAAAATCCAATTTCATGTTACCAGACAACTCTGTATTTGTGAGGCATGTGATACTTTGTTTCAAACATGGTTATTGACTCTTATGTGTATGATATGGACTGTACTAGGACCTTACTAGGAAACCCCAGAGGAAGGAGTGAGATCACCACGACAGGATTAGCGTCCTTATAAGAGGAGGAGACCTGAGCTCACATGTCTACCACATGAGGATACATTGAGAAGGCAGCTGCCTGCAAGCCAGGATGAGGGTCCTCACCATGAAATAAATCTGCCAGCACTTTGATCTTAGATTTCCCAACCTCTAGAACTGAGAAATAGTATCTGTTGTTTAAGTCACCTAGTCTAAGAGTTTGTTATACCAGCCCAAGTGGACTAAGACAGTAGCTATTATAAACCAGATGAGAAAACTTCATCCAGCAAATTGAGTCATAGCCAAAACTAGAACTTAGCTTGGTTGACCCCCAAACCTTAGGTTCAATATGTCAGGCTCCACCATCTTTTGCCCAGTGGTGTATCTGAAAGGGAGTTCTTTCTCTCACAGAAGGTGTCTGGAAAAGGACGAACCATCTCTATGGGTAGCCATTTTCTGCCTTCACGATGTGGAAAATTTAAACCCTTTCGACAGACAGCCTGCCTGCGCACTCAGGAGACAAACAGATCCTGGCAAGCTCTTTGCTCCAAAAATCACCCTTCTCCAATTACACTCCCCCAAGTTCCTCGATTAGCAGGCCCCAGCAGCTTCTCTCCACCGAGCCAGTCTCGGGTTGAGGCCTAATGCATCACAGGTGGGTTCTGGCTCCAAACTCATTCCAGATGGTCTCACAGTCTATGCTTTCCTGCAACTCATTATATTTTGGCTATCTTGGGATCACTAATGATGCTGAAGGGCTATGAGTCCCGAGGATGGCAGAGACATATTCTGAAACCAGGACCTTTGAGAGGTGTTATATATTTGAACACCCACCATAATATATGCATTCACAGGGAGCAAGCATATGCTGACCTTGACTCTTAGAGGTCACTGTGAGGGGCTTATGAATTTGACATTGTGAATGGTCTGTCTACTTGGGTCACAGAACAAGTATAAAGGGATCAACTGTGCTGTTACAGAAAATAGCTCTATTGCCGCTGGGCTCTTGAGAGAGTAAGGATATATCCTTGAACCCTGGTAATTGCTGTACCAGTTATTCCTTGAGAGGAGGACATGCTTGGGCAATTGTTTTGGGGCACGGGGTAAGTCTCATGGATTTTAACCCTTTTACAGCCATAACCTTCAGAAAGAGGGTAATATTCTGTTAATTGCATCTTCATATAACAAAACACTATGTTCTACAAAACAATTTTTGGCTTCCTTTCTAGCTGTAAAGCTGCCCAAGGCATATATTAGAAGTTGAACAAATATCAGATTATTCAAGAGATATAAGTTTATGATACAGTTTTGGGGGGAAAAAAAAAGCAAAACACACTTGAAACTATCCATGTTTGGGTGTCTTAAGAGCTCAGGTATAAAATCTTATCGAGACAAGAATATAATATTCAGAGCCAATCATCCTTGGAATTCAATCTCAATCCCATCACAAGCTTGGATAATTTGTTGGAGAAACTATTCACTTTTCTGACAGCCATTATCTGTGAAATTGGGATAATATCAACATAAAAGAGTGTTCAATGGTTTTGTTTACTTTCTCACATGTGTATTTTTCATCATCATGAATTCATGCATTTGTTAGTTCATTCCCCTAGTCTCTACTGTGCCAGGCACCACGTTAAGTTATACAAGAAATTCAGTCTAGGAAACAAAACTGATGTTTAACACAATTCAACAATGTGTTGAGCACTCACTATGCACCAGTTGCTATGCTAGGCAACGGGCAGAGGGGTGTCCAACACAATGACTGCCCTCATGGGGGTTAGCGTTTAGTAGGTAGTAAACAATATTGTATAATGTGATTGCTGCTTCAACTGAATGTTCTGGTACACTGGAACATGGGTGGACATAGTTGTCTTTACTTGACTGGCTCACAAAGGACCACCACTGTCTAGTGGACCTGGGTTCTTAGGAGGAGTTGGTAGGAAGGATCTGGGCAGGAGGAAGTTTATGTTGGGGCCATTCTAGAAGAAATCAGTAGCATATGTAGATACATTCCTAAAGTTATCCTATTTTCCTATTTCTAAAACTCTCAAAATATATATTACTATTCGTAGAATTTTCAAAATTATATTACTGTCTATACTTTTCTGTGCCATTCATGTGTTCACTACCAGACATAGCAATTTTTAATACTCCATGTTTTACTCCTGAAAAAAGAAAAAACAAACAATTATAAGCATTGGTAACGTTGAAATTCTTTTCAACCACTGTGGCAGGAATTGCTAGTTGCTTATCTGAATCCATTTTTTCTTTCTGCCTTATAAGCAGAATACCGACTTATTTCTGGCTACAAGACTGCAAGGTTTTTTTTTTTTTTTTGGCTTCCCTTTGGGTAGGGGAGATGGTTGGCAATGAGATGGTTGTTTTATTTTTAAGTTTCTTAACATGGGTTAAGAAACAGGGTTTTCTGGGGATTTGTCTTGCAGGGGGAGTCATAAGGTTATAATATATGACATTGGACACAGACCTAAGTAAATATAGCATGATTCTACCATGAGCCTGGGTCTACAATAAGTGTGTATCAACTCTTTACGCATATTACGTTTTCACCTCAATGCAAGCTGCTTCCTGTTTTCACCATTCACTCACCCAAGGCCCTACAGTTTATTAGGGACAGGAATAAGATTCAAACTTTAGTTTGTTCCACTACAAATTGGAATTGACAGGAGTAGGAATAGTGGGACTTGAGACAGTATATGCAAAGCACACAGCATTGGTCTTTGAATGTAGTTGGTGCTGAATCTATTACAAGTTTCCCTCACCCTTTCCCCTTTACTTTTTGGTATACTGTACTGCGGCAATATCAAAACAATCCTGTTGACAATCAGCATGAATTCTTTGTAGAATGTGTGCGTAGTGTGTACTCACAACTCACACACACATAGATGAGGGAAAGCGGTGATTCAGAGAATATTGCATAGGTATCAAGATGCAGTGCAGGGTCTTGTGTTTATTTGGACTGCAACAGAGGATATGTCAGCATCTCATCACCTGGCATGGAGAATATTTGATACTTTTAAAATTTGATACTTTTAAAACCTCTTGACTGGGGCCTGGTTTCAATACCCATTATGAAATCAGGTTTGGCCCATGAGCCAGGCACGTTTTTATTCATGTTTGTCTTTGCAGTTTCTGTCGCATATATCTCCCTGATGTCTGGGCTGCTGTACAATGTAAAAATCATGATCAAACAGGCCTGAGGATCAGCTACTAGGCAGGACTCAAACAAGCCACATATGTGTATGGTTCCCATACATACATGCATATATACAATGTAAAGTTGTTCTCAATAGCAGTATGAGGAAAAACTAGTAGCAGAAGCAGTCAGGGGTGAGTGTTGTGAGAACAAGGCTTTCGGCAGCTCTTGGAAGCCTGGCCACACTTCTGTGTATGTCCATACCTGTAGAATCTGCCATTGCCTGCTCCTAGTTTCATTCCAATGCTCATGCTTGCCATCTCCTGCCTCCCTGTATTTACCCCTGCTGTCCCCTCCTCCTGGGATGTCACTCTCTAACTCATACACCCTTTAAGACTTTGTTAAAGCTCAATGATCTCTAGCAGCAGTTTAGATAGATAGTCTCTCTGCTAAATCATGAACTACTGGATAGAAGAGATCATACGTTTTAGTGATTGCAATTCCAAAAAACAAGAAACCACAAAACCCCGAAACATATAATATGCATACTTAAGGATTTTATTTTAATGTAATGAAATGCTGATATGAATATGAGTATTTCATAAGAATATTCATAAAACTTAAAAACAAGTGAGATGGAATATTTGATACTTTTAAAATATTTTTATAAGCATAGAAAAATCAAGTTAAATTAATGCTAAACACACACCATTCTAATACATTGGATAAAAGCAAACACTGTACACAAAAATTCATAAAAATTTAATATTGTACTTTTAAAATTCAGATTTCATTTAAGAACATCAATTTCCTATTGGTTGGATAGGCAGTGTTTGAGGAGATTACTATCTTTCATTTTACTGGTTCTTATAATTCTGATGCAGAAAAACATGGATCAAAGCAAAGGGCTGGATGACTTGAAGACAGATGAGCTGTTTTATAACCAAGAATTGTCAAATGCATCATCTGAGAATAAAAAGTTTTGATATTTAAAAATTTTTCAAGTAAGTTCAATTTTTCAGTTTCTTTGCTATCCCTTTTGTATTCTATTTGCTTGGAAATATTTCATCTAGAGCAAGGTTGTCCAACTTGTGGCCCAAGACAACTTTGAATACGTCGCAACACAAATTTGTAAGCTTTAAAACATTGAGGTATTTTGCAATTTTTTTTTAGCTCATCAGCTATCGTGTATTTTATACATGACCCATGGCAATAATTCTTCCACTGTGGCCCAGGGAAGCCGAAAGATTGGGCACCCCTGATCTAGAGTAAGAAGCCAGCTTGCTGTTAGGTTCTCTGGAGAAAGAGAGGAGTACATATATATACACATAATACACACACAGTCTGACTCCCCCCTTCCTCTGCTTTTTGTTCTATTTCGCTCCTACATGTATTGAATGATGCACACTCACATTGAGGAGGGCCATCTGCTTTACCCAGTCTGCTACTTCAAAATGGTAATCTTCTCCAGAAACACAGACACAAAGTTTAATGAAATTACCTGGGCACCCCATGGTGCCCAATCAAATTGGCACCTAAAATTTAGCCATCACACCTGCAGTAGAATAATTTGCATAAATTGTCAATTTCTTCTTCCTCACCATCTCTTGCAGATTAAGGAAACACTACATGTTCTAAATGACCATGACTCTTGGATTTGAAGTTTAAATGCATATGGCTGTATTAGGAGTCTCCAGAGGAAAAGAACCAATGGAATATATACAGAGACATTTAAAGAGATAACAGACATTGGCTTACATGGTTATGGAGACCTTGTTGTCCCATGATCTGCCATCGGCAAGCTGGAAAACTAGGAAAGCTGGTGGTGTAATTCAGCCTGAATCTAACGGCCTGTGAGTTGTGAGTTCAATGGGTCCAGAGAACTGGGAATACCAATGTCTGATGTCTGAAGGCAGGAGAAAATGAACATCTCAACTCAAGCAGAGAGCAAATTTGCTCTCCCTCTGCCTTTTTCTGTTCAGACTGTCAATGGATTAGATGATGTGCACCAACATTGCGAAGGGCCCTTCTGCTTTACTTAGTTCATCAGTTAGATTGCTGATCTCTTCTAGAGACACCTTCACAGATACACCTAGAAAACATGTTTTGTTAGCTATCTGGTCACCCTTTAGCTCAGTCAAGGTGACACATAAAATTAACATCACAAGTGTACCTCTTGTCAACTTGGCACTTAGACATCTTGAAAGGGCATAAAAGTGTGTACCCACCCTATTGCTAAACCTTTGTTCTGCTCTCACAATCCTTTTGTCCCTATCTCGGCACATTCTAGAGATTTTGTAAGTTCCTGTTTTTCTTTCTGAGGCACGGCAAGGTCATAAGACGTGTTTAAGTAAGGTACACCCATGTTGCAAAACAAGCCCTGTAAAACCTGTCGCAATATGATTAACTGCCTTTGTGTAAGACTGCTTTCCCGCCTTGGGTTTGCGAAAACAAGCCCTACCCCTGCCCTGCAAGCCCCTGATAAACGTCATCAGAATTTCAAAATTAACTGAAATACCAGAAATGGCGGGAATCAATCATAATCAGCCAAATCGTCTTGTTCAAATATCGACCAATCATACATCTGATTTGTATAATGACTCTGTGCCCATTTACCCCAGACTATATAACACTGTCCTGAGCCCAGTTGGGGAGCTCTTCCGCCCCGCTCGTTTCACGGGTGTGCATGAGAGTTCCAGGTTCGAACCTGTAATAAAGATCCTTGCTGCTTGGCTTTGACTCTGGACTCTGGTGGTCTTCTCCGGGGAATAAATGGTCTGGGCATAACAATCTCTTTACCATACCATACCAAACCCTAGTTTCCAAATAAAAATAATAAGGTCAGAATTCTAACATAATATAATCCTGTGTACAACTTAAAATTAATCCCTTCTCCCCAAAAGCAAAAATTCTGAATAATGTTTAATCTGTTATCCTATGCTTAGATACTATATGAAATTAATATTAAATACTGATCAAGTCAATGCCTTATGTTACATAAGAGAATGAAAGAAAAAGATTTGCTTAATATGTATCTATATATGTACACAAATGTATATTTAACAAAATGAGAAAATATTCATGAGAATTACAGTCCTCATTTCTATAATTGGCCACATGGTTTTAGCTGGTATTTATAACTTCTTCTACCACCCATTCTGTATTCTCTTTGCCTTCAGCAAGAATCTCAACTGGTCATAGTTATTTACTTTTCAGTGTGACCCTAACCCTTCATTCTTGAAAGGTCTGGGTCACTTTTCCTGACAATTCCAGTCTGGATTGGGTTATGGTTTTCTATTGATGTTAACAAAGGGACATGGTAATACTAAAAGACACTCTAGGGGGTTTCCTGTATCCCAGACATTCTACTTTACCTCAATTGTGGAGTAGTAGAGTTCAATTTCCTCTTGGTAGTCCGTATCAGTCACCCCAGCCCACATAACTCCTTTCTTTTACTGTTGACTCAGAGGCAGGAGGAGTCCAGAGTCCAAAGTCCAGGTGGCAATACTAACTTGCAGTTCAAAGAAATTATGGTTGGGTCTCCTAGGAGAACCATTTTCCCCTCTGGAACTAAGACTTCTAGGCCAGCAGAGCATAAAGTTGGAACAGGAAGCAAAAGTTTTGCTACTAAGTGAGGGGTGCCACTATATTTCTACCCCCTTGATTGCTGGCTATCAGAAATAGCACTATATATTGGACACTGATTCAGAGAGTATACAGTCTCTGGAGAACCTTACCCCAATCTTTAAGGTATTGCAAACCTAGTTAGCCCCACCATCCTATGAACCCAGCTGCTTTGGGATAATGAACATGGTAAGATCAGTTAATTCGATGAGCACGGGCCCATTGCCGCACTTCTTTTCTGTGATGTGAGTTCCTTGATAAACTTCTGTGTGGAATATTTGGTGGATAAGGCATTCTGAAAGTCTACAAATAATTTTGACAGAAGCATTGAGTTCAGGGAAGGCAAATCCATATCCAGAATAAATGTCTACTCTGTAAGAACAAAATGCTGCCCATTTCATGATGGAAGAGATCCAATGTAATCAACTTTGCCACACTAGGTGGCTTGCTGATCACTTCAAGAAATGGTGCCAAATTGGAGGCTCAGTGTCATTTTAGCTGCTATCAGATTGGGCACTCAGCAAATCAGCCTTGGTGAGTGGAAGTCCACATTGCCGAGACCATGCATAGCCTCTATCTCTGCCACCATGACCATTTTTTAAAATGAGGCCATTGGGGAAAGAGGTAGTTGGGGAAAAAGACTGATAAAATGACCCATGGTAGTTGGGGAAAAAGACTGATTAAAATGACCCATTCTGTGAACACCGATCACTTTATTAAAATCTTCCTCTGTTGAGGTCACTTTCAGAATTCACATGGGACTCACATCACTTTTTGTCCTTTCAGAGAGGTCTGTTGATATACCTCTTCCAAGTTTGTCATCAGTTTTCTAGTCATATTTTCTTCCAACTCTGAATTATTGTCTGCAGCTCATGAATTGGTATACCATATCAGGCCATTTCTTCTGAGCAATGGTGCTCAAATTTCTGGCCACCAGCAGGGTTTCCCTTTACTACTGTTTTTTTAGGTGTATTCCAGAGACAGGCTGTAGTACTGTCACTGGTCACTTTCAGGCAGCACCCATGTTTTATATAGAACCATCTGTAAACCAGGCACAAATCTTCGCTTCCTCTGTCAATTGATCATCAGGAACTCCCATGAGGCCATAGGTGCAGGCTGGGAGAGAGGTAGTATAGCATGAGTTGGGACTACAAGCATTTGGGCCACTTCTTTACATAATCTACTTGTACCTTCAGGGACTTCTTGAGCCTGATTACACAAGTACAATTTCCGCTTAATGTAGCATTGCTGTGCACACCTGACTTTATGGCTTGATGAGTCAGATAACTAGTGTATAATGGTAAGCTCAGTTGCAGTGGAAACTTGGTGACCCATTGTAGTTGGATTTATTTCTCACCTTCTGGCATGTAAATGTTTTATGAATAAGCTTAGGATAGTTGCTAATTTTGCTCATTAGGTCAGCATGTCAATGTCATGAACCATTGTAATGCCCTGTAGAAGGGAAAGATGGTCAAGATCCCTGGAAACCAAATTATAACATAGGGCAAAAGAGTTGATAGACCCCTGAGGTAGGACAGTGAGGGTGTATTTCTGGCCTTACCAGCTGAAAGGAAACTTTCTGGTGAGTTGTATGAACAGGTATGGATAAAAAGGCCAGGTTAATAACAGTATACCAGGTACCAGGGGATGTGTTAATTGGCTCAAGCAATGAAATCGCATCTGGTATAGCAGCTACAATTGGAGTTGCCACTTGATTAAGCTTACAGTAATCTACTGTTATTCTCCAAGATCTATCTATCTTCTGCATAGGCCAAGTAAAGTTGAATGGGGATGTGTTGGAAATCACTACCCCTGCATCTTTCAAGTTGTTGATGGTGGCACTAATCTCTGTAATTCGATCAGGGATGCCATATTGCTTTTGATGCTCTATTTTCCTAGGTAGAGGCAGTTACAATGGCTTCTACTTCACCTTGTCCATCATAATGTTACAAGTGGGTCTTTGTTCTTAGAGCTCCCAAGATGTAGAGGGCCACTCCCAAGATGGGAGCAGGCCTTTTGTTCTCTGACCTGGGGTTCTTGGCCTCACTGATTCCAAGGAATGAAACCTTGGGCCATGCAGTGAGTGTTACAGCTCTATTAGAAGCAATGGGTCATGGAAGAGAATTGTGGAACCCAGCAGCTAGTATTTACCTCGATTAAGATGAACCCTGGGTCCTTAGCTATGCAGGAACAATGGTGAGCCTCTAGGCTCAATCGGGAGTGGCAGTGGGTGCCTTGCTGGATCAGAAGCACAGCGGACACCCTGCTGAATCGGGAGGGGTAGAAGTCAACAGTGGGTCTGTGATGGTGGCAAACAGCACTGGTGAATGGCGAGTGGAAGCTCAGTTTGAGCCATAACACGAACCAGAAGAAGTGTGTAGTTGCAAGATTTAATACAGTGAAAACAGAGCTCCCATACAATGGGAGGGGACCAAAAGGGTGTTGCCCACTCCTGGCTCGAATGCCTGGGGTTTATATTCCAATCGTTGTCCCTCCCACTGTGCTCTCAGGTGATAGTTGATTGACTATTTATTTTACCTCCTGCCTTTAGCCTAATTGGTATTTTAGTGAGCCCTCTTTACTACCTGATTGGTAGTGTGTGAACTGAGTTACAAGCCCCATGTTTAAAGGTGGGTGCTTTCACCTTCTCAGCTAGGCTTAGGAATTCTTAGTCAGCCTAGGAAATCCAGCTAGTCCTGTCTCTCAGTCCCTCCTCTCAACAGGAAAACCCAAGTGCTATTGGGGAGGTTGGCCGATGACCTCTCTAACTGCTTCCTGCTGAATTGGAGCATAGTAGGGGTCATGCAGTTGAGATTTCCTCAGGAGGGGTGCCTTCAGTGTCAACAACAGAGCGTGGACTAGCAAGCCGGTCCAGGGATTCATGGTAGATCTTAGTCATAGGCTGCATCTGGGGCTCCATTTGAAGAACATTTGTAGTTTTACAGCTTTGATTCTGGAAGAGACAAACTTAAGGAGGTTAAAGATACAGGGATGCAGAAAGAGGCATCCTTAAGGTCTAGGACTGTAAACTACTCTGCTTCCTCTGGGGTATTTGAGAAAGAGTATAAGGGTTAGTTACAGCTGGGTATAGAGGGACAACGGCCTCATTGATAATCCTGAGATCTTGCATTAACTTCCACCGTCTGTTGGGTTTCTGTACTCCTAAAATTGGGGTACTGCAGGGGCTACTGCATGATTTTACTATGCCTTGGGCTTTTAGGTCCTTAATCTTTTGGAGTTCTTGTTAGGCCTTAGGTCTAAGGGGGTACTGCATTTGGTAGGGAAAGGAGGCAGAATCTTTTAGTATAACTTGAACAGGATGGGCATTCTTCACTTGTCCATATTATCCTTCTGTTACCCAGACTTCAGGATTAATTCCTTCAAGTTGGGGACAATAAACATGTATTCCTTCTCCTATGTTCAGGTGTATAATGGCCTCTGCTTTTGCTAGAATGTCTCTAATAAAGGAGTGGGGCTTTCAGGCATAATTAGAAAGGCATGTGAAAAGAGTAAAGTTCCCCAGTCACAACTTAGAGGCTGGGAGAAGTATCTAGTGACTGCCTGTCCTAGGACCCCTCAGATAGTGACAGATCTGGAGGACAGTTGTCCAGAACAGGAGGGTAAGACTGATAAGGCTGTACTAATGTCCAGGGGACAGTTAACCTCCTGGCCCTCAAAGGTTAAGCATACCTGGGGCTCTGTGAGGGTGATGGCATGGGCTGGCATGTGCCCTGGGCACCCTCAGTCCTGCTGCTGGATCATCTGGTTAGTGGCTTCTGACTCATAGGACCTTCATCCCTTGGGGCAGTGGGCCTTCCATTGATTTCCTTGATATAAGGGGCATGGAAGAGGGGGCAGCTTATTTCTATTCAGACAGTCCTTTTAAAAGTGTCCTTGTAGGCTGGGCGCAGTGGCTCATGCCTGTAATCCCAGCACTTTGGGAGGCTGAGATGGGTGGATCGTGAGGTCAGGAGATCGAGACCATCCTGGCTAACAAGGTGAAACCCCATCTCTACTAAAAATACGAAAAATTAGCCGGGCATGGTGGTGGGCGCCTGTAGTCCCAGCTACTTGGGAGGCTGAGGCAGGAGAATGGCATGAATCCGGGAGGCAGAGCTTACAGTGAGCCAAGATCGTGCCACTGCACTCCAGCCTGGGGCACAGAGCAAGACTCCGTCTCAATAAATAGTGTCCTCGTAGACCGCACTGGAAGCAAGCCCAATTAGGCATTCGAATTGCCCAGCCTTTCCCTGTTCCAGAGCCTATAAAGTCTACTTGCCTGAGGGCCATGACTTAAACTACGGACTTTTGTTAATCCTGTTTGTCCTGTTCTGCCTGCTCCTCCTGATCTCTATTATAAAAAACCAAGGTTGCCAAGTTCAATAGGGTTTCTAAGTTTTGCTCTGGGCCGAAGGCAGACTTCTGAAGTTTTTTCTAATGTCTGCAGCTGACTGAGTGATAAACTTATCCTTCAAGATTAGTTGGCCTTCAATGGAATCAGGTGATAGAGAGGTATGGTTTCTCAATGTCTTAGTCTCTCCAGAGAGGCAGTAGGATTTTCTTCCTTTTCCTGTGTTATAGTGGACATCATTGAATAATTTATAGGCTTCTTCCTAGTTTTCCTTAGTCCTTTTAGCACGCAAGTTAGCAAATGTCTGCGGTACCATCTGCATGTTCTGATTCTGTGTCCCAGTGAGGTTCTACACTGGGAACTGCCTGCTGGCCTGTGGAGAATTGTTCTTTCCTCTGTTGTCATCCTATCATTGACCTGACTGAGATACCAGAGATCACCAAACTCTCAGGCTGCAGTTATGGTGGCACTTCTCTCATTTGGGGTTAGTGTCTGATTTAGCAGTAACATTATCTGTCTCCACATCAGATCAAAGTATTGTCCTAACCCTTGTAAAACATCAATATAGCCATCATGGTTATCTGAGAATTTACCTAGGTCTATTTTAATTTGCTTCAAGTCTGAGAGGGAAAAAGGTACATGTATGCTGACTGGGCCGAGTTCTCCAGAATACATCTTAGGGGCATTTTTGCCTTGGGGGGAACATTTCCCATCTGAAAAAAAAGAACATAGGGATGCCAGCAAGCCTAGTCATTTTCCGATGAGCATTAGTCCTAGAGCATCCCCTGTGGTCCTAATGCTTATTCCTTTCGAGGGTGTGTAACCACCCATGGACCTCTGCTTATCAAATTAGTTATGCTCACCAATGTAGCAGTCCTGTGCCCCCTTTCCTGCCTATCTTGACCACAAGGAAAGGGGTCCAGGCTGCTAGATTCCAGTGGTCTTTTACCAGTGTGCCCAACATTGCCTTTGTACTCAGAGGTGAGTTCTAGAGCTGGGCTGGATTCATGAGTATTTCATAACAACCCAGCTGCCTCATCAAGATGCATTCCCATAAACAGTTCTTATGCAAATTCATTTTAGAGAGGGTGTAGGTAATCTTTTGAGTCAGGATTGAGATAGAGTTTTGATTCTGTATTTAAGGCTTGACTGAGTGCAAACAGATGGCATGTTTGAGCAAACCAATTATTAGGCAATTCTACTAACTCTGCTTCCACAAGAGTCTCCCTATCAATTACTGAATACCCATTGTGTTTTTTTTCCTCAATCACCCAGGAAGAACCATCTATCATACTGTCTTGAAGGGAGATCCTCTTAGGTCTGGTCGGACCTTTACATGGTAATGAAGATTTAAATCCCCTAGAAGATTTAGGAAATCTGCTAGGTTAAGGGAATTTTCTGTGGTTACTGTTAAATCACCTTTTTCTAACAGAATAGCCCCGTACTTTAAGATTTGAGTTAGTAAGCTATCTTTTTGCTTTTTGACAGAATAGTTCTGAACTGGTGAGGTGTGCTCACAATGAGGTTTCCTCTAAAGATTACTTTTCTACTTTCAGCAAAGCAGTTGCTGCTGCCAACTGAATGCATTTGGTCCATATGTGGGTTACTACATTAAGGATTTTTGATAGGAAGGCTACGGGTTGTCAGCGGTCTCAGTGTTTTCACACTACACCCTTTTTTACACTGACAACAAGGTAGTATTGGAGTGTTATAGGGTCAGGGAGAAGACCTTCAATTATCAATTATAGGTTTTAAATTTACCCTGGCTTTTAAAGGAATAGAGCACACTTTTTTCTTTACTACTTCTTTCTCTAACTCCCTCTGTCTCTCTGCCTCTTTCCCCTCTCTCTCCTCTTTGTAGATGGATTTTGGAAACAGTGGAAGGATGTTTGCTTGTTGCCCCATTTGTCACTATAGGAATATACACCTCCCTTTAATTTACTCAATTAGTTCTCATCCTGATCTATTATGTTGTCATAGATATAGTTCCAGTTGTTAAAGTACTGGGTCATCAGTTCTAAGGCCCTGGCCAAGGAGCCAAGGCTTGGTGATTGTGTTGCAGAGGGGTAAGTTGGGTAGAAATTGGGGGAGAAGAACATCTTACACAGTGGGAGAACAATCCTCCTAGCTATTTACAAACTTGGAGCCCTGGCAAGGGTGGTGGAAAACAGGTCCCACATAACTGCCCATGTTGAGAGTTATATACCTAAATTGGGAGGGGCACCAGGGACAAGACTCCCTGGGTTCATAGCCTAGATGCCTAAGGATGCAGCATAGAGCTTCCCTAGATCCCTTTGGAGATACAACTTGCTCTAATACTTGGGAGAAGAAGTGAAAGTCTGAAGCATTAGTACCTAAGAGGCAGGGATTGCAGGAAGTAGATTCAGAGGTAAGAAGAATTTTGGAGCTACACTTTCAGGAAAGTCATGGTTGGGACCCAAGAGGTATGGGTCAGAATAAGAGGTAGGGGCATACGCATGGGCTACTAGGGAGTAGAGACTTCTGGCTGTGCCATGATCCCAACCGTCCAATTCCAGGAGTTTGGGATGACAGTTTTCTACCTCTAGTCAGCCTTCAGCTTCCCCCAGGAAATTGTGAAAGCGGAAGCTGGTTCCAGGCAGACCAACGCTCCCAACCCAGAAGGGTTGGGGTTGTTAGAAGCCTTTTCCCAGGAAGCCTCCCACTTGAGTCTTAAGTCCGGCGGCCATGCTAATCATTTCTAACTGGCCACCAGATGCCTGGTATTTTCCTCCAATTCTAAGGAACAATAGGACAGAATAGCAAGTATAGTGTTCTGATATTACTCACCACTTTGGAGAATCCCCATATGAGGCCACCAAATGTTACCAGGGGTCTTTGTTCTTAGAGCTCCCAATATGTGGGGGGCCACTCCCAAGATGGCAGCAAGCCTTTTGTTCTCTGACCTGGGGTTCTTGGCCTCATGGATTCCAAGGAATGAAACCCTTGGGCTATGTGGCGAATGTTATAGCTCTATTAGAAGCTGTGAACCATTGAAGAGAACCATGGAACTCAGCAACTAGTGTTCAGCTCGATTAGTATGAACCCTGGGCCCTTAGCCATGCAGGAACAATGGTAAGCCTCTAGCCCGATCAGGAGTGGCAATGGGCACCCCGCTGGATCTGCAGGGGTGGAAGTCAGCAGTGGGTCTGGGATGGCAGTGAACAGCAGTGGTGGATGGCAAGTGAAAGCTCAGCTTGAGCTGTAACAAACACGTACCAGAAGAGTGTGTAGTTGCAAGATTTAATAGAGTGAAAACAGAGCTCCCCTATAATGGGAGGGGACCCAGAAGGGGTTGCCCACTCCTGGCCCAAATGCCTGGGGTTTATATCCCAATCATTGTCCCTCCCACCATGCTCTCAGGTGATAGATGATTGACTATTTTACCTCCTGCCTTTAGCCTAATTGGTATTTTAGTGAGCCCTCTTTACTACCTGATTGGTAGTGTGTGAGCTGAGTTACCAGCCCCGTGTTTAAAGGTGGATACTTTCACCTTCCACAGCCAGGCTTTGGAATTTGTTGGCCTAGGAAATTCAGCTAGTCCTGTCTCTCAATAATAGCCCTTACTCTACAGGTCAGGAAACCAATGTGGCGTTTCTACTACCTGCTAAGTATATCTATTTTATTTATGTATTCTAAATCTGGGGAAATAAACACAGGGTGGGTTTGGGAATCTACAAGACCCACTGTAAGACAGACTTGAGTTAAAATTCCATTAATCACCTGACCTCCACAGCCCCTACTCTTACTGTAGAGCCACAGTGATGTTCTAGGCTTCTGGAATCAATATCATTTCTGAGTCAGTGTCTAGTAGTTCTTGAAAGTTCTGATTTCCTTTTGTTCAATGTATAGTTAAAATGATTAAAAAAAGGTAAGTCCCTTTGGGAAAGGCAGGGTGAAAGATTAACAGTGTACATTTTTGGTAGTGTATTGAAGGCCTTCTTTGAGGGGACCTTGCCTCTCCTTCAGTCAAGGGGTATACATCTATAATCTGCCTCAATCCTGGGAATTGAGGGATCATGACTGTTTATTATTCAACTTAGACTTTTGTTTACTTGATCTAGGACTTTGCTTATATAGATGAAGTAAAAGTTTACTGGACTTCCTATCTATTTCATTTCTGGGATTATGATTAGCCAACACCACAGGTCTGTGTGAGTCCAACTATTCTGATTGTGACCGACTTTGCTGTCCATTATGGTGTTATTCCCAACTTGCTTTTGGTGATTGAGTGTTGCCACTTGGCCCCTGCCACTGTGGAATCCAAATATTCACATTGCATTTAGGTTTTCCAGTTGAATCGTTACAGTCCCCACTGAAAGGTCTAACCTACAGATAATTAGAGTTCTTCAAGGACACTGGAACTCAGCTAACTAATGTATTTCTCAACATATTAGTAAAAGGTAGGTCTTCAGAACTCTCCCAGAGTGGGTGAGTAGGTCTTAAGTGAGAGCCACACTAACATTACAATCTCCCTACGCCTTTGAATTCTTTTTTCCTACATTAAACCAAGGGAGGTTGAGCATTTACATTTTTTCATGGTAGGCCATCATTTTATTCATATTTCAGCCAATCAAACTGTAGAGCCCTTCCTAACTCTGAGCCAGAACATCAAATGCAGAATCTGCTTAGTGAGTCTATAGCAATAAATACAGTCTGATTCATAAGATTTTTCTACCATTATCTGACACCTGTAACACCCATTCCCATACATGGCTGTGGATTTCTGTTCATATAAGTTAGCAAACTCAGGTTCTTTTTGAGTGTAGTGTAGCCCCTCCTGGGTAATACTTTGTACTTCACCTTTAGATATTTCCTGGAACTTGAGTCTAGTTAAAGATCTAAAAGCAAAGAGGGGTATTGGTAGGTCCGGAGCAGAGCCAGCATTGTCTTACATAGTAACTGCCTCAGGGTAGGCCATTACCATTTCCTCAAGCAATGCAGGGTTAATCTCAGATTGAGAGAGAAAGGCTGTTATTGCTGGGAATCAGGAGGCTCCTTTTTCTGGGAAAAAGGACTTACTTAGGAACTCAATTTCCCCAGCTTCATCAGAATCTTCCCACATGTCCACATTTCAAATTGTAAGATCCCATTTGTTCCCAGGCAATTCCCTAACTTTACAGTAGATACCCTACAAAGCTGGGAATTCAACTTGCATTGTGATTCAGCTAATGTCAGGATCAGGCTCTGCATTTGATTTTTAGTTATTTAGCCCGGTAGCTACAGGAGATAAGGTTCCCCTCTAGGCATGCCTAAAATTCTTAGGTCATTTCTGTACTGCTTGAGCTAGGAATTTGAGTCCCTGAGCTCATCTTTTTCTTTTTCCACTTTGTCCTGTGGCATTAGCAGCAACAACCCAATGCCATTTTTTAGTTTTTCAAAAATGTTTGAAAGTATGTAGAGTCACTTAACTTAAGCAAGCTCCTTGATATAAGTGGTTGATTAGAAGTATTGAATGCAGATATTTTGTGTGTCTCTATAAAGAGTTTATGCCATAGAATATCACCGCTTTCTTTGTTACTGGAAAGAGTTATTAATGTCTTTAAATCTAACCAGAGATTAGAAAGTCAATTTCAGAAACCCCAGAACCAGTTTAGAAAATTTATTTTCATTCTCCTCTAGAACCATTCTTTCAGTACCAAAACCTGTATTAGACAGTTCAGGGAAAGAAAGAACCAGGATAACATACACAAAAATATTATAAAAATTGGCTCACATGATTACAGACATCAAGATATCCCATGACCTGCTGTCTGCAAGCTGGAAAGCTGGGGAAGCTGGTGTAATTCACCTGAGTCAAGAGGCCTGAGAGCTGGGGAGCCAATGGTCTAAGTCCTTGTCTGTGTCCTGTGTCCTAAGGAGAATCAGAAACACCAATATCTGAGAGCAGGGAAGTAGAGAGATGCCACAGCTCAGGCAAAGAGCGAGTTCACATTTACTGACTTCTAGTTCTATTCAGGCCTTCAATGGATTTAAAGATACTAAGTGACTATTTCAGAGAGACGAAAGGTAAGAGTGAGAAGAGTAAAGCACTCATCCTCCCTTACAAGCAGGGGGCGAAAGTTAAGACCAAGTTCTTTAGAACAAGATAGACTTGAGTTCAATTCCTGCCCTCCAAGTAACCTGCCACATATCCTTGGGTAAATTATTTGGCTCTATGGTACCTCAGTTTCCTCTTTAGTAAAACAGGCATAATTATAATTACTTCTACCTGTGAGGGTTTCATGAGTTTTATATTTAGAGAAATAAACATAGGCCAGGCACAGTGGCTCCCACCTGTAATTCCAGCAATGTGGGAGGCTGAGACAGGTCAGGAGTTCAAGACCAGTCTGACCAACATGATAAAACCCCATCTCTACTAAAAAATACAAAAATTAGCCAGGCATGGTGGCACACACCTGTAATCCCAGTTACTTGGGAGATTGAGGCAGGAGAATCACTTGAACCTTGGAGGCAGAAGTTCAGTGAGACAAGATTGTGCCGTTGCACTCCAACCCAGGGGAAAGAGCGAGACTCAGTAACACACACCAAAACAAAACAAAACATGGCATCTGTATCTACTATAAGAATTAATTCAAGTTTCCTATTCTTTTTCCCCTGATCCTCCTACCCCAAACATAAGAGTCCCCTTTTGGTCAGATTTACCTTTTCGGGTGTTTCTGACACAAAGTGAGACAGGAAGAAAGCTGTTCTTTTGGTCCATAAGCCAAACCTCTAATCAAAATTCCTGAGGGAAATTTGGAGACCTACATTTCTTTCCCTGAGTACACCAGCCAGAGGCACTGGGTAAATCTCACAGGCATGGAGATGTAAACTCATGGTTCCTGGTCAAGAGCTTGGCAATATCAGAGGTCTTACATGTTTCTGGGCCATATCTTCTTAATATGCTTATTGGAGTTTTGGATGTTATTGTGTTTTTCCTCAGGTTTTTTAAAACTTGGAGTAAATAACTTTGTATATTTTAATACTCGGGAATCTAATATATACTAAATTACTTCCGTAGCATTTTCCAATTTACAAGGCCCTTTCACAAGTTTTCTTGTTTAATGTGAAGATATTGTGGTAAACAGGAAGAACATGGGTCAATTCCATCCTATATGGGTTTGGGCATAGGGAAAAACGAATAAGAAGTCATAGGTAGGCCGGGAATGGTGGCTCAAGCCTATAATCCCAGCACTTTGGGAGGCTGAGACAGGCAGATCACGAGGTCAGGAGATCGAGACCATCCTGGCTAACATGGTGAAACCTCGTCTCTACTAAAAAATACAAAAAACTAGCCAGGCAAGGTGGTGGGCACCTGTAGTCCCAGCTACTCGGGAGGCTGAGGCAGGAGAATGGCGTGAACACCGGAGGCTGAGCTTGCAGTGAGCTGAGATCTGGCCACTGCACTCTAGCCTGGGTGACAGAGCGAGACTCCGTCTCAAAAAAAAAAAAAGAAGAAGAAGAATAAGTCATAGGCAGGGAGGAAGGTGAAAATGGGATTTGGACAACAAAGAAAAGATGTCACAGGCAGGTTTTAGAAGACTTTTGGAAATAAAAAGATTAGGGTACAGCTGCAGGTTGGGTGTGTATGTACATGCGTGTTGGGTCATGGGAAAGAGTATGTAGATGAGCTAACTGGAGAGCACATTTATGTTGTTAATTTGCTGTATGCTTTGAATGGAACACTTGGCATTGCTCAAGAGGCTGCAGTAAAAATTTAGGCTACCTCTTATTTTTGGATGCTAGTCTTATTTTTTCTTGATAATTATACTATAACAGGGGATTACAGATTGAATAGCTTGTATAAAGGCGATATAAACAAATTACTTGTAGCACACATCAAAAACTAATTGCTACACACTAAATGTATTTCTTCATAGTCAAGAACCCTAGGTGTCTTCTAGGTCTAATATTTCTAAGACTCAGTATTAAGTCCAATCAGAATGTCTACTTTCTATGCTAAATGGAATACATAATACAAGTAACATTCTAATTTGTGAATAGTGATCACAAATCAGTAATAGTGAATAATATAGTTTAAAAAATTCTATCATAATAGGTTTATCTTAAGTGGTAACTTTTTCCACTAAAAACTAGTGTTTGCATTTGAAAAACAAGTATGTATGATAAAGAATTAGCTCTGTTATTATTTTTTCCTTAAACAGTGTATGGTCTAGATCTATTCAGCTTCAAAGAAAGTGCACTCTCTTCCACACTAAATCATAATAGCAGATCAGTTTATAATACGGGTTATACAAATGATGTATATTATATTGATGGCAGTGGCTGCTGCCATCAAGCTAACTAGAAGGCGCGGCGCCGCGGTGGGGGCGCAGCTGGGGCTGCATACTCTGTGGAGCTGGTGGGAGCTCTGCCCCTTCCAAGTCGGGGCAGGAGCCTGCTCAAACCATGGTTGCAGACCCAGGTTTCCTGCTCTATGGAATAGGCAGGAGACCCACCCTACTGGGCAGAGAGCTACAGCCACCCAAACTGCAGCTGTGGGTGTGAGCCTCCCTGTGCTCCTGGAGGGTGCCAGGAGCAGGCAGGATGTCCCCTCCTGGGTGCAGCTGCAGTTGGCAGGCCTGAGGCTGCAGACCTGGGCCTCCCACTCCACTGAGCTGGCAGGAGCCAGAGAGAAGCAGGAACCCCATTCCTTCTGAGTCATGGGGTGGGAGCTCCCCGGGTGCAGCCCTCCTCCCAGGTGCAGGACCTGGGCATCTTTGCAGCATGCATCCTCTAGGGCCTGTGAAGGCCCATGCAACCTCCCTCCCCACATCCCTTCTGACTGAGGGATGTCTGCTGCTGCCTGGCTTCTCTCCTTCTCCCACACCTGCTCCAATCTTGGAATAGGGTTGGGGCCTGGGGTCATGAATGGAAGTGGGAGGCAGATTGATTCCTGGGGAAAGGGGGTAGGTCCCCAGTAAGGCCCCACCTTCAGGACAGGGAGGGCCTGAAGGCTGGGGGCCTGGCTGCCAGTCCCATGAACCAGAGTGGAAACTCTGACCTCAGAACTTGTACTTTTTCCAAACTGCCCATAGTTGCCTATGGACCAATTGGCACGCACTCCCTCCCCCGTTTTGAGGTCCATAAAAGCCCTGTGCTCAGCCTAAGCAGGGCAGAGGATGGCCAGAGAATGAAGAGGGCAGAGACATTACCTGCCAATCAGCTAGAGAGGACCTACCCTCTCTGCTGATAGCTGGAGATGAGGGAACAACCAGTTGCAGAGAGGAGCTACCCTCTCCACTGAGAGCTGCAGACATCAGGAGGATCAGTTGCTGAGAAGATCTACCCTTCTCCAGGGCCTCTTCTCTGCTTAGAACTGAACACTCAATGGATGACCTTCCCACAGAGAGGAGCTACCCACTCCAGGTCTCCTCTGAGCTGTTAACACTCAATAAAGCTCATCTTCATCTTGTTCACCCCTTCACTTGTCTGTGTACCTCATTCTTTCTGATTGCAGGACAAGAACACAGGCAAAGGTGCCATGGCCACAGAAGTCAGGATTCCAGCCAGAACGTTGACACCCCAGAGATCCCATAACAATATGATCATAAGAAAATGTATTCATAAAAATTAGTGTAATTGCATATAGCTGAAAAGTTTATGATAAAATGTTACTTATGCAAGTGACACCAGCATAATGGTGGACTATGAAGCTCTGGTCTCTCATTCTCCCTGAAAACATCAAATGCACAATAGGCTGGCTGAAATAGCTTTATGTGAGCTCTAGAAACCAGATGAGAATCTATAGAAACAAAGTGAATGCCCAACCAAGAGGAAGTCTTACTGAAATGGTAGAAAATTGTTAAATTTTGCTCACTTTTGCCCCAGTTCCTCCATGGTCTGGTAGAGCAGTCAGAAGGAAGAAGTCATCCAATTCCCAGTTTCTCTCTTGGGACAGAAGAGAAACTATTTTCAACATTCTGGCTTGTCAGGTGGGGTGGTGGAGGCGGCGGGGGCAACCATCCAAGAAACGATTTGTCTTACTTGACTTGGAACTCTAATGGAAATAGTTTGCACAGTTTGAATATGAGGTTGGAGGATGAAATTGAGAGAAGAGAGACAGATCCTCTCGTTTTATACTCAGAAAAAGAGAAGTGAAACTAAAGGCAGGTAGCCTGGCGCCTAGGAACCAGACTCAAAACCAGGCCTGGGCCTGCCTGAGCTAAGCCTGGTAGTTAAAGATTGACCCCTGACCTAACTGGTTATGTTATCGATAGATTCCAGACAAGGCATTGTATGGAAAGGCATTGTATGGAAAGGCATTGTAAAAATCCCTGTCCTGTTCTGTTTCATTGTGATTACTGGTGCATGCAGACCCCAGTCACGTATCCCCTGCTTGCTCAAATCAATCATGATCCTCTCACGCGGACCCTTCTTAGAGTTGTGAGCCCTTAAAAGGAACAGGAATTGCTCACTCAGAGAGCTGAGCTCTTGAGACAGGAGTCTTGCCTGATGCTCCCAGCCAAATAAACTTCTTCCTCTTTTAACTCTGTGTCGGAGGAGTTTTGTCTGTGGCTCATCCTGCTACAAAAGCAGCAGTCAGTGCCATGGCACCTGATTGCTGCTGAGGCTGCAGACCTGTAGGTTCTTGGGGGACAGAGTTTATGGGCAGAGAAATACAGTAGAACATTCAAGGCCTTGAGAAGAAGCAGAGAGGAGACTCTTACGGAAATGAAGATATTTAAAGGTAGTCATTGATATGGGGAATTAGGGAGGAAAAGCACACGCACAGATCCAAGAAAGTTAAATTCCTTGGAAAGAACTGAGAAGAATCTTAGTCATCACCCTAGACTGGCTGACCAGTGAAGGTCAGACAGCCAGCCAGTCTGAAAAGGGTTGAAAAGATAGCTATTTTTGTTCTAAGTACCTGATTTTCAACAAAAGACTACAATGGATATAAAGAAACAGGAAAACAGACCTTTCAAGAAAAAACTCTTTAGAAACTGACTCTAAAGAAATAATGTTTAAACTTACTTTACAAAGACTTAAAGATAACTGTCTTAAATACGCTCGAAGAGCTAACAGGAGACAGACAACTAAAGGAAACAAGAAAACTACATATAAACAAACAGAATGGCAATAAAAAAGTTAAAGTTACAAAAATAGCCAAAAAAACCTGGAGCTTAAAAATACAGTAACTGAATTGAAAAATTCATGGAGTTGTTTCATAGTAGATAGGCAGGAGAATTAGTGAATTTGAAGACAGATCATTTGAGATTATCAAGTCTGAAGAGCAAAAAGAAAAAAGAAAAGTGAACCAACTCTAAGGGCACTATGAGATATCACCAAGCACCTAAAAGAATTCATTTACCATTAGATCTGCCCTGTAAGAAATGATAAAGGGTTCTTTTAAGTTGAAATGAAAAGATACTACTATAGTCAGTACCCTTAAGGCCATGTGAAAATACAAAATTTTTCAGTAAAGGTAAATACATGGAGAAACAAAAACCTGTATTATTAAAATTTGGGTTTGTAGCTCAATTTTCAATTCTTTTATCAAATTTAATAGATACTAATATAAATGATTATTAATCTTATATTAATGGGTATATAATATATAAAGATGTAATTTGTGATATCAATAACAAACTACAGGCATGAGGAGTTGTAAAGGAGTTTTTGTATGTGATTAAAGTTGTTGGTTTCAGTTTAAAATACATTGTTATAACTTTAGGATGTTAGATATATATAGAATATAGAAGAAAGTGAGAAAGAAATCAAGGCCAGGTGTGGTGTCTCATGCCTGGACTCCCAGCATTTTGGGAAGTTGAGGGAAGAGGATTGCTTGAGTCTAGGAGTCCAAGACCAGCCTGGGCAACATAGTAAGACCATCTCTACAAAATGTAAGAAAATATTAGCTGTGTGTGGTGTCACACTTGTAGTCCAAGCTGCTCAGGAGTCTAAGGAAGGGAGAGTTGCTTGGGCCCAGGAGGGTTGAGGCTACAGTGAGCTGTGATCATGCCACTGTACTTCAGTCTGGGTGACAGAGGGAGAACCTATCTCAAAAAAAAAAAAAAAAAAAAAAAAAAAAAAAAAAAAAAAAAA
>NC_045434.1:166240883-166409158 GCF_002776525.5 Piliocolobus tephrosceles | reverse complement strand
AAAAAAAAAAAAAAAAAAAAAAAAAAAAAAAAAAAAAAAAGGAATCATGACATTACAAAAAAAAGTCAGCTAAACACAAAGGCAGGTAGTAAAGGAAGAAATTAGGGTTAAAAAAAGCTGTAAGACATACAGAAAAATGCCAAAATGGTAAAAGTCCTTCTCTATAAGTAATTACTTTAAATGTAAATAGATGAAATTCTCCAAAAGATAGAGATTGGCAGAATTAATTTTAAAGAGACAAACAGGACCCATGTATATGCTGTGTAAATGAAATTTACTTTAGGATATACAAGTATAGGTTGAAAATTAGTAGATAGAAAGATATTACAGGCAAGTAGTAACCAAAAGAAAGCAAGATTGGCTATGTTAATACCAGACAAAATATACAGTAGTTAAAAACTGCTAAAAGACAGAAAAACATTAAACAATGATAAAAGGGGCAATTCATTGAGATAGAATAATTCTATACAAATGTAGTAAACATCAGAGTTCTCAAATATATGAAGCAAACACTGACAGAATTGAAGGTAGTAATAGATAGCTTTACAATTATAGTAGGAGATGTCAGTATCTCACTTTTGGCAATGGATAGAACAACCATACCGAAGACAAGTAGGATAACAGAAAACTTGGATAACATATAGGCCAATTGGACCTAACCACCATATACATTCTACCCAAAGGCAAGTTATACATTTTTTTTTCATGTACACATAGAACTTTAATTCTCTAGAATAGACAGTAAGTTAGGCCACAAACTAAGTCTTCAATAAGTTTGAGACAAATCTCTTACATATAAGGTATCTTTTCCAATCACGAAGGAATGAAACTAGAAAAGGACAGAACATCGAATATCAGCATGCAACAAAAGTGAGTTTGGACACTTACAGTATACATAATAATTAACCCAAAATGGCTCAAATACCTAAACACAGAAACTAAAATTATAAAACATAGGGTAAAAGCTTCATAACATTGGATTAGGTAACATTTTATTGGATATAATACCAAAAACACAGGCAACAAATATAGATTGGACTGGATCAGAATTAAAAACTTGTGAGCACCAAAGGATTTAATCAGAATAAAAAGGTAACTCATAGCATGGGAAGACATTTGAAAATCATATCTGATAAAGGGTTAATATGTAGAATATATAAAGAGCTCATACATCTCAGTACCCTATTCAAAATTGGTCAAAGACTTGAATAAACATTTCCTTAAAGATTCATGAATAGACAATAAGCACATGAAAAAGATGCTCAACATCACTTATAATCTGGGAAATACAAATCAATCACAATGAGATGCCATTTCATATCTTCTAGAATTACTATGAGAAAATGACTAAGTGTTAAGTGTTAATAAGTGGTAAGGGTTTAGAAAATCTGGAACCATGTGCACTACTAGTAGAAATGTTAATGGTACAGCCACTATGAGAAACAATATGGATATTCAAAAAATAGAAAGGTAATATGATCTAGCAATTCTACTCCTGGGTATATGCCCAGAAGAATTTAAAAGCATGGTCTTGAAGAGATATTTGTATACCCATGTTCATGGCAACATATTCACAATAGCCAAAAGGTGGAAGCAGCCCAAGTATTGATAGGTGAACAAATAAAAAATATACATATATGGTATATTATTATTCAGCCTGAAGAAAGCAGGAAATTGATACTTGCTACAATCTGAAGTATTTTGGAGATAAGTGAAATAAGGCAGTCATAAAATGATAAGTTGTTTGATTTTGCTTATGAGGTAGTTAAATTCAGAAAGAACAGATGCTCTGGGCTGGAGGGAGAGGGAATTGGCAGTTATTTAATAGGTACAGAGTTTCAGTCTTTCAATATGAAGAAACTTCTAGGGATGAATGGTGGCAATGGTAGAACAGTGTGAATGTACTTAATGTCACTGAATGCTATGCTTAAAACTTTCTTTTGAGAAGCATCTGTTCACGTCCTTTGCTCATTTTGGACTGGATGTTTTTAAAATTTGTTTAAGTTCCTTGTAGATTCTGGATATTAGACCTTTGTCAAATGCGTAGTTTCAATATTTTCTCCTATTTTGTAGGCTGTTTACTCTGTTGGTAGTTTTTCTCTTTTTCTTGAGATGGAGTCTCGCTCTGTCACCCAGGCTGGAGTGCAGCAGTGTGCTTTCAGCTTACTGCAACCTCTGCCTCCCGGTTCAAACAATTCTGTCTCAGCCTCCCAAGTAGCTGGGATTACGGGTGTGTACCACCATGCCCAGCTAATTTTTGTATTTTTTGTAGAAACTGGGTTTCACCATGTTGGTCAGGCTGGTCTCGAACTCTTGTCATTGTAATCTGCCTGTCTTGGCTTCCCAAAGTGTTGGGATTAAAGGTGTGAGCCACTGCTCACCAGATGGTAACTGTTTTTTGCTGTGTAGAAGGTCTTCAATTAGGTCCCACTTGTCAATTTTTGTTTTTGTTGCAATTGCTTTTGGGGACATAGTTATAAATTCTTTGCCAAAGCCTATGTTGAAAAGGGTATCTCCTAGGTTTTCTCCCAGGATTTATAGTTTGAGGTTTTGCATTAAATCTTTGATCCACCTTAAGTTGATTTTTGTATACAGTGAGAGGTAGAGGTTCAGTTTCATTCTTTGGCATATGGCTAGACAGTTTTCCCAGAACCATTTATCAAATAGGGAGTCTTCCTGCATTGTTTTTGTTGATTTTGTCAAATACCAGGTAGGTGTGTGGGTTTATTTATGGGTTCTCTATTCTGATCAACTGGTCTATGTGTCTTTTGTACCAGTACCATGCTGTTTTGATTACTGTAGTTTTTATAGTATAGTTTGAAGTCAGGCAATGTGATGCCTCTGGCTTTGTTCTGCTTAGGATTACTTTGGCTATTTGGGCTAATTTTGAGTCCAGGGGAATTTTAGAATTGATTTCTCTAATTCTCTGGAAAACATCATTGATATTTTGATAGGGATTGTGTTGAATCAGTAAGTTGCTTTGGACAGCATGGCCATTTTAACTATTGATTCTTTTAATCTGTGAGCATGAAATATTTTTCCATTTTTTTAAATGTCATCTGATATTTTTCAGCAGTGTTTTATAGTTCTCCTTGTAGAGATCTTTTACCAACTTGGTTAGATGAATGCCTAGGTATTTCATTTTCTTTATGGCTATTGTAAATGAGATTGTTCTTGATTTGATTCTCAGCTAGAACATTACTGGTGTGTATAAATGCTGATTTTTGTACATTGGTGTAGAAGACATAGAAGCCAACAAACGTTTAAAAAAGTGTTTAACATAACTAATCAGAAATGCAAATCAAAACCACAATGAGACACTATCTCACACTAGTCAGAATCATGATTTAAACAGTGGCAAGGCTGCAGAGAAAAAAGAGTGCTTATAAACTGTTGGTAGCAATGAAAACTAGTTCAGCCACTGTGGAAAACAATTTGGATATTTCTTTTAAGAACTTAAAATAGAACTACCATTGGATCCAACAATCCTACTAGTGGGCATATATCCAAAGGAAAATAATTCATTCTATTGAAAAGACACACACACCCGTATGTTCATTGCAGTGCTATTTACAATAGCAAAGATGGAATCAACCTTAGTTGCCCATCATGGTACATATATACATTGGAATACTATGCAGCCATAAAAAGAATGAAATCATGTCCTCTGCAGCAACATGGATGGAGCTGGAGGCCATTATCCTACGTGAGCAAATATAAGAAAAGAAAATGAAATACTACATGCTCTCACTTACAAGTGGGAGCTAAACTCTGAATACATATGAACATAAATATGGGAACAATAGACACTGGGGACCACTAGTTGGGGGAGGCAAAGGGGGTTGGATGCTGAAGAACCACGTGTTGGGTACTATACTTACTGTCTGGGTGATGGGATCATTAGAACCCTGAGCCTCAGTGCCACACAATGTACTCAAGTAACAAGTTGTCATGTGTACCCTTTAATCTATAATAACAGTTGAAATTTTAAAAACTTACCATCTTAGCCATTTTTGCATTAAATATATTTCACCACAATTTAGGTTTTAAAAGTTTAAAAATAAAAGCAGATTCAGGATATTTTATGAAATGAAAGTTTTATGAAAAATGTGTATACATGTATTTGCCCTGTTTTAGCACATATAAAGTGGTAATTAAGGAGAGTTTAAGGAAGGGACTCTTTTCAAAGAAATCTGCAGGATTAAATGAACTGTGCTAGATATCATCCATTCATTCTTCCAAAATCCACTCTCCACCTAGCTTCTGTCCGCCCTATGTCCCAAAAAGGTTGATCAGTATGGATGACGTACAGTTTTTATCCTCTGGCTCTGGTTAAGCTTGGCCAGTGGAAACTCTGTTCATGATTTTTGCATGTTAAGTTATGTTACTGGTCTTTGTCATACTGATTTTTAAGCACTTTATATAAGTAGATAGCCTAAAGAAGTAAATTCCTATGTGTGGAACTTCAGATATGATAGGGCAAAGGTGCTGTGGGAGAGGAATAGATTGTTCTGCAAGATCAATAAAATTTCTCCAGAGGCACAGACTCCCCCCGTCACCGCCCTCTTCACCCTCTTCCAGTCCACCCCAGCAGATCTCCTTGGTATAAACTTACATAAATCTTACATTTTTTGTGATGGGATTGAAAAACTGGAAAGTGTACATGTTTGGCTTGGAGTTAGGAAATCCCGTTTTGATTTGTCTTCTAACTGGGTAACCGTGGGAGAGCTATTATGTCTCTTGTAAGTGGCTGAAAATGCCTACTCATGTAGGTTATGAGGGAACTTTCATAATATGTGAAAGAATCCAGCAGTGTCTAGTTAAGAAGGAGAACAATAGATGCTAAAGGTGGAAGGAGGACAAAGGAAATCATCTACAGCATTCTCATTCCTCAAGAACCAAGGAAATATATTTCACTTCCTCCAAAAGACTTCCCCAGAATCTCCTTTTGACTTAGATACAAGAGAATTCCAGGCTAAGCATAATCAAATACTGCTCTTGCTAATGCAATACTAATTTTATTCTATGAATAGCATTTTTCAGTGTTTGTAAACATTTCCATGCCGATAGAACCCTTGACCCTTCCCATTTGCCCATCATGCCCCATTACAATAGTCATTGTATTATTCAGGGTCTCCTCTCCTCATTTTAACTGTAGTACTAGCCTCCTCACTGTCTTCCTGTCTCTAGCTTAGCTTGACTAGTTCACAACTCCTCTAGTCTCTAGAAGGAATTGTAACTTCCTATCATGGGAACCCAAAGTCTGTCACAAAAACTCGTAATTGCTGAAACCCTTATATCTGTTATAACTGCTGGAGAATATGACGTTCGCCTTGTTTCTGCCTTCCAACTCTCACATGAGTGCATCTGATTGATGCACAACATCAATTTGGGGGCAAGGGAATTTGGGAAGTGTAGTTCTTAGGTTTTCAATCCCCATGATAAAGGGGAAGGCAGAGAAGCAAATAGAAATGTGTGCTTGAACACAACCAAAGCCCCATATCACCTGGCTACCCCTTCCTGATGATTGGGCCCCAACGTCTTCTTAAGCCTCTCCTCTCATTCCTTATGTGCTCTAGTCTCACTGAACATCTGGCTCTTTCCTGGGATGTATTCTAGCTTATGCTCTCTCTTCATTAGTGGCCCTTTCTTCCTGCAATTGGCCTAGCTCACGTTCACCACTTCTTTAGGCATTAATTCATACCTCACCTTCTTATGGAAGTTGTCCTGATCACCCTGCCTGGTTGGGTGCACTTTGCCCATGCTTCCATGTCACCACATATTCATGCCATGCCTTATACTCATCTGTTTACTTGTCTGAACTCCTCAGAGGTTGCGGCTTCTAGAAGTTAGGGATTATATTTCAGTCTTGGTATCTCTAACAGTGTCTTATTTAGTGCTTATTTATCCACAGGAAAGAAAAGACATTCAGCAAATAATTACACCACACGTACCCACAAGCCAGATACTATGGTGGTCTTACTCATATTTTTACACCCAGAAATTATCTACTTTTAAGATTCACTAGGAGACACAAGCAACTAATGCCATACCAAAAAGAGAAAAGGCTAGAAGTTGGTATGAGGATTGGGGGAGAATGTGCCACAGACAAGCGTGAGAAGATGCAAACAACCATGCTGTAAAGTCTTCATTTATTTGAAGAAATCATTGTGATACTTTCTGCCACCAATTATCTTTCCTCTTCCAATTAATGAGTGAAAGGTCATCTATGGAGCCAGGTTTGTACCCCATTCCATTTCAGTATAATCCTTCCTTCTTCTACCACCAGGAGCAGGGTGGTTATCAGAGACCTCAAACTTCTCTTCGGTATCCTTACAAGGAGAAATTCATCCGAACACTGCTTCCACCCCCAGCCATGAGCCAGGCCATTAAAGCACAGGACACAACTCCCCCAGGTTGACCAGCCCTTCAGGAACCCCTGGCCTCCTTGAGCCTGAAAGCCTTGGGGTTTCTGGCCCTGTCAAGGGTAACTAGGGACTCCTGTACAAATGAAGCCTGTAGTCTATCAAATGTATAGACATATGTGGTTGGCAGCGAGTGGGGCTATGGCTTAGCAAGTACTGGAGTCTCATTATGGAGACACATGATCCTTGTCTGCTTTGCTAGGAGAAAACCAGACCCTTTCTTTTTTCTGTCCTTTCCCCTATGTTTCCAATTGGTCTGCAGCCCTGAGATTGCTCATAGGGAGAGAAAGGTGAAAGTATATAAAAATCTGATTTTGTTAGATGCAGAATTGTATGTCCAGTTAATGTTTAAAACTTTTAAAGCTTTGGTCTCAGAGACCTAGGCTGGAAGCAGGAGACATTTATTCCAGTCCTCTTTACACACAAAGATGTTTCAGCTCATTCCCCTGCTCTATAAAGAACACAAGTTGGTTCTTAACCTTTTCTCTCATCGCAGATCCCTTTGGAAATCTATAGAAAGTCATGGATCCTCAGGAAGTGAGTAAGTGCAACTTATGTCTTAGCCACATTAAAACTTGGTTTTTTATCTCACTATTCCTTTACAGTATGATCACTGGGGACATTTTCCCCCTGTACCTAGACATAAATCCTAACAGATTCCTTCACACCTAAATATTATGTCTGTAGTCACTTTATGTTAAAGCATAGGTTTCATTTAGAAGTCAGAATATCTAAGAAATTAACCTGAACTCCAAACTTTATTTGTAGTGTGTTCTTTCTCAGTTTGGACTGTAAAAGGTTCAAAAATGGAAGGAGGGAGTCAGATACAGTGGCTCATGCCTGTAATCCCAGCACTTTGGGAAGCCGAGGCAGGCGGATCACAAGGTCATGAGTTCAAGACCATCTGGCTAACACGGTGAAACCCCATCTCTACTAAAAATACAAAAAAAAAAAAAAAAAAAAAAAAAAATTAGCCAGGCATGGTGGCAGGCACCTGTAGTCCCAGCTACTCAGGAGGCTGAGGAAGGAGAATGACATGAACCTGGGAGACGGAGCTTGCAGTGAGCTGAGATTGTGCCACTGCACTGCAGTCTGGGTGACAGAAAAAAAAAAAAAAAGGGAAGGAGGGAAGTAAGGTGATAGGAAAGTCCTTCTGGAGCTGATATTATGTTCTAATTTTGGCAGATGTTTAGAGATGAGTCCTTTCCTTGTCCTTGGGGCTTTGGAGCTTCTTACTGAGCACCACCTGAGCCTACAGTATTTGTGATGTGGACCATGCACATTCTCTTTACATGGCTTCTTGGCGCCTCTTCTTTAGATTTTAGATCCTTGCTCTCAAATTTTCTAGGCCAGTGGCAGAAGCTCTTGGGCAGGTGATATGATTTGGCTGTGTCCCCAACCAAATTTCACTTTGAATTATAATAATGCACACATGTCAAGGGCAGGGCCAGGTGGAGATAATTGAATCATGGGGGAGGTTTCCCCCATACTGTTCTCGTGGTAGTGAATAAGGCTGAGATCTGATGGTTTTATAAGTGGGAGTTGCCCTGCACAAGCTCTTACCTGCCATCATATAAGATGAGACTTTGCTTCTCCTTTGCCTTCCACCATGATTGTGAGGCTTACCCCAGCTATGTGGAACCGTGAGTCTATTAAACCTCTTTCCTTTATGAATTATCCAGCCTTGGGTGTGTCTTTATTAGCAGCATGAGAATAGACTAATATAGCAGGTTTCATACCACCTTTGAGCATCAGTCTCCCTCCTACTTCTGGCCCCAGGAAATACTCCCATGTCTAGTCTCAACAAAGTCTGGGGGGTGCAGATTGACCTTAGAGCAGTCTCTGTCCCTGTGCCACAGGTAGCTTCAGCTTTCCCAGGAGTGAGTCCCGCATTAGTCTTATGTCTCCCCATATCTTTCAATGGTACTATGGAAGCTCCCTTGACATTAGGCTGAAAGTGAAGAAATTAGCATCCACCCCAACACTTCTGGATGGAGGTGGAAATCTCCTAGACAATAACTGCTATCTTCATACATCCTTTGTTTTCTCTACATTCTTATCCTTTCTTATGCTCTTGATCTGCCCGGATCCCAAGAGTCCTCGATCTGGTTCTCTGAATTTCTTTTGGTACCTGTTATCTGAACTGTGGGATTACAAAGGACATGAAAGAGACTATCACGGTGGTGTTTCAATAAAAATAGAGTCCCAACATCTTAAACAATATATACATACTTTTCATATGGTTTCAGGCTTTAAGTCTTGCCCTGAATAGAAGCCAGGGCAAGAGTGCTTAGGTTAGACTCATTGATTCAGTTTTCATTAAGTTCCTGCTACATCCCTACATTCTATATTATTTGGACATCAATTAATCCAATAGGGATACAGGGGTAAATATGTTTGAGCCCTTACCTTTTAAAATATGTAAACCAGTTTTCAGAATACTTTGTGATAAATGCTATAATGGAATAGGGAGGTATGGGGGAAAGCATTGGTGTCAATTAAGGAAATAAGGAAAAGTCCCAGAAGAAATGATACTTTAAAGGAGACACAAGGTAGAAAAAAATGGGGTAGAGGTGGTTGAGGGCATCCCAAAAGAAAGATCACCACACATAAAAGTGGATAATTATAACAGGATGGAGAAAAGTTCTCACAGGGGCACCTGATGGAAGATGAGTTTAGAAAAGGTAGCAGGGGTGTGGGGCCTTGATTGCCTCACTCAGGAGGTCCTCTGAGCATTCTTCCAAGTCTCCACATTGCTCATCAGAATTAACTTCAGATCTGTGAAACAGGCAGGAAGCCATGGTGGAGCATCTTTAGTAACTGAGGCATGAGATTATGATAGCCTGGATGAAAGTTGGGGAGCAATGGTGGAAGAGGTAGAATTAGTAAAACTTGAATGTAGCAGAAGGGAGAGGAAAAGTCTAATATGATTAAGGTTCATGGCTTTATTTTCAGAGGGAAAAATAACATAGGTGGAAGCAGAGCAAGATGGTGAAATAGAAAGTTCCACCAATCATCTCTCACCCCACAAGGATACCAAGTTAACAGCTATCTACACATAAAAAGACATCTTTATAAAGAACCAAAAGAGTCAGCTG
The DNA here is from genome assembly GCF_002776525.5 of Piliocolobus tephrosceles. NCBI lineage: Eukaryota > Metazoa > Chordata > Mammalia > Primates > Cercopithecidae > Piliocolobus > Piliocolobus tephrosceles. Next base: position 166,399,635 of record NC_045434.1, on the reverse strand, counting down.
AGCCCTCTGAGTACCTGGTTTTAACTTCATATTGCTGAAAGAGGCACTCAAGAATTGGAGAAACTGTCCTAAATCACCATCACCACCTCTCCCCTAGCCCCAGAAACACCTATGTGGTGTGGAGTGTCTGAGTGCTGAGGGAGGGAGAACATAACAATTGTGATGTTTTGTTAGAGCAGAAAGGAAACCTGAACCAAACTCAGCTGATCCACACCCAGGAAGGGAGCATTTAAACCACCTCTAGCCAGAGGAGAATCCCCAATCCCAGCAGTCTGAACTTGACTTCCCACAAACCTTACCACCAAGGGCCTAAGCCATCTTGGTCTCCAAGTAAACTTGAAAGGCAGTCTAGGCCATAATGACTGCAACCTGTAGGCAAGTAGTAGAGCTGAACTAGGCCCAGAGACAGTGTTCTCTGGGGTACACCACCTACTGAGACACCAGCTGGGGCAGCAAAGGGAGTGCTAGCATCACCCCTCCCCTAATCCCAGGCTGTACAGCTCACAGCTCCAAGAGACCTCTTCCTTCCACTTGAGAAGGAAGAATGGGGAGGACTTTGTCTTGTACCTTGGATGCCAGCTCAGCCACAGAAGGATAGGGCACCAAGTCAAGAGGCCCCCTTTCTAGGTCTTAGTGCCCCAAACAACATTTCTAGAGGGACACCCTGGGCCAGAAGAGAACCTTGAAGGAAATAACAGTCCTGCCAGCATTCATCACCAGCTAAAGTGCTGAAGGAAAAACCTTTTACCCTAGAATAGTACATCGAACAAAAATATTCTTCAAACATGGAGAAATAAAAACCTTCCCAGACTAATAAAACCTAAGGTATTTCATCAATACCAGACCCATCCTATAAGAAATGCTAAAGGGAATACTTCAAATCAGAAAGAAAAAGACATTAATGAACAGTAAATAATCATCTGAAGGTATAAAACTTACTGGTAATAGTAAGTACACAGAAAAACACTATTATAAACACTAACTGTATAAACTACTCTTATGCTAAGTAGAAACACTAATCAAAAATAATGACAACAACTTTAACAGTACAATAAGATACAAATAAAAACAAAAAGTTAAAGTGAGGGGACAAACTTAAGATTAATTTTTAGTTCTCTTTGCTTGCATGTTTATGCAAGCCTTGTGGTGACCTCAAACCAAAAAACATGCAACAAATACACAAAAAATAAGGAAGAAACTAAATTATATCAGAGAAAAATCATCTTCACTAGAGGAAGACAGGAAAGAAAGAAATACCATAGAACAACCAGAAAATACCAAAATGACAGGAGTAAGTCTTTATCAATAATATTGAATGTAAGTGAACTAAACTTGCCAATCAAGAGACATAGACTGGCTAAATGGATGAAAAAACAAGACTCATTGATCTGTTGCCTACAAGAAACACACTTCACCTATAAAGACACACATAGGCTGAAAATAAAAAGAAAATTATTTTGTGCCAGTGGAAACAAAACCAGGAGTCACTATACTTACATCAAACAAAATAGATTTGAAGACAAACTATAAAAAGAGACAAAGAAGGTCATTATATAATGATAAAGGGGTCAATTCAGCAAGAGGATATAGCAATTTTAAATATATACACACTTAAAATAATGGGAGTACCTAGATATATAAGGGAAATATTAGAACTAGAGAGATAGACCTTAATACAGTAATAGTTGGAGACTTCAACACCCTACTTTCAGCATTAGACAGATATTCCAGACAGAAAATCAAAGACTTAATCTGCATTATGTTGCAAATAGATCTGATATTTACAAAACATTTCATCCAAGAGCTGCAAAGTACACATTCATTTCCTCAGCACATAGATCATTCTCAGTGATAGACTATGTTAGGTCACAAAACAAGTCACAAAACTTTCAGAAAATCGAAATATCAAGCACCTTATCTGACCACAATGAAATAAAACTGAAAACAAGAGGAATTTGGGAAACTATACAAACACATAGAAATTAAACAATGTTTTTCATGATGAGTGGGTCAATGAAGAAGTTAAAGAAACTGAAAACCTTCCTGAAACAAGTAACGGAAACAACATACCAAAACTTGTGGGATATAGCAAAAGCAGTAATCAGAGGGAAGTTTATAGCTATAAGTCCCTACATCTAAAAGAGGAAAAACTTTAAATGATACATCCTGAATGAGAAAAGCAAGAGCAAACCAAATCCAAAATTAGAAGACATAACAACTAGAGCAGAAATAAGTGAAAAAAATATGAAAGATCAATAAAACAGAAAGTTGGTTTTCTGAGAAGTTAAAAACGAACCTTTAGCTAGACTAAGAAAAAAGGATCCAAATAAATAAAATCAGAAATGAAAAAGGAGACATGACAACTGATACTACAGAAATTCAAAGGATCATTAGTAACTGCCATGAGCAACTATCTGCCAATAAACTAGAAAATCTGAAAGAAATTGATGAATTCCTAGATACATATGACCTACCCAGATTGAACCAGGAAGAAATTCAAAACCTGAATAGACTAACAAGTAACAAGATCAAAGCCATAATAAAACGTCTTCCAGTAAAAAAAAAAAAAAAAAAAAAAAAAGCCCAGGACCTGATGGCTTATTACTGAATTCTACCAAACATTTAAATAACTAATATCAATTCTACTCAAATTATTCCAAGAAATAGAGAAGGGAATACTTCCAAACTCATTCTATGAGGCTAGTAGTGCCAAAACCAGAGAAACACACATCATCAGAAAACTACAGGCCAACATCTGATGAATATTGATGCAAAAATCCTAAAAAATATGTTAGCAAACAAATTCAACAATACATTAGAAAGACCATTCATCATGACCATGTGAGATTTATCTCTGGGATGCAAGATGGTTTAAAATATGCAAAATAAATAAAATATGATATATCAACAGAAATAGTGATAAAAAACCATATCTTTCCAGTTGATGTGGAAAAAGCATTTGACAAGATTTAACAACGCTTCATAATAAAAACCCTAAAGAAACTGGATATAGAAGGAACATACCTCAACATAATAAGAGTCATATGACAGACCCACAGCTAGTATCATACTGAATGGGGAAAAACTGAAAGCCTTTTCTCTAAAATCTGGAACACAACAAGGATGTCCACTGTTATTCAACATATTCCTAGAAGTCCTAGCCCAAATAAGTGAAAAATCTCTATAATGAAAACTATAAAACACCAATGAAAATTTAAAGAGGACACACACAAAAAAGTGGAAAAACTGTTCATGGATTGCAAGAATCAATATTGTTAAAATGTCCATACTTCCCAAAGCAATCTACAGATACAATGCAATCCCTATCAAAATACCAATGACATTCTTCATGAAAAAAGAAAAAAAATCCTAAGATTTATATGGAATCACAAAAGACCCAGAATAGCCAAAGCTATACTAAGCAAAAAGGACAAAATGGGAGGAACCACATTACTTGACTTCAAAATTATACCACAGAGCTTTAGTAAACAAAACAGTATGGTAGTGGCATAAAAACAGACATAGGCCAATAGATCAGAATAGAGAGCCCAGAAACAGTTCTACACACCTATGGTAAACTCATTTTTGAAAAACATGCCAAGAATACATGCTAGGGAAAAGACAGTCTCTTCAATAAATGATGCTGGGAAAACTAGATATCCATATGCAAAAGAATGGAACTACACCCCTATCTCTCACATATACAAAAAAATCAAATCAAAATGAGTTACATACTTAAATTGAAGCCTTCAGATTATGAAACTACTACAGACTATGAAAACATTGGGAAAAATCTCCAGGACATCAGTCAGGGCAAAGACTTCTTGAGCACTATCCCACAAGCACAGACAACCAAAGCAAACATGGACAAATAGGATCACATTAAATTAAAAAGCTTCTGCATAGCAAATGATACAATCAAAGGGAAGAGACAACCCACAGAATGAGAATATGCTTGCAAACTACTCCTCTGACAAGATTAATAACCAGAATATATAAGGAACTCAACTTCTAGAAAAAAAAGCTAAACTGATCAAAAGATGGGCAAAAGATTTGAATTAGACATTTCTCAAAAGACAAATGTCAAACAGGCATAGAAAAAGGTGCTCAACATCATTGATTAGAGAAATGTAAATGAAAACCATGAGATGTCATCTCACCCCAGTTAAAATGGCTCATATCCAAAAGAAAGGCAATAACAAATGCTGGTGAGGATGTGTAGAAAAGGGAATACTTGTACACTATTAGTGGGAATGTAAATTAGTACAACTACTATGGAAAGCAGTTTGGAGGTTCCTCAAAAAACTAAAAGTTTAACTATCATATGATCTAGCAATCTCACTGCTGGTTATATACCCAAAAGAAAGGAAATCAGTAGAGTATAGATAAGAGAAGTTATGAGCATTGGTCAGAGGAGCAATATCAAGAATTAGCTTCAAAGAGTAAACCCATTGTAAGAATAGGAATTGAATTAAAGTGTTGGGACTGACATGCCAGCCTGAGGTCACTGACCAGACCAGCCAACTATGGTTCCTATGCCTATCAAATCTCTCCCAATAATCTTCATGTACTAGAAAAAAAGACTTCCATTTGGTTTCTATCCATCACACCTCTACTCCTGCCCACAAAATTCTTGAGGCATGCCTGTCAGTTGTCTATCCTCCCTTACTTCTGATGGCAGGGGCACCTGCTTCTGGATTCTGCCCTTTGCTTTATAGTGAGCTCTCTGACTGCTATGTTTTATTTCAATATTGAGTGTATCTGATGCTTACTAAAATACTGCTCGGTGAGTGGTAAAAAATAAAGAAGCACTGTCTATGCTTTTTGATGCACACAAACATTAGGAAAAGTTAAATGTCTGTATGATTCTATAACATTTCAAGAGATTCTTTGATTACTCTTCACTTATTGAAACTGTTGGTAGTGAAAAAACAAACAAACAAAAAAAACAACTTTTTTTTTCCAGTCTTTGGAAGAGGCTGTGCTCAGTCATTGTAGAGTTACTCTATGAGAACTAAACAGTTCATCAATTTCGGGATATTGAGGACAAGTCAGAGGTAAGCGCCAAAAAAAAAAAAAAAAAAAAGAGGTAAATGGACTGCAAATACTACCTAGGAGGCAAAACGAGTGACCAAGGACGTGAAACCAAGGCCAGTTGTCAAGGGTCAGTGCTTACAGGTCACATCCTAAGTCAGGAGGCATTGTATCATAGTTCAAATATGAAACCTCAAGGCAGTAAGGACTTGGCTGATATTAGGGTCACCAGATGCCAAGGTGGCTAAGAGTTGTAACAAAAGTTAACAAGTTATGGACAAAAGTTAACTTAAGAATATTAATGTGGAGCACTTTAGAATAGTGTCAAGAGTAAGACTTGAGTATCTGATGAATTTCTCCCAAGCTCCAGAATCACACATACAGCCACTGACTCAATATCTCCCCTTTATTCTCTACCACTTCATACATGGCCAAACCCAGAGCCATAGGCATAAACTGAGGGAAACATACTGCTGCTTAAGTGATGGGTCTGAGCTGTTGATTAGCTTGTTTGAACCTTCCAGTTCCACCCATGTTTGATCTTTTATGTACCATTTCAATATTTTGATGGAGTGTTGCTGGGCCCATCTGACCTTATGACTTGGTGGGTCTGGCAGGATTCAGCTCATGATGGGGAGTGTGGGGGTACTATAACATTCAATTGGTGGTAGTTGAGGGCAGTTTGAAGGACTAACTGGTGATAGTACAAAAATACCCACTCTCTCTTCTGTTTCTACTTCTATCAAAGAAAACCTTTTTCAAGATATGAAATAGTTACGAGGGCATAAACGAAGTTAGGAGAAAAGATCAACTAGATTATAAACTATAAAGTTATTTCTACTTTTTCTTTTTTTTTTTTTTTTTTGAGACGGAGTCTTGCTCTGTCGCCCAGGCTAGAGTGCAGTGGCCGGATCTCAGCTCACCGCAACCTCTGCCTCCTGGGTTCACGCCATTCTCCTGCCTCAGCCTCCCGAGTGGCTGGGACCACAGGCGCCCACCACCTCGCCCGGCTAATTTTTTGTATTTTTAGTAGAGACGGGGTTTCACCGTGTTAGCCAGGAGGGTCTCGATCTCCTGACCTCGTGATCCGCCCGTCTCAGCCTCCCAAAGTGCTGGGATTACAGGCTTGAGCCACCGCGCCCGGCCTACTTTTTCTAGGCTCAGAAGAGCACATCTGAAAGTAAGTTAAGAACTTATAGGTTTGACATAAGAATACTTCTGTTAATCAGAGAAAGAATAGGATACAAGAGTAGAAAATATGCAACTTTTGTAAAAGGAGAAGGTAGAGTTTTGAAAGTTATGGATCAGTGAGCTTAATGTCAACTAGTAAATTCTAGAAAAGATTACTAAGCAGGTGGAGAAGTAATGAAGCAGCACTATCTATGAGGAACTATGTTAAATACCTTACTATGTGAATTCCTTTTAAAAAGTTCTAAATTGGTAAAATAAAAAGTTGTACAGTTATCCATTAGAGATGATATGGCATGGCTCAAAACAGCTAACATAGGCCTGGGGATAACAGTGAATGTATACTGCCCATTCCGGGGGCCCGTGTGGTGATTGTCATCCTAGGACTTGCCATCAATTCCACACACATTTTTTTCCCCAGTGGAAACTTTTATCATAGGGTTTGCCAGATCATATGGCCCAAGCAACAGGGCTGATTGCATCATGGCTTGGACAAGCATCTGTTGTTTGTTTTTGGTTTTTTTCTCCTGCTCTGGGTCTGGTCAAGGCTGTCAGGCTTTCACATCACCTGGGACATAAGCCAGAGCAGCTCCCCTGTATGTGGGATCAGCTTTCTCCAGAACCTGAGACCCATCAGGCATTGTGCTTCCTCCTTCGTGGCAGGAGATATAAGTGGCAGCAATTTGTTTTTTTACTTTAGAGGAAATTCGAGAATACCTTTGACCATTGGACCTCTAAATATTTTATGGATATGACAAACCTTTTAATATTCTGGAGTATATGTGTCTTACCAAGGCTGCCAGTATGCTGGCTAACTCTTGCTCAAGTGGATCAATCAACAGAAGTTCATTGATGTAATAGATCATTGTAAAGTTCTACGGGGTATCCAGATGGTCCAGGTAACTTTAAGCTATTATGAGATAAGGCAGATAAGTTAACTTAGGCCTGGGGATAACAGTGAATGTATATTGCTCATTCCATCTGGCTAACAGGACAGCCACCATTGCATATTTTAGTGATGCTAGCGTTCTACTCACTGGCACATTTTCTACTGCCTTCATAAATTTGCCTTCAGCATCTTCCCACAGGACACATCTGTTGGGGTTTCCAGTCATATACATTATATACCCTTCAGCAAGTCTGTTTCTAAGTTTTTTAAACCTTCTTTTGCCATTTAAGCACAGCATTTTTTTTTGCATTTAAGCTTTGCTGAGTATGAGCTACAACATCCATGCTTCTAGAAGCCATCACAATAGCAGATTCATACCATTTCCTGAGATCCTTGGCAGGCTGTTAAGTCCTGCATCTTAGGAGATTGTGCCCAAATCAGTAAACTTTTCTTTATTTACCCTCTTTGATCAACCATGTCAGAAGTCAGTTCTCCGTGCATTCTCCTATCCTTTGCTGGTAACATATTGGCTGGGAGAAGACTTTTTTATCCATGTTTCCAGATATGATTAGGCTTAGTTATAGCATAACCTAAGCTTGGTCACCAGGAGGATAGAAGACATGTAGTCAGGTCACAAAATCTCTGCAATTCTTACAGCACTTTATTTGGCAAGGGGATGTGTGCTAGTTCTTAGTAAGGAGGGGAAGTCCCCATATGCAAAAGCACAGAAGATTTACATAGGTTAGGGGACCAAAATCTGCAGAGGTATCAACCCAAATGCATCTATATTCCATGTATTATGTTCAAGATTATAAATATCAAATGGGATCATAAATACAATAGGGAGAAAATAAGGGGCACCTGGGACAATTGCCACAATGATAAACATTTCTGCAGTCTCCTTATTTGTTGTGGGTATGTGTGTTTATAAAATGATATTGGTCAGAAGCAAGATAGATCAGGCCACTGAGCAAATAGATCAGGCCACTGAGCAAAATAGTCACTGTTCTAGAATCAAAGAATATCCCCTTTCACCCACTCCTGAACTTCTGGGCACTGGACTCTGTCTGCCTAGATCTATAGCCCACTTCTCCCTGCCTCACTTGGCAACCATCCAGGGGCTTATCCCTCAGGTTGACTGCAAGACTGCTCCCAGTCCTGATCCCTGTTGGCTAGCTCTGTCTAGAGGCTTTCATGTCAGGGTGACAGATGTACAGATAAACCTATGCTATTGCTACCACTGCTGGTAAGGAGTGGCTGCAGAAGAGACTTTCAGACTTAGAGCAGCTAATCAGGTCTCATCACCACCACTGACCGCCCATGTGTTCTCTTGGGAGTTACCAAACCTCTTATAGCACCTCCGTTAAACAGGAATATAATCCCCACAAACGGCAAATGTATTCAACACAAGAATAGGTGAAATAACATTTCTATGACGCATAGATTCTATGTATTATTGGTCAATGTCACAATAGATGACACACGTTGATTAGGATGAGTTTGACAGTTGATTTACAGTTGGCTATTTTAGAGATGTAGCAGTAAAGGAACCGTAAGGCATAGTCCACCTTGGGGCTTGGGTCAGGTGAAGAATGAGGGAATGGGAGTAGTTCTTAGAAGCTTGAAGCAGACATTGTAGAGAAGAGGAATACAGCCAGCCTGAGGCAATTTCACAGGGAAGGAGTTAAAGTACACTGAACGTCACTCCTTTTTTCCTGTCTGGTCCTCCATTGGCTGAACTCAGCCAGATGTCAAAGAGCAGGGGAGCACACTGATGTGGTTCATATAAGTCAGTCTCTTGGGCAGAGAGCAAAACAGGAAGGCTGGGGAGTGGGTCTGAAAGGGCAAACAAGCTGCTTTGCACAGTTGCGGCTGGGGCAGAAGAAAATGGCAACTGTGTGTTAGAATTAATTCAAGTAAAACTCTGGTTGCTAATGGAAGTGTCAAGCATTTAACAGTCCAAAATAACAGAATATTTTCAAAAGATTTAGTATCCCCTAAACATTGGGCATTATGTTAAATGGAAACTCCTATTAGGTCACCATTCTCTCAACAGTTTTTATATTATAGGTATTAGCCTTTCTCATTCTCACTTGAGAGACTCAGTGGCTTGTCCAGGTCATGTAGCTAAACAGTAAGCCAACTCAGACCCACATTCTGTCTGACTCCACAACCCATGCTCTCTCCATTATAACATGAAACCTCACTAAGATGTAAATATACACAAAACTGGCCCTTTAAAAGATAAACAGCCCTATTGGGCAAGCTTGTTTGGAATTGGGAAGGTTAACAGAGGTAACTTCAACATGTGGGAAACAAGCTGATGAGAAAGGAAATCCTGTTCTTGTCTTGGCCCTATAAAGAAAACATTGAGCAAAATGCTGACACAGCTAACCTCCCAGAAAACCCCGCAGACTGACTTCTGCCTAACAGGGCTTAGGATTCATGTGGTCAAGCGCATTTTGTAGTGGGTTATGTGGTTGTTTCCCTAGGTCACATGAAACTGAACCACATGAAATCACCAACACCCTATTCTCTTCTTTACTGACAATTTTCCCTTTGATTCACCTTCCTAAATTTCCACTTATGTTACAGGTTACCAGTCACACAAGCAGGCTCACAGTAAAAACTATACGATAGCCAAGGGCAAAATGAGAAAGATAAATTTTTGTTGAGTATTTTTTGTCAGGAAATATGCTGGGTACTTTTTACATTAAACAAACACTCAACTCTTTCCACGTACAACCACTTTAATCTTTAAGCTCTGTTGGCTTCATTTTACATAAGATGTAACTCAGAGGTTTAAGCGATTTGCTTAAAGTCACACACAGGGCCTAAAAAAATGTGTGGATAGAATTTTTACCCAGTTCTAGAAACCGTAGACATCTAGCCTGAGGCTAAAGATTCTGTGCTAACACTTTGCTGGGGAATAAAATTCTAAGGAAACAGGAGTTGGAGGAAAGGGAAGAGACAAGGAAAAAGGAATGGGGAAGAGATAAGGTAAAAGGAATGAGGAAGGGGAGAGGGTGATCAGTGTAACCATGCATTTTGGGTTACCAAGCTTGGCAACAAGCCAATTACCTAGTCTTGCTGGGCATCTTTAGAGGGACCCTATGAAGCTGCTATGTCTCCACACTGGAAGAATTTGTTCACCACCTCGCACTGGGCAGATATGGCTCCACTGGACACTTCTAGGTTGTTCAACTGAGGAAGTTAGCTCACTGAACTGCGATATGAAAACCCCAGGGCAGAAGGTAAGGGGCGCTGGTGTGGGTTGTCAGGTAGGCACTGGCAGGGCACGTCCTTGAGGGAACCAAGGGATTAGGAGCAATCGACTCTGCTCCTAGTAGTCTCTGCAAGCCCCTGTTAATAGCAACACTGGAAGCTGCAGAGATGAGGGTCTGAGACCATGCCAATAATGCCAGCCATCTCTAGAACTGAGCTATTCAGAAAGCTGGGTGAGGGTAGACCCTGTAGGGGCCATAATCTAAATCTCCCACAATTGAGGGACAGAGATCTGTTTTTCCTTCTTACCCTTGAATGATTCCCAAAATGTTTTAACCAAAAAGTCAATCTAGAAACGATGGGTTGATTGGAACATTATAAACATCATTTAGGTTCTGAAGGTCAGGTACCACCATTTCTTAATATCTAATGTTTTCCTTGGGAAAATTTCAAAACTATGAAGCTAATTATTCTCATTGTAGAAACTCTAGAAAATGTTTGGAAGATATATAAGAGTAATAGGAAGAAAAAAACCACATGTATAATAGCTAGAAATAGCTATTGACAGCATTATGTACATGTCCACATAAAAGCATCATATAAATGTTAAGCAAAAAAGGAATTAAAATTGCATATGAACAGTGTATCATCTCCTTATTTTAAGGTATTTTTTATTGTGGCAAAATGTGTATAAGTTTCTATTTTAACTATGAAGAGCACAATTTGGCAGCAGTAACAGCCCTTCAACTATTACCTATTCCCATTGTGTGGGTCACAAGTGGGAGTCCAACAGCATACCTCTGGGAAATCCCATGCCTATGATAGCTGTAAAAGGCTAAGTTCAGCAACCAAAGCCTGATAAGAACAACATGATGAGGGCTCAGGGATGCAGAACCAGCAGCTAGGAGTCTGCTGAGGTTCATTACAAGGTTCAAGAAATGTGGAAGGACACGGCATCTGCTGTGCTTCTGTGGTATCCCCAGAGAATAAGAAAAGGGTATCTTTTGCTTAAACCACAGACCAGAGGTCTATAAAGCTACAGTTTAGTGTCTACTGTGGGAAGAAAGGTCTTTTCCTGTAACATATAGTCATTTGCCTCCATGGTAAAGCCCACACTCCCCAGATTCCCTTCTGAAATGGGCCTGAGTCTTTAGATAATGAGAATCTGGATTGCTCTACTAGGCAAGTACCCTAGGCCTCCCCAGGTGCAAGCTGAACAGGAGGGAAACAAGGATGGGTAGAGTGGAGGGAGGTGTTGACTATCAGTTACAACCTGGGGACTACCTGTAATAGAAGAGATTGGATCTTGATTCATTAATCCACCTGTACTAAGTCTTGTGGAGATTGCAGTGAGTAACCTCAAAGGCTGAAATGGAGGAGAAATGGTGATGGGCATGACTGGTGGAAAGGACGGACGGTATTTGATGTTTCTTGCTCTGCCTCCTGTCTTCTTGGCTTTCCTTTCATTTCACCCATTAGCTCTCAACACCTCCTGTTGCCTGCTTTCTCTGCTTTCTGCCCTAGGTCTTCCCTGGCACCTCAGAGTTAGGTCGATGTGTACTCAATACTCATGCTTAGGCTGACCTGGACATAGAGGGGGGTGATACACATGAGTAAGCCTTCACCAGTGAGCAATGGAGTCCATGGTTTTATCCTTTCCTGCCCCCCAGTTCCATCTATTGAGTGGATCATTCTGAGGCACATTCTATACATGTCCTCAGAGGTCCCAGTGGGATTGAGCCCTGGCCGTTCAATGATGAAATGGATGGTGCATCCTTGCACTGGCTTTCCTCTTTTTCTGTCTTACTGTTTCTATCTCCACAACTCCTCTCTTTCTTGAAATAACTTTCCCAAGTAAATTGCATGCTAGCAGGCCCTTATCTGAGTCTGTGCTTTCTAGGAGAACTCAGGCTGAGATAAGTAGTATATATCCAATTCTGAATATCATAAGCCTTTCTATATCAGTATAAAGTACATAAACATTTCTAATGGCTGTAACATAAGGCAGACTCTCAAGCCACACTGCCTGGTCAAATGACTTCTTAAGTAACCTTGGACAAATCTTTTAACTTTTTAATGTCTTTTTTTTTTTGAGATGGAGTTTCCCTCTTGCTGCCCAGGCTGGAGTGCAATGGCACTATCTCGGCTCACTGCAAACTCTGTCTCCCAGGTACAAGTGATTGTCCTGTCTCAGCCTTCCAAGTAGCTCTGTTTACAGGCATGCATCACCACTCCCAGCTAAATTGTTTGTATTTAGTGGAGATGGGGTTTCACCATGTTAGTCAGGCTGGTCGTGAACTCCTGACCTCAGGAGATCCACCTGCCTCGGCCTCCCAAAGTGCTGGGATTATAGGTGTGAACCACTGGCTCCCAGCTGGTGTCAATTTTCTTGTATATAAAATGGATCATAGTAATAATCCTCATAGAGTTTGAGAGAATGTTAATTCAGATTAAGTGCTTTAAACTTTGCCTGGCACAGAATTGCTAACACTTACATTGTGCTTTCTATTTTTATAGCAAATTGGCTCAATACAGTTTTTCTACTCTTTCCACAATTTTTTCCACAGTGAAACAATGCACTGGGTGAACCATATTGGCATGAATTGGGTCTGCCAATAATGTTCGCTGAGTGAACAAATCATATCTGAAATGCAGATATGATTTACACAGTATTTCCTTAGGATAGATTTCTAGAAGTAGAATTTCTGGGTCCAAATATCTCATGCCTGTTGTTACTGTAAGCGTTTAACACCCTTTCTTATAATGGCCTATTTTTGCCTGTGACCCGTAAGATGAAAGTTCTTGAGGTAGGAGCCAGGCCTTTTTGTTCTTCATTGAATGCTTAGCACTTGACAAATTAAGGACCCCTTCTTTGTGCCAGATCATATATTAAATGAATAAACGCACATAAGGTATTATACATATATATATTTCTAAAGTGTTTTCCAGAATAGGTGGCATATCTAATATATTTTTAGTGAGCTTGTAAAGTATAATAAAAATATAACTATATTGATGAAGACATGGAAGACATTTCATTAGAAACTCATACAAGACATAGGATCTGAGTTTCCAAGAGCTGACACTCAGAATGTATTACTGTAATATAAACTTACTCATCTACTCCATTAAAAAACAAACAGGTTTCATTTTGCAACTGTGTCAATACCATGGGGCAGAAATGGATCCCATAAGAAAACAAACATTTGGCCTTCATAATTAAAAGTCAATATTAGACGAAGACCCCAAATAGGCCAGGCAATCACCTGCCTCCTCTTAGTTCACGCCTTGAGGATTCCTCCCTTATATACTGTGGGAGAAACAGCTGCTTTGCCAAGGCTCACCTGGTTAGAATTTTTCATGGAGCGTGACTTTGAGAAAAAAGCCCAGTCAAGCAAAACTGTGCAAATTAATTTGAGTTTATGTTGCCAAGTGTGTACTCTGACTGGTTGTCTGCAAAGGGGTCTGAAAGAAAATTGAAACATTAAGTGTCATATAAACAGAAAAAGTGACCACTTTGGAAGCAATAAAATTAGTACCTTCTGGCAAATTAAACTCAGTTACACAAGGATATTAAGTATAAACACAATGGATTGAATCAGACACAATATAAACAGCTACTAATTTGGAGATTGGTAGGATTTTAAAAACATCTTAAATTATTACTGAGCATTTGTAGCCTATCATGAGTACTAGAGACATGGGGATAATGATTCATTCTCTTCTATCAGGATTATATAGTTACAATATAATGCATATAAAACAAATTGCAATGGGAACACACACTAAAGCAATTCGTTTTGCTTGTCATGAGTGGGGAGCGGTTATGGAAATCTTTTATTTCCGGGTATAATGCAGACACAATGAGTCATCCTGGTCTTTGAGATTCAAAGTTTCTTAGCTTAAACTTCTGTCTCACAAGATGAGAAACTCACTGCCCTTCTAAACTTGAGATTCTTGAATGGGAGGGTTCCGAAGAGGTTTATATTTTTCCTGGTTACAATGGCTATGGGTTCCCGATTCTAATGAATTAGACCGTTTCATCAATGCCTGGCTCTCACACATATTTTCTTCACATTGCATCATTCCTACACTGAAAACCACCCCATGCTTCACTCCTCTAAAGAGGACTGACACCAGCTATCTAGCATCAGACTTTTCCTAAATGACTGGAAAAGAGAAGGGTCTCAAACTGTAGTGTCAAATCAAGTTTAGCCTAAAGCTTCCTCCTTACATATTTTAATTTCAGCCTAAAGGTTTGTCTGCACATCATGAACTGTAACCTAAATAGTGGTAAATAGACTGTATCCTACTCTTGTGACAGTCACCAAGTTTTGGCTAATCTAAAAAGGTGGCCAACTGTTCAAACCTTGTTCAAATAAGGCAAACGCTGAGCTATAACCAATCCAGCCATTTCTGTAAGTCGCTTTCCTTTTTCTGACCGTAAATCTTCTACCATAGGGCTGTACTGGGGTCTCTGAGCCTACTCTGGCTCAGGAGGCTGCCCGATTCACAAATTGTTCTTTGTTCAATTAAACTCTTAATTTAGCTCGTTTTTAACAGTAGCAATCACACCACCAGCTCAAGTATTTAAATATTCTTATTCTTCTGTCTTGTGTCCATTTGGCCACTAGGAGTTTGACTGTTTCTTTCTCTTTTTGAGTCTACTTCTCACTGTTGTACACCCTAGACTCCCAATTCTTGTAGGTAAATAACCCCATATTAACTTACTTCACTTTTTATAGATTTGAGGGGTCATCATTGTGGTGTCTTAAATGTAGAGGGGGCATGATTTGTTCCAGATAATGGCATAACAGGACAAATGGCAGGGACATGGAAATCTGAAATAATTCTTTTCAAACCCTAAATCTAGTCTGAAATTTATAACCAGGCATGCATTGGCAACAGCTGAGCCTCGGCGTCCTCAAATTAAAAATGAGGACATGATAAGCTATCTCACAAAATTGTCATTTTACCAGATAAAATGATATCTGGGCAGGGGGAGATTCATGAACAGGGATAAAACCTTGAGATTTTAGGAAAAGATTGAAACAATCTGGCAAGCTGTGGGCCAATGAGGCCCATAGACAAATGGAGTTTTGTGTTTGTTTCTTGGCATACTCACACTTTAGTTATAGACATTTAAAAAATTAGAATACTTCCCACAGAAGTTTGGGCATTCAGCATTTTGAAAGGTCAGAAGATCTAAAAAGCTGGTCCTGCCAGCTTTTTTCTCCCTGCCAATAATTGGCCAGGCCTGTACTACTAGCTGTCTGCGTGGCTTTACTCCTTTCTGTTGACACCCCATCAGCTTTTAGGGCTGTGCTCCTACCATGTGTGCAGTTCCAAGGATCTTGTTATGGAAGGCAGATATCAAAATATCTGGTCCAGTGAAAATTCATACAGTCATGAAAATAGAAGGACCAAACCACTGAAACTGGGATTCTCATGGGACTTTGAAATATATGGTTGCTGGAATAGTGTCACGGTAGCGGGTTAAGGGCAATAAAGGTAGGTAGGAATGGGATAGAGAGAGACTAAACATTTAAGTTCGGATGAAACTCAGCAATACTGCACCAGTCACTCAGGCCTAGCTCACCTATTCGGTGCAGGCTTTACAGCAACAAGAGCTATAGTTCAGTTTCTAGGACTCTAAGTTCCTTCTTGACCTGTTTCCTCTTATCTTATCAAAACAGTTTCAGCAGCTAGAGAATGCAGGTAGGTAGAGAGGCCCCTCTGTTGGCTGATTCCTTCCATATGTGGGTTATTTCATTTTCCAAGGGGCCCTAGGGTTTAGCAAAACTACTTGTTCAGTGTAATCACCTATGAGCTAGTATAAACTCAAGCTTTGCTGCAATTTATTAGTCACTGACATGCCAAGAGGAAAAAAACGGTTGAAAAAAACTAAGAAAACAGCTATTTGAGATTCTAATCTAAGGTTCATTTGAGCATGTTTGGGGTTTAAAAAAATATTAGATCTATTTCTATCAGCATCCATGCAACATCCTACAGAGTGATATTTTAAAGCCAATTTGGCTTCAGTGAGCCCACATTTCCAAAACAACCCCAAATGGGTTTTAGCAGGAAGCCTCTGATCCCCAGCAATATCAGTGTTTGAAGCCCTCTAATGAGGAATCAGGGCATCAGGCCTGTCTTAGTGTTGCTCTGTAAATTCTGAATGGCACAGAGCATCTTTTAAACGTAGAAAGCTGGTACGCTCTAGAGCAGATGAATGTCTTTCTTGAAAACTAAGTAGTCATCACATTAGTGCTGAGTAGTTTCTTAAAAATCTTCCTTTTAAAAATTAGGGAAGTGTAGGCCAAGAGAAGAAATTTCATTCAGCAAAAGCTGAGCCCTTACTGCTTGTGGCACTGTGACATAGTGGGAGAAGAACTCTTGCCTTCATGGAGCTTAGAGACTGGCAGATGAGTCATACATGATAAATAAGTGTAAGACAAGGGCTAGGATCAGTACCATAAAAAACTACCATAGACATATTTGATCCGAGATGGTGGAAGGTCCCAGAGGAAGTGACAACTAAGCAGAGATCTTAAGGACATGGGAAGCAAGTAGGCAAAGCAAGTGGAGGAAGATAAGTGACCTGCCAGGGGGTAAAGAGTTAGGAGTTCTGGCTTCTGGGCAGTGGTGGAGGGAATGCCCTGTGCTAAGTTCTTTATTCTTACTCTCCCACACTTATGCTCCTCCAAACTAGCTTTAGAATGTTGCTATTCCCACCTCTAATTATCTTTCTGTGCCATGCACTATCCCAGACTCTGCAAATGCTTAATTCCAAAGTCCAGTCAACAGACTATAATTACTGAAATGTCTGTTTTGTCAGACTTACTTGCTTATTTTTTTGGTAGAAATGCTAGCTAACAGGAAATCTTCCAAAAGATTTTTCAGAACTTCTAAATCCATAATGAAGAAAAAACTCCTTGGCTAATTGGACTTTAAAACATTTTTTTTTTTTTTTCCATTTTAAATTGCTTGTCAGAGAAGTCATTGACCAATAAGATGATACATTCAGTTCTTATGTTGCTATATGGGACTGAAGTAACTGAAAAATATTAACAATCAGCCCTGTGATGGGAGGCACCTGGATATCTTGGCCCCCTTGTTAGATCACTGGACAGTTCATTAGTGCGAATGTTAACAGGATTAAGCAAATGTTTTTGCTAAGTCAGCTCTAGCCAATTATATTCCTTTTGGCTAAGGACATCACAAATCACACTGAGCATAGGGTAGGTAGTCTGTATTTTAATAATCATGTTGAAATATTAACACTCAAAAATACTAACCTTGTTTAAAGAATTAGGGCCACAAGAACCCATTCATTGTATTGTCACTTTAGAAATAGTGGTAAAAAATCTTAGCTCTCATTTTAGAATTGATATTGACGTACACGTCAGTAACGTACACGTCAGTATCTGATAATAGGGTACTTTCTCTGAGATAGTGGGTACTGGTTAAAAACCATCTTAAAACTAGTCATGATTCTGAATTCTCTGGTAGAATTAAGATTATAATCCAAATAAAGTTGAGATGCCTAGTGGTTCAGCCTTAGAATGTCACATTTAAGAAAAAAAGTCAGTTATTTCACATTTTTAGAAATACTTCAAAAATGCAAAAGGTAGAGGGTTCTATATGTTGCCACATGTTCTAGAGTTTTTCCCCCATTTCTCTCACATGCAGAGATGTTTGGCAGTCTCTTCCCTTGCTCCAGACTTTCCATATTTTCAAACCTGGACCTTCAGTGGCTCACATCTAACTCACTCTTCTCTGGATATGTTAGTTTCTCTGCCACTAAGTGCTTGCCTTCTCCAATATAAATTATTATCCTGGTCATGCAATGCCTCAGTTCTCTCTCATGCTAATTAACCAAATTCTGCAAAATCAAGGTTCAGGAATTAAGCTGATAAAGACTGAATTCTCCTGGAAAGGATACGTGACAGAGGGAGACAGTATGACTGAAGCAAAGTGGTTGTAAATATTTACATTAACTTTTTCCCTGTCAGTTTTAGAGGTCCATCTATTCCAGAGTATTGTAACTTCTCTTAGTAAAATGAATGAGCTTTGACTGTGCGTAAAATGGTCCCTAGGCAATTTATTTAAACACTAGACTAGAAATTTGGTATACAAATAAGCCTGTTGGAAACCATTTTAAAATTTAGTCCGTGGAGTCTTCTGATAGTCATTAACTCAAGAAACAGTCACTGAGCACCTAGCATGTGGGTCTTGGAAATTGAGATAATCAAATAACCCCTGCCCTTGAGCAGCTTTCATTTCATTATGGCCCATTAAAACATCACCTTCCTTTGGGATTGTAAATATTAAGAGCTCTTATTTAACCTCAAACAGCCAAGACAGCACTCTAAGGTCAGAGGAGGGTTGTCTGTGAAGCATTTGCTCTGTCATCTTAAAAGTGCAGCATTTGTTCACATGTAACCATACTCAATGCCTATAGAAGAGCTACCCTTGGCTGGTGCTCCAAACCACCCAATTATTCCTACCTTAAAATCTGTGTGATCCTCCTTGCTCCTGAGCCAGTTGCCCTAATTAAATAAAACTACTCCAGCTCCTTTTAAGATGGCTAACTGGGTTTCCAGGAGCCAACTAGAGTAACTGACTAGATTCCTTCATCCTTGCCCCACACTTTATAAATATTTAAGCAACGGACCTGGGAAAATAATTGTGGATGATGTTTGTAAAACAGATAAACAAATTTGAGCTTCTCATGTAAGGGGTTGGTCTGATTAAGTGAATGGGGGAGTCAGAGCGTGAGACATGTCATACTTTATTAGATACCACAGCCAGTAAATGTAAGTGCTAGGAGGTATGAGATTCCAAAGTCTTTAAAAAGTCATATAAAGGGGGAGTTGACTCAGTTCGCGGGAAAGGGCGCAGTCATTGTCATGGAAAAGACTAAAAAGAAAACGTGTTAATAAAGGTTAGGTGGGAAATTCACCAAACCAAGAGCAGGCAGAACATGCCTAAAACTAAGTGAGCCAGTGTTCCCTAGAGAAATGGTGACGATTTAATTAAAGAGTACAAAACTAGGGCAGCAAGGATGAGGCAAAAGGGATGTGAAGGGAAGTATTGAAGCAATGTGAAGTGATACATGGTCATGCTGGCAACAGATTTATGATAAACTGAAGAGACACAGCATATTGCTTGACACGTGTTGCATGGCATGTGGGACTTCTCCAGAGAAGCCATGAGGAAAAACTATACCTGACAATTTACGATGGGGCAGATTTTATCTCCCCAGTGACCTCCTGTGTCCCTGTTTTCTCTTGGTCAAAATTTGCCATATAGAAGTTGTGTCATCTGGATCCTCTTTCAGCTACTTAGGCAGCCAGACCCCATGCCCTCAGTTGTGATGATTTAACTTAGACTGGAAGTATCAAGTGGAGCCAGAAAATCCAGGCATGCAGCTGGTCAGCCTGGCTATGGGGTGGCCACTCTGGCATTCTTAGAACAAGTGACTGGTTGGCCTCAGGTGGATCCTAGGGTTGTTAGTCAAGTTGAGCAGAACAAGCTGCTGTGAGTCCAGGAAGTGGGTGGAAGAAGGTTCATAAAGTTTGTTTGATACAAGTCTGCTGTGACTGGACAGCAAGGAACATCCATAAATCTTTCTAATTATTTCTCCACATTGGCTACCAGCATTTTTGTTTTTGAGAAGGGTCTCGCTCCTGTTACCCAGACTGGAGTGCAGTGGCGCAATCATGGCTCACAGCAGCCTCAACTTCCTAGGCTCAGGTGATCCTCCCACTTCAGCCTCCCAAGTAGCTGGGACTACAGGCATACACCACCACATCCAGCTATTTTTTTTGTATTTTTAGTAGCAATGGGGTCTCACCATGCTGCCCAAAATGACCTCAAACTCCTGGGTCAAGATATCTGCCAACCTCAGCTTCCCCAAATGCTGAGATGACAGATTTGAGCCACTGCTTCTGGCCCAGAGTGATTTTTTAAATACCTTCTCTAGTATCAAATTACCAAAGGGTTTCCCAGACCCAGATCAGCCCATGCCTGTGAAGTCCAGCCCCTTCTGGCTTTGAGACACATCATATGTTGCACAAAGCCTGCCTGGCAATTGGATTTGTGGTGGAATGAGGTTGACATCAACATGCATGCTTACTGCATGATTGGTCATTCCCCGCAAATGAGTCATAACCTTTCCCATCAGTGCTGGGCTCCACCTCCTTGTTCTGTCCATTGAGTACTCTCCATATCTCAAAGTCCATTTAAGACTAGAACAGAGTAAATGCACATGGTACTTTGAGAGCTGCAAATACCCTACTTTCACTAGCACCAGTCATGACTAGATAAGGGATTGGGAGTTTGAGATGGGCCCAAATGAACTTTGATAGAATGGTCAATATTTGATGAAACATAATTCATACAGCATCTTTGGAACTGATGAATAACTAGAAATATCCAAACATCAGCTTGATGTGCCTAGCTCCAAGAGAAATGCTAGGTTAGAGTTGTGCACACCGCTGGAGCTGAATGGACACCTCCAGAGTGCCGTTTCTAGTTTACTGTGACCATCTAAGATCCCATTGTTGGCTATCTTATTCTCGTTTTCCTGACCAGGCCCACCCTTCTCCAGCCAGGCCAGATAAGAGGGTGGTAAGGTATGGCAACAAAGCAGTGTGAGTCCTAGTAATGTAACATAGCCTGGACAATCGGCAGAAATACTGCTATGGAAAGGGAAAAGGCTTTGAATCTTATCCAGGTTCAAGATCAGATTTGCATCTTACTAAACGGGTAATTCAGTTAACTCTCAGGATCTCAGTTTTATCACCTGGCAAATTAAGTGTTGGATTATACTTCTGCATCTTAAAGGAAGGCAGAAGACTGTTGTTTTGATGGAAGTACCTTGTCTTAGGCTGGGTTCCTTTGAAGCAGAGCCAGAAAGAGGATTCTTATAAAAGCGACTTAGTGAGGAAATGCCCAAAGAATAGAGCAGAACTTCAAAGATGTGATGTCAACTGAAGTTAAATCTCAGCCTTCTTTCTATGAAGGGCACTGGAGTATAAGTGGTATTACAAAGTTGTCCCACCTTGAGGCAAGGCGATTGTGTTATCTTTTATTGGTATAGGCTGTAGACTACCCTAAGGAGGGCAAGTATAACCACCTAGGCGAAGGCTGTTATGAGCTGTAAGCAAACAAAGCAGCTAGAAGATGCTTGTACTAGTAAGAAAAGATCTGGGGGCTGGGCACGGTGGCTCATGCCTATAATCCTAGCACTTTGGGAGGCTGAGGTGGGTGGATGATGAGGTCAAGAGATTGAGGTCAACCTGGTGAAACCCCATCACTACTAAAGATACAAAAAGTTAGCTGGGCATGGTGGCGCGTGCCTGTAGTCCCAGCTACTCGGGAGGCTGAGGCAAGAGAATCGCTTGAACCTGGGAGGTGGAGGTTGCAGTGGGCCAGATCATAAGCAAGATTCCCTCTCAAAAAAAATAAAAATAAATAAAAATAAAAAATCTGGGTAAGACACCATAATCATTTATTGTAGCCCACCACTCAGCTCTACTGCTCACATGAAATTTACTCAACTCTGGCACAGTTTCTCTAGGATTCTGGTTGGTGACAATTTCTGGGGAAACTTAGAAGAGCAATTTTGGCGGATGAATGAGACCCACCACTGCTATGACTGAGCCAAAAGCCGGTAATATACATATTTTTCTCCTCTACCACCTCACTCTATATTCTGCTTCCACTTGGCTACGCAATTCCACCAGTCTAGATGGGTGGAATTGATGTGATGTGAACTCTCTGAAGAATCCTGGACCCTGGTTACTATACCCTTATCAGGCCATTATTCCTGTGCTTGACCATGTAGCGTGACAATGACCATGGAAGTACTAAAAGATGCCACAGTCAGTTATCTAGGTGAACTTTTTCCTCTGCCTTTATCATAAGGCTACAGTTTCTATCTCATGATGAGCAGGACTGATAGTAGCTTACAGCATAACTCCTTGTACAGGCACAGGGATCCCAAAGTGACCAGGCATCAGTCATAGTGCTACGATTAGTGGTACTGTTCCTTAGTGGAAGCATTCCACATGAGAACTAGGATCTCCTGATCCATAAATCCTGAAGTTAAGAGATCACAAATCCCCAAATAAATCACTGGGAATGGTGGTAAGAGGGACATTTCTATTTCTACCTCTTGATTCTGGGACTCATGTGCTTTACTAATGAGAACCTAGTACCATATAGTGACTGAGGATTCAGGGTATATTCTGTATCCAGAAGGACAGTATGGTAAGTATCTTGAGCGGGCACTTCAACTGTACCTGTAAGAGGTTGCTTCACTACTCCATCACGTCAGAAAGCTTCTGGGTGGTATGTTGTATGGTAGCATCAGTTGGCTCTATGCACCTGTGCTCATGTGAATTTGACTTTCATTCCTGGAATTCAGTGCCTTATGCCGGGTTTCCTAAATTCAGCCATTCTTGTGCAAGTGATTTAAGGGAATGCTTTCAAGAGAAATCTGTAAGGAGGTGTGTTAGTCCATTTGCATTGACTGAGTAATTTATGAAGAGGTTTATTTGGCTCATGGTTCTGCGACTTGTACAAGCATGGAACCCACACCTGCTCAGCTTCTGGCGAAGCCCAGGAAGCTTTCCCTCATGGTGGAGGACAAAGGGGGAGCAGGTATAACGCATGCAAGAGAGGGAGCAACAGATGCCAGACTCAAACTGTCAGCTCTTGCATGCACTAAGTGAGAACTCACTGATGGAAAGGGCACCAAGCGCCATTTGTGAGAGATTCACTCATGATCAAAACACCTCCAACATTGGGGATCATATTTAAACATGAGGTTTGGTAATGTCCACAACCCTGAGGCAAGGGATCTGTGCTTTTGTATCCTGAAACCAGGCAGTACTTTGTCTTGAGCTACTCTGGGGCCAGCACAGCAAGATGAAGTGGCTTTCATCAGCTGGGGCAGTTTTCTGGAGAAGTATGCATTTGAGTCATTAGCAGCCCCTACCCATGCCAGTCCAGGAAATAAGATCTGGGTGACACCCAGACAGTTGACTCTACCATATCTTGGTCACCATATCTTGAAGGGTTTGGATTACCTTGGGATGACTGTCAGTCACTAAACCTGAAGGTGCCCCATTCCAACCTCCAAATCTGGGAAATCTAGGCAGCTGTAAGACTAGAGTATCTACTTCTTCACTGTACTATCACTTGATCTAGTCAACAGCATATTTGTTAAATCTTGACTGTGGCAGACATGTTTTAGAGATATAGAAATAAATCAAACAATTTTGCTCTTACAAAGCATTCCATTTCTAGCATTTTATAGACAGCATTAACTAAGATTTTATACAGCAACTCAAGTCCCACAATCTACCAGTCACAAAGCCATCATCAGGGCAGGGCATTAAATACTATAGTCACCAGATGTTTTCATAGCCCTGTCTGTGATGTTTGCCTCTATCAGCTTCCTAATCTGATCATTCTGGATGATTCTGACTTCTCTGCTGGGACTTTTCCACTAAGTCAGCACAAGTAGTCATGATAGCAGCTTACACTTGAGAGGTACTTCAAAGCACTTTAAGTATTAAAATGATAAACAATTTAAGCATTCTGGAAAGTAACCTATAAATGAAGTGTCTCAAAGTATGGCCCACTTCAAATAACTAGGGGTACTTTTTAGAAACAGATTTCGGGGCACTGTTCCAGAATTGCTTAGATCAGAGTTTTTAGGGCTCCGATTTGCAGATCTTTAGTGTTGCATTTTAAGCACCCCTGATATTATGCACAGTAAGATATGAGAATCACTTGCTAGAAAGTAGGTAATTTGTAGCTCTTCCTTTTTGTGAGAGATGAAGAAACTGACTTTGGGCTTCTTAAGTCAACCTCATACCATTAGACATTTTGGACCAGATAATTCATTGTAGGGGGCTGTCTCATGCACTTTAAGACTTTTAGCAGCATCTCTGGCCTCTGTTCCCTAGAGTCAGTAATGTCTCTCCAAGTGTGACAACCAAAGATATCTCTAGTCATCATTATGTCCCTTGAGGAGCAAAATTGCCATGTACATCTCTACTGTTCTAAGGTATGGTATCTCATGAGCAATAATTATACACAAATTTATCAGTTGGACTTTTTTTGAATCCTGGCATTACTCATTGGTTGTACAGTCTTAAGGAAGCAAGTCAAAGAACCTTTGTAATCACCATTTGAAAAAGGCAGGAAGAATACAGTCACAGATTCAAGGGGGTAACTTGTACCTCTCACCACATCCTCAGATTCCTCCATTCTTCCCTATGGGTTATGGCAAATACTTGTACCACCTATGAAAAACAGGCTGCTTGCTATGCCAAGATGGCTTCAAGACATATCTTCTGTATCCCATCTCCCTTTATATTTTTATTGCCTATGTGACCCTCATGAATAGAACTAATGAGTCAGTATGGATAGTATTAATAATTCCTCAAAAATGGAAGATGGAAAGAGTAAAGCAGGCATTGTTGGTGCCCACTTTTATCCCTGAGAATTTACTGTTTTATTGTGTTTCACTCCACTTCCAACTTCCAGCACACCTACGTGTTCATGTTCAGAAGCTGCCGTGATGCCACATGCAACAGGCTGGAAACGCTGAAGGATGACCACTGCTCAGCAGCAGTCAACCAGTGATGGATGAGAATTGGTGCACAAATACCCCAGCTCCCTCACCTCTCAGATTTGATAATCCTGAAAAAACATGTACTACACTATTTCTTCTGAGATTAAGCCCCTGTTACTCTTAGTGGTAGCTAAATATAGCCCTTGGCTGTATTCTCTATCACTTTTTGAATCCCCTGCCAGTGTTCTCTACACCTCCTTAATAAACCACTTGAAGCAAAAATCAAGCCTTTCTCTCATGGTCTGCATCTTGGGGAACCCAAACTAAGATACAGTCTCAAAAAAGCTAACGTTTGTAAAACATCTAGTTTATTTTTTCATCTTACCCTACAAGTAACAAAGACAACAAAACAAAACACCTCTCATGGGAGAGGGGACATTCAACTAAGATTCTTTGAGTTGCTTTTTCTGTTAATGTTATGCCAAATTTAGAAGAAAATGCCAGAATAGGGCAGAGAATATGTATATCTATATCTTCAATATGTATTATATCTATATCTTCAAGACATGAGGTCTTGCTATGTTCCCCAGGCTAGAATGCAGTGGCTATTCATAAACACGATCATAGCACACTGTGGCCTTGGATTCCTGGTCTCAGGGGATCCTTCCTCGTCAACCTCTTGAGTACCTTGGACTACAGTCATGTGCCCCTGCACTCAACTGAGAATACGTACGTTGGACACAGTCATTCCCCAGTATATGCAAGGGATTGGTTCCAGGATCCCCACATATACCAAAACCCATGCACACTCAAGTCCTGCAGTTGGCCCTGTAGAACCCACGTACACAAAAAGTCAGCCTTCCATATATGCAGATGCTAAATATTGAGAATACTATGTTTTCAGTTTTTGCTTGAAAAAATCTGCATATAAGTGGACCTGTACAAAGACCATATTGTTGAAGAGTCAACTCTACTTTGTATTTCAAGTGCACCTAACCATGCCTTGGTATTCAGTTGCTAGTGAGAAGGTAATGTATTCAGGAAGGCAGTTAGAACTCATGAGTGCTGGCCACTATCTCACAGAGCTTGTCAGAGTCTAACAGGATTCTGGAAGCTTTTCACCATGAATTGCAATTGTATGGCACACAAGAATATAACATTCCTGCAGAATAAAGATCTATGGATTTTGTTAAGTCTTCACCAACTGTTTTATATTTTATCAGCCTAAACACAGAAGAGCCTTTTCAACAGATGGATTACATCAGATTCTGTAAACACTGTAATTGTTTGGCAGGATTACTGCTTACACTGAAAAATGTAATTTGCAAAAATACACACAGACGACACATACCCAATATATACAGTGACAGTTTGTGCTGTAAAAGAGGTCTTGTCATTTGCCTTCTGTACAGTGCTCCTTAACCAAATCCAGAATTGAGCAGCAATTATCTCCAATATCTTAGACTGCTGTTTGTCATTTTACTGTTTCCTGGGAGTTAGAGAAATGAGATAAAGCACATCTCTCATGTCTTTCTCCCGAGCATATTCATAAAGACAGACCATGGAGGGTAGCCAAGTGACACAGTGTTATAATGAAATCAGCCCTTTTAATTAGGTGTGGGCAGAGCAGATATTTTGCTTTACTAAAACATAAGCATCCTGTAGTTTAGGTGGTTTCACAGTCATTGCTCAAGATTTACAAATATGCTGGTTTATCTGGCAAGGTATTGTTCTGGGAATGAATCAGAGGGCTTGGGAAGAAAACATCTTAACTTACATAATTTCATCAGCCTCCGATTTTCATGGAGTATTTTATAGCTAAAAATCAAGGAAGGAAGAAATTGCGAGTAAATCAATCTCAGGTCTGCTGCCAGTAGGAGGAAGAAAGGCAAACCTAGCTCCATGAGAAGTTCGCGGCTGAAGGAAGAACCCTCTATTGGAGACCTTCAAAGCAATTGTGGGGTTATCATGTCAATATTTAAAGGCCTGCTCTGTGCCAGGCACTAGGCTATGTATGCTACTCCTTACGTTGAAGCTTCAGTGATTTTGAAGTGAGAATTCAAGCTCAGGGTGCTGTAATGTCTTGCCCAATATTGACCGTAGTCAGGTCTGGATTCAGTCTTGGTTTTGCCAAGTTTCCAGGCTCTGAACCTATGTTGAGACAGGTTTATATTTTTAAATCTGTTTTTGACAAGTGTCCAAAGGGATTAGTGATGTCTCAGAAACTTGTAGCCCACTAGGACAACATTGTATTTTCTTTCCCTTGAATACTCCAAATTGAGGAATGGTGAAGAGGCAGGAGGAAAACAAAATAAACTCATCTTAAAATATTTGAAGAGTTCTCTTTCAATTGAGAGAGTCCATGGTCAAACTTTGTGGCAGAATGTTTTTTGTCCATCCAAAGATAAAGTTGCATCATTACATACAATATTGCTTCAATGTTTGGATTATAAATAGTAATCCAAGTCTGAGATTCAAAGTTAAAAAATAAAGAAAAATGCAAAGAAAACCCAATCCAAGTAACTACTATTAATCTTAAGACACTGTACCCAGTTATCATGTATAAAGAAAAGCATGAAATCCATTAAGTTACAGCTCAGTGAATTAAAGCAAAGTGAAAATCTTTGTGTAACCACATCTCCCTAATAGCTTAAAAGATACTACCTAGAAGGTACTCATACTCCCCATAGATCACTACACCCTCTCCTTCCTTCAGCTTGTAACCATTATTCTGAAGATTTCTAAGCTGTTTAGTTTTGGCCGAGTTCAAGTTTTGTGTAAGGAGAATCACATCTTTGCTCAATATCGCTTAATTTATTCACATTGCTCCATGTGGCTATAGTTCATTTTGATTGTTATATGGTATTCTATTACATTGGGTTAACAGATATAGCAAATAATTCAGGACACCAGTTTAAATTTGAATTTTAGGTAACTTTTGGTGTAAGTGTCCTATGTGCTATTTGCAACATAATTATATTACAAGATGTTTACCTAAAGTTAAGATGGACATCCTCTATTTCATCTGGCAAACCTAATTTTATGACACAAGATTTAAGAGTCTTTTAAACTTTTGGATGGTTTCCAGCTATTGACTATCACATATGCTTCTATGAATATTCTTATTTTTGTCTCTTTGTTGATTTTAAAGCTAATTTCTCTTTTTAATCTGTAAATATATTTAATAAAAATGAAATTTTATATGTTCTGAATATTAAGTAGTTTTGTTGGATGATTGTATCATACTTTTGCCATAACTTAACAATTTCCCTTTTGTTGGTTATTTAGATTCTCCAGTACAGTTGTGTGGAACTACTCTGTATAGTTTAGAGAACACTAGAGAAGTAAACAAAAACATATCTGCAGAACAAGCAAAACAGCGTTTGATCTGCCTCAGGCTCCATCTTCTAGGGAACATAAGCTCACACATTGGAGGTGCAATCCCAAGCAAGAATGAAGGGTAGAATGGGGAAGAAAGGAGGAAAAGCACATAAAATGTGGGGTATTACTGAGCTGGCCACGGCTTAAGAAAGCTCTACAGCCAATTGCTTAGTCACAGGCAGGGCCTTGAGAAAGGCACATGGACCCCCTAAATCTGACGAAGGACAGAATGCTTCTATTTCTTTCCTACAACTCTTCAAAGTGGGCCTCGTGGGGGTGTGAGCTTTTCCACACTTCCAGGTTTGGATAATCTGGCTCTGCTGTTAGAACACTAGGGAAGCCAAATCCTCTGTGGTTGCAATCTAGTCAGATCTGGGCAACGGAGCTTCTCAACACCCCCAGACAGGAAGGGAAATGGAGATCTTGCAGACTGTCAGTCTTTGCTGGGGGAAGGAGAGACAGCCAACTG
Organism: Piliocolobus tephrosceles; assembly: GCF_002776525.5. Lineage (NCBI taxonomy): Eukaryota > Metazoa > Chordata > Mammalia > Primates > Cercopithecidae > Piliocolobus > Piliocolobus tephrosceles. The sequence goes on along the minus strand of NC_045434.1, from coordinate 166,370,853 downwards.
TGATAGAAAGCAGGCATTCACTCAGATAGATGAAGTTGTCACTGTGGCTGCAGCAGCCTGGGGCAAAAATCAGGGGTTATAGGGCAGGCAGGTGGGGGCTGATCTGAAGTGGCACATAGATCAAGTAAAACTTTGATTTCCAAGGGGAACAGGAAATGGGTAGAAAACAAGTCAAATACCAGTTGTGGCCATACAAAAATCCACTACCTGCCCCCTGCAGCCCCCACCCGATAAAAACACTAGCCCCAAACACCATAATCACAAATGTTGAAATCTTGAAAGCTCGAAGTCCCTAAAGTCTGAAATTTTGAAAGTCATCATCCTGACAGATCAAAATATCAAATTCTGGAAAATGACAAATTTAAAGAGATTTACGTTTATAAAGAAGGATTTGAGAAACAAAGCCACAGCAATAATTCAGAGGTCACTTTACACAAAACAGGCAATAACATACATTTTTCACAAGTATGAACACTCAGTTGTACTAATGACAGTTGCCTGGGTATAACAGTTGTGAGCAGAGGAACCATGCCCATAAAGAAATAGGTCATAAAGTGAAATATGTAAGTGTGTATCACTTACAATTGGGTGAATCCAAGTTTATAAGTTTTGGTAATCTGAAATACCATGGCAGATAACTCAAGTTTTCTGATGAGATCAATGAAAACCCACAATGGGTCACAACTTCATATGCAGTCACTTTTAGAGCTGAGGTCGAGAAATTTTATCTTTCACAAATGTAGATGTACAAAGGACATCTCTTCATTAAGTTTCATTGTTTATACATACTAATTACACAGCTAATGTTGTGATAACTTTCATGGAGTCAAACTTGCAAATATATGTAAATTAGAACTAGAAGAATAAAATTTATTCCTTTAGTATTGGAAATGACACAAAGATGAAATACATAGCATAGCAAGCTGTAAAAATTAATGGTGACATTTAAAAATAAAGTATTTGAATTTTATAATTTTTGGTGGGATTTTGATCCTTCAAGATTCTAACATTTGGCATTATGACATTTGGGGTTTTGTCTTTCAGGATTATGATCCAAACCTGTACAAACAAATCTAGCCTCTATTTGTACTTAGTTTTCCAACATTTTATTATGAAATTGATATACAGAAAAGGTAAATGATAAAGTAGTATGTGTCTATAACCTAAATTCTACAATAAGTATTTGTTCACTTAATTCAACATTTTAAAAATGCATTTCCTAGTTTTAGAATCAGACATTTTACCTCTGAACCACGTAAGAATTCCACATTTGTATAGTATTAGTTAAGATACATCATGAAATAAAACTTGCCATGTGAATTTTGAAAGGGGTATATTCCCATAACCTAGAATTCAGTTATTTATATTTCTATCATGACTAACAGTTGAGCATTTGTGTGCTCATTAGCTTTTTAAAGAGTGTTTTCAGTTGACAAATAATTGCATTTATGGGCTAAATACATAATATCATACTATAATGGCCTATAATCAGGCTAATTATATCACCACACTTTTTGATGAGAACATTTAAAATCTATTCTTTTAGAGTTTTGAAATATGATATATTAGTAACTGTAGTCATTATGCTGTGCAGTAGATCACCAGAACTTCTTTCTTCTAACAAACTTTGTACTCTGACTACCATCTTCCATCTCTCCATCTACCACCCCCTGCTTAGCCTCTCTTAACCCCTATTCTATACTCTTTCTACGAGTTTGACCTTCAGATTTCGCATAAATGAGATCATGTGGTATTTGTCTTTCAGTGCCTGGCTTTTTTCACTTAGCACAATGTCCTTTATGTTTATCCATGCTGTTGTAAATGACAATTCTCTTTTTAAAGACTGAGTGGTATTGTAGTCTATATATACCACTATTTGGCCATTCACCCATTGATAGGCACTTTGGCTGTTTCCATAGGTTGGCTATTGTGAATCATGTGGCAGTGGATGTGGGAGTGCAGATCTTTGACATACTGATCAATTCCTTTGGATATATTCCAAGTCAGGACTGCTAGATCATATGGTAATTCTATTTTTAGTTTCAGGAACTGCCATACTGTTTTCCATAATGACTATATTAGTTTACATTTCCATTGTATGAGGATTCCTTTCTCTCTACACCCTAGCCACTTTATCTTTTTGATGACAGCCATTTTAACAGGCATGAGGTGATCTCCTGGTTTTAATTTGCATTTCCTGGATTAAGAATGTTGAGCATCTTTTCACATATGACCATTTGTATGTCTTTTGAGAAGTGTCTATTCAGATTATTTGCCCATTTTTAAATAGGGTTATTTTTGTTATTGCATAGTTTCAGGTTAATGTTTTGGATATTAGCCCCTTATCCTATGATTTGCAAGTAGTCTTTTCTGATCAGTAGGTTGTTCCTTCATTGTCTTTCTGTGTACAAGCTTTAGTTTTTTGCAATCCCATATTCTATTGTTGCTTTTGTTGCCTGTGCTTTTGGGGTCACATCCAAAAAGTCACTGCCCAGACCAATGCCATGAAGCATTTATGGTATGTTCTCTTTTAGATAACCGCTTATCCCAATATTGTCAGTGGCCTTATTGAGAAGAATATCACTAATTAACCTTGCCAGAGGTTTTAAGTTGCCTCGCAAATCTTAGTGTTTGTCCAGACTGTTTTTCTGTGGCCTCCAGGAGATCAGGATATGCCATGTCCTGTCAGAAGAGACAGATTAGAAGCCAGACCCTCTAGATGTAGCTGAAGATTGGGGTATTAGATGTTCTAGTTCCTTCTATACTCATGGTGAAGCTGGGACCAGATGTTTACCTCCTACTGTCTCTGCACTAAGTTGAGGAGAGAATCGGTGGCAAATGCCTATACTCACATTCAGACTTGTCCCTCTGATCTTGAGGAGATAGCCACTGGAAGTGGGCTCACTTTATGTTCACCTTTGTTTTCTGCAGTTTAGGAAGACTTGGAAATACAGAGCCCCATCAGCTTCCAGAGCTGAGTTGTTAAAGCAGTCCCCTTTAGTGAAAGTTATGGAAGTTATGGCACTCAGTGCATATACGCTCTTTCCAGGAAGGATGAGATGACCTGAATTTATCACTGAGACAAACTAGAGAAGGCTCAACAAATGCTGAGCTCCTGTTCAGGATACCAGGACTATTTTTTGTCTGCACATTTAGTGCCCTAATGCAGGTTAATGAGAAGCCAGGCAGTCAAGTTACCACTGGAAGAGTGCACTGTCAATCCTTTCTGGGGAGAAGCATGAAACTGTTTTAGCCCCTTCTCTGTACTGCTGCTGGGAGTGCTTGTGCACCCATTTAAAACCACCACTTTGGTGATCTAGGGAGACTTGCACATTCCTAGTCTTCTCTACTTCCAGAGCTTCCTAGTCTTCTCTACTTCCAGGTTTAAGATATAGTCCTTTGGGTGTAAGCTGTAAAAGCTGGGGTTCTTGATGTGTGGACAAGCTCCTGCTGGGAGGAGTTAGTAAACTGAGTTATCACGTGGGTGAACTTGGGGAGATAGCTATAGTAGTACTGAGGTCCTGCTCAGTCTGCCAGAAGCCTACTATTTATTGAATGTATTAATTCCGGGATGCAGACTCAGCTGCCAACAGTAGCAGTTGGCAGAGCATGGGGGCAAGTTTCTTCCAGAAAGAAACAGACCTTTGAGTTTTATCCCCTTCTCTACTCTTATCCTGAGGGATGAAGCCACTGGGAGTGCTTGCAAACCTGCGTAAGACTACCACTTTCTATGATCTAGACAGACTCGTGTATGCCCAATCCCCTTTACTCTCAGGGTTGGTGAGAGAAGAGGCAAACTGTGGAAGCCTTAGAGCATTATAAATGTGTTCCAAACCCTCCTAAGGGAAAAGTTGGGTGTTGGGAATTCTTGTGATTGCATGGGCACACTCCCTGGCACAGGGTCCATGCCTGAGTGTGCCATATTTTCTACTCATTTGATGTACTTTCTCAGTTGACTGGTACATAGAAATTTTTTTTTTTTTTTTTGAGATAGAGCCTCGCCCTGTTGCCCAGGGTGGAGTGCAATGGTGCAGACTTGACTCACTGTAAACCTCACCTCCCAGGCTCAAGTGATTTTCCTGCCTCAGCATCCCGAGTATCTGGGATTATAGGCACATGCCACCATGCCTGGCTAATTTTTGTATTTTTAGTAGAGACAGGGTTTCACCATGTTGTCCAGGCTGGTCTTGAACTCCTGACCTCAAGTGATCAACCTGCTTCTGCCTCCCAAAGTGCTGGGATTACAGGCGTGAGCCAGTGTGCTCGGCCAGCTTCAACTTGTTTCTTTCAGAGGGCCTGGATCTGTGAATGGATGTTTATTTGGTGCATCTGTTGGTGGCGGAATAAGTTGGAAATCTTCTCTTCTGCCATGTTGAGATAACTTCTTCACTGGCTATTTCTGTGGCTGTCTTTGAGAAGTCTACATTCAAATATTTTGGTGAGTTTGAGCTGTCTTTTTATTGTTAAATTTGGGAAATCTTTAGGTGTTCTGGATATGAGTTCTTTGTCAGACATACATTTTGTAAATATTTTCTCCCAGTTTACACCATGACTATTTTCTTAACGATCTTTTTTGGTGAGAATGTCCAATTTTGATGTGTTGTATTTTTATGGATTTCATTCTGTTATCCTCTTTAAAAAATCCTTCCTGTCTCCAAGTGTAAAGATCTTAGGTTTTCTAATGCATTGTAATTTTAAGTTTAGTTGTATAATCCATCTGAAACTAAGTTTTCTGTACTATGTGACATGGGGTGGGGGTTGAGGTTTATTTTTCCTAAGTGGATGTCTGATGATTCCAGCATCATTTACTATAAAGATGATTTTTTGACAAAGATATGGTTACCATTAAGTGCAGACCAATGCCTGATTATTCTTATGTCAGTGCCACACTATCCTGATCACAGCAGATTTGTAAGACTTGAACTCAGTTGAGTCCAATTTTTAAGATTGTTTCGGATATTTTAGGTCCTTTGAATTTCCATGTGCATTTTTAAATAAGCATATTTATTTTTACTTAAAGAGCCTGGAGGAGTAGGACTGAGATTGCATAGAATTCATAGGTCACTTTGGGGAGAACTGAGAACTTAATGTTGATTCTTTTGATGAATAAACATGGTATCTCTCTCCATTTGTTTAAGTCTTTAAAAGTTTCTTTCATTGGCATAACACTTCCAGAATGGCAGAGTAAGGACCTGTGACAAATCCAGTCCTTATCAAAAGTAATAACACTAGCAAAAAATTGTCAGGATCAACTCTAAGAACTCTGGAAACCAAGATCAACTCTAAGAAATCTGGAAATCAACGTCTACAACAATTTGAGGAGTGTTTAAGAAAACCAGCAACAATCTGAAAAATATTAAGAAAAACAGCTGGATCTTATAAGAACAGCAGACTCATGCTTTGACATGTCCTGTTTCCATTTCCTTTCCCCCAGATCCAGGGTAGTCTAGTAAAACCAAGAGCTTCATAATCATGGTTGCCATGAAAAATAGCCTAGCACTGAAGGGGCAAAATGGGATTGGTTTCTTCCCAAAGAGCCCAGTTTCTAGACTATAATTATTTGAGCTATCTGGCAATTTCCTGGAAATCTTCAATCACAGGGCTTGTCTTTATTGAACCTGACTTAGCTTAATCTTTGCAAACAGCTTTTTCCCTAGGGCATTTATCAAAAATATCATTTAACATTTGTAGCAGTGATAACAGTTGGGGTAATCAAGAAGCTGGCCAAACTTAAGGAGTTGGGAAATGACATGCTCATAAAGAGTTTAAGAAAGCTCCAACATATTCCTGAGAATCTAGAAGGTGACACACATGTTCAGAACTGTGCACACACTAAGAGTTGCATGTATTCTCAGAGAGGACCTGAAAAGTTCTGAATTTCCAACTAGCCTTGAGGCTCTGCATGAGCAGGAGCTGAGGCTAAGGTAGAGTTGTAAACTGCTTGGCAGAGCAGTGAAGGCATGTCCCAAAGTAGACTCAAAGCACAAGGGTACCTGAAGTGACTAGATGACAGTCATTGCTTGAGATACAGTGAGATTCTTACTGTGTCCCCTAATGAAAGGATTGGCCTTCTAGTAACAAGATCCTCTGAACCAAGGCCACAGGGTTTCAGAGACTGGAGACAGGTTACCAAAGTTGGTCACAGGAAGTGACAGAAGTAGAGCCACTCTTCCATTCCTAGCCTTCATGTAATTTTGCTATTGGTGACATAGAACTGTTATATGGTTATGTATTTTTGCTATTGGTGATATAGAACCATTATATGCTTATCAATTTAGGTTATATTCTATTATAAGATAAAGAATCCTCCCAGGACTATCACTTTTAAGCTGTGATCTTGACTATACTTTTAACAGGCTATGATATCATTTTGTCTAGCCTGGAGCTCTGGGTATTCCATATGGGATAGTACCAGTAAGCCCCATGGTCATGTGCTCATGGCCAGCCTAGTTTGCTGTAATGTGAATCCCTTGTTCCATTATTTTGTCACTGGACCAACATTCTATGGGCCTTAGATAGGTAGCAATAGTCAAGACCCTGCTGGCAGGAAAGGTACACTTAACCTGGAGTATGTGTCTATTCCTATAAAATAAACTGCCAAGTGATGAGTAGGTCTCTACAGGTGGTGCCATATTCAGAGGTTCAGAATTTGTTTTAGTTGCTTGCAATTTGTGTATTTTGTGGCACCAGTCATTAGAACAGCTTTGGTTTGGGGCCCATGTGTAGAGTTAACTTCCATCACTGTAGCTATTCCACTCACGGACTTACTGGGAAAGCATTGATGTCAAGTGAAAGAGCCATTCTGTCTACTTTATTGTAGATTTTTTTCTATGGAAGGCATTCTATAGTGGTTATTAATATGTAATAGGAAAGTCTTTGTAGTGTCAACTCTTATGAGTATGTCCATATGCCTCTTCCCCAGACCTTCTTCACATTTATCTTCCAATACTTGTTCTTTTAGGTCCCTCACCAGCTAGCCAAGTCACTACTGTCCATGGTTCTGTGTATGTTATAAGTTACATATTTTTACCCACTAAGTATGTCTACATGTGCTCAATGATCTGCTCATTGGGATGATTTCTCTCTCAAGTTATGAGTTGAGCTGTAGTATAGTAGCAGTCCTTTTTTGCTTATACCTCCAGGTGGGATGACCCATATGGAGATAAACTATTTTTACTTCTGTCAATTGGTCATAGAAATCCTCTGCCATGTTCATAGGTGTGAGTGGAGTGAGTGCTATCAGTAGAATGTTTGTGAATGACATGGTGGTCTGAGCCAAATAATTGTGTACTATGGTTTGCTTGTGTTCAACCATGTGTTCCATTTTTTGATGGATTACTGCTGGTCCTACCTGAACTTATGACTTGGTGAGTCTGAAAGAAACCCATGCAGGATGGGCAGTTTTAGGGGTCCCTCGGCATTCAGTATAAGAGGCTCCATCTCTAGCAGGTCCAATAGCATGCCAGGAGCTATTTTTTTTTTTTAGTAGTATACAGTTCTTCGCTATGGAGGGCACACCCTTGCTGTAAACACAGATCTGTTGGATTTTTATTAGAACATGCTATAAACTCTATGTGACATTTTTCTGCCATCATTGACACTTCTAATGCCATAGGATCTTCCAGGTTGTATGGTCCAAGAAGCAGGGCCCTTTCCAATTCTGTCATTCAAAGCTGGCAGCCTCTTGTGTCATCCGATATGTAGGTCAGAACGTTACTCTCAAGGGTAGCGTATGCTGCCTTCAGATCCTGAAGGGTCATGTCAGCCTTCATTCTTTCTTCATGGCAAGGATATCCTTTATTCTGGGGGTATGTCCTCATATGCCCCACAATTCCTGAGCTAAAAACTTCAGTGAAGTGACAGACCCATGAGTCTTCATAGGTTTTAATTCTCACCCTCTGGAGTTCCTATGATAGATTTCCCACTTGTTTACCTGGGCCAATTTTATTATATCATTGATCAAGATAACTAACGTGATATTCTGCAGTGTCCAGGTATACCAGGTCCCTTCAGACAACATTTTGACTGCAGATATAGTAGTGGAGATAACCCTGGGACTATATATGTATGCTAATGTCTCTCTGAGGCTGTATAAACCTGTACAGAAGATACCTCATATACTTCTTGAGATTATAGTTGTCTACTTCATTTCTTCTGGATCTTTCCAGGATCCTGACTTTTATAGTGGTCAGACTGATTTAATGGAGATGTGATATAGTGGAATTTTTAATTGTGACAGTAATGTCATTTCCTTTCAGGGTATATTTTATTTTCTGTCACAACCATGAGAGGGTGAGCTTTAGAATATTCTATTTGGTCTTCACTATAATATCTTTTATTCCATAGGCTAATATGACTGTATTAGGATTGTGGTCTGGTACGACTAAGGTTCCATGATCTCTTAAGACCCTATGCATCTAAATTACCTAGGATGTATTGCAGCTTGCCAAAATTCCAGCTATCCAACAGCCTGGATTTGAATGGAGCTAGTATATGTCCCTCTATCCAGAATAGAACTTTGCTGCTAAAGGGATAAGATGAGAAACTATGGAACTTGTGCCTAAGTCAAGGTCTTCCTTTTTCTTAAAGCCACCCTGGATATTTTGGAATGCTCAGAAATTAGTTAAAACAACTTCATTTCTTTAATATAGTAGATGCTTATAATCTGCAGGGAGATCAGAATATAAAACATATCTGCTAACTCTAGAAAGGTTTGACCCTTTCCCAACCCTATACTCTGCCAAATCTAAGTTTTCAGAAGTGGAAAAATAGAGTTCATGTAATTGATAAGTTCTTCAAAAATTGCTACCACATTGAATGTATTGCTTATAAATAGCCTTATGAATGTGGATATTATTCTTAATACTATGAATTTCCAGCAGTCACACTGATGAACTTGAGCTTATAGGTATTAAGTGCCATTCAGTCAGATATTATAATTAGAATGGGCTTAAATGAAGATAACTTATCAGGTATACTGTATTACCTAACCATGTAAAAATAGATGCATACAATGTCTATTGTAAAAAGAATTTGGATTTTTTAAATATATAACATATTATGTGTAAGTATAACATATATTAAGATAAAGAACAAATTCAAATGATCAGATTTGGCCAGTATAAAATTCAGTGAAAACTAAGCATGAGTACTAACGTTCTTTGTATATTCTACTGTGCTATACAGTTAAAACGTTAAAACTTACATTTCTACATGAAATTTGTATAGCCAGTTCTAAGATATGGCAAGAAAGAGTCAACATAAAATCTAAGTGATTATCTAATAACAGTGTAACAGTGTTTAGATAAGAGTTGAAACTGCTTTGTGAGTCTAATTCGCTTCATTAATCTGAGGGACACAGTTTGAGATAGAAAGCCTCCAGAACAGGCAAAGCAAATAATGGATTTGCAAAGCACTGATCCTGAATTTCTGAGAATGTTGGTAACTCAAACCCAACACTCTTGATTCATAGAATATATTGAGATCCCAATGTTGTTCTAAGTGGCATCTACCGTTGATCTATGAAATGAAATCTATTTGTTCTTTTCTTGGTTTAAAACCAAACAATTGTCCATTCATTTCTTAATTGATTTATTTTTTTTTTTGAGATGGAGTCTTGCTCTGTCACCCAGGCTGGAGTGCAGTGGCGCAGTCTCAGCTCACTGCAACCTCGGCCTACTGAGTTCAAGTGATTCTCCCACCTCAGCCTCCCGAGTAGCTGGGATTATAGGCACCCATCATGCCCAGCTAATTTTGTATTTTTAGCAGAGACGGGGTTTCACCACATTGGCCAGGGTGATCTTGAATTCCTGACCTCAGGTGATCCTCCCACCTCGACCTCCCAAAGTGCTGGGATTAGAGGCGTGAGCCACCGTGCCCGGCCATATCCATTTCAATACTGATTGTGTCACCCATGGAGGTGTGTAGATGGCCTCCAGCTTCTATACCTTCAGGATCTATTTCCATGTTCATGTCAAGCCCACATTCTTCCCAGGTTGCTCCCAGTATAAGCCTTAGGCCTGCCCCATACAGAATTCTGCTCTAGGGCTCCACAATGGCCTGTGCGAGATTGAGCTGTACCTCAGAGGCTCTTCCTACTCAATTCTTCTGCCTTCTCCCTCTCCTAATAGGTATAAGCCTGCATGACCATTCTGAAGGTTCTCCCACCTTCTACTACCTTCATCATCCTTTAAGGGCCATTTTCTAATATGCCCAATTCTATTTTGGTGTCTTTTGAGAAGGACCTAGACTGACATTGGTAAACTAAGAGTAGCAAAGTCAGATATATAGGAGTTTGTCCTTTGGTGCCCATGCTGGTGCGTCCTAGAATACAATCTTCTACGTTAGCAGTAGCAGATGAAGATAGGAAAGATGACCTCTAGGAGGCAGACTTCTCTTCCAGGTTCCTGCCAGGTATGAGTATAGAATGACAAAGCACATTTAAGGGCATGTCTTCTTCTCTACCAGACCCAGCCAGAAATGATTCCAAGATCACCTAGCTGATCTCATGCTCTATCTGGATTTGACTGAAGATACACTTATTCACCAAGTCTTGACTCAGTCACATTTTGTGCAGGTAAACATTGATGTCTGTTCAGTTGGCCGACAAATCTAGGTTTCTTCAAACATTGGTATATAGGATACTCAGGTTTTACACTAAAAGCCTGGAATTGCCATGACCCTTAGAACTTGCAGCTTCAATTCTATAATATTAGAGAGAATTTAGTACTCACTAATTCTAAGGTTTATGACCAAAAGGAACCTGTGTATATCAGATGAATTTCTATACCATTTCAGGAACATATGAGGATATGGTATCTTTACTAGAAGCTTGATGCAAAACCCTTTTGGTCATTACATGGTAAGAATTCACATGCCTCCCGGATTCTTAGGCCTCCCTGCCTTCTGAGCCCTCCAGTCCCTTGCTCAAAAAGAACCTGGTCATTGCCATGATATTTCAGTACCAATTGCCTCAGCTTGTCCTCAGTTTGACTTGGTGTGACCCACCTCACTCCACCCTAGGCAGGGGCTGAGGCAGGTTCGACACTCAGGTCGGACTCTAGCAGGCCCAGAGAAACTCTGGCTCTTCTCACATGTTCATACTCAAATGAAGCACTGTCATGTCAAGTGTGAAGCCTGACAGCCCCAGTGGGCTTCTGTTTCAGGTAGAAAGAGTCTTGTTTTAAAATTGGTTCTTGCATAATTGGCTGGTATCAGAAAGTTAGTACAACCTTATACCATACATGACAAATTCAAGGAGTAAAACTTTAGTAAAATGGAAACTTGAGACTTAGAAGCTTCTGTCTTAAGAAAATACCTGGACTTAAAGTGAGGGGTGGAACAGGGTGTGGGGGTGAGGAAGCACACAGTCAGCTATCCAAGTGTGCTAATGCCCAGGATGATCTGATCCCCACCAACCCTTAATTCTTGGCATGGACACAGATCTCATCAAGTCACAACAGGAAAGAAGTTCCTCCAGTACTTTTGTCCGGAATGTGGGGATCTCTAGTTCAGAGATATGATGGAATGCCATAATTTAGGTTCATGAACATCTGTCCAGCATGGCCAGCTGCTCTAGCCAGGTAAAGCAAAACAGACTCGATGAGCCAAAGAGGAAGGTACAGAGTCAAAGTGGGGAAGTAGGAGGCTTGTCTCCATCTCAAAAGATCAGAGGCCTCCAGAAGTCACTGCAGAAAAGAGAAGCAGCACTTGATAATTCAGTCAACTGAGTATTTGCATCCTTTTCTGCACACTTATTACACTTAAGTAGAAAAGCATCTGTTTGCTAGTGTGCCTCAGAAGTCAGACCTGAAGGATTATCTAATTGAGGAGTAAATATAGCCAAAGGAATAATCAACCTGCATGTTCCCTTTGGGCACCAGCCTCACGGTGGCTAAATTTCTCAAATGGAAGGATGACAGGCATTTCTTTTGTCTAACAAATAAATTAGAAAGCTTGGATCAGAAAAACCAATTCCAAACTCCTAAAAATTTTTTTCTATACTACACTGAAGATTTAACAGGTGGAGACAAATCTCAGCTAATAGACAAACTGATGGCTAAGTCCTCTTGTCTCTCATCTTTTGGGAATTTGGTCGAGTTGCTCCACATGCCCCTCAGGAAGTCCCCAGCAGAATCTGGCTCATGGTTGTCTCCTCCTGTTAGCTATCTGCTTACTCCTTCACCTCTAAGTTTTTGCTCACTCACTCTTGGTGATTTCAACCCTGACCACTCACTAAGAATTATATCCCTCTACCCTTGGCACACCTGAGACCCCTTTATTTTGGTTCATTTTTATAAGATGATCGTTTTCACATAGACTAGTCAATTTGCTTACATTCATGCTATATTAGAATACGTCTCTTGACAGCAACAACAGAGCCTACAGTGGGGTCTGAAATATAGTAGGCCCCATTTGTTGGCTATCTTCTTACACAACAGAACCTGGCAATTAGAAAAAATTATGGCATGTAGAAGAGCCCATAAAGGGCAGAAAATATTTGAATACGGCATAGGGGTTGGCTAGTACCTGTTCACTGATCTACAAATTATCAAAGAGGATTTGGAGACTTAATGACCAATCTTATGTCTTCTGGTTACCACTTGTACATCCTTCCAATATGAGGATCATGGTTCAACATCAAACTTTACTGAAATCAGAACTAGTGATTGCAAGGCATGCCTTTCTGTGGTCATTGCTGATAAGAGGCTTATTATAGCCAAGAGTCTTTAGTTTTTAACCAAGTGATACTCTAGAAGAGTAGGTCAAGTATAGAATTGAGAGACATGGGAAGGCAGATGGCAGCCTGGAAAAGTCTATGCAGGTGATATTTCTGAAAGATTCTAAGCATTCCAGATAGTCACATTCAACTACTGTTAATTAGACCATATGAATTGACTGGTTCCTAATGGCATTTTCAAAGTAAAGTATAAAGTATTTAGTCCTGAGGAGGCTGAAAAGCCTCAGTATATCCCCCCCAATAACTATACTGAGTAGCTTCATTATCTGTAGCTAAACACACCCACAAAATTCAGTCATCCTATATACATGCCAAGAGTCTATATCCCATGCACCCAAACTTGAGGGCTGATACTCTATTCCAGTGATTTCTAATGCCCAGTTTTGGGTATAATATTCCAGCTTTGGGCATTCTCCTTTAACATCACTACTCACAGTAGACAACCACTTATACTAGTCAGTCACAATATTACAGGGTATACTTTTGCCAAGTTATGGCTGCCTTGTGGTGTAGTTGAGGCCTAACTACTGTAATGCCCTAACACTAACTTTCCCTGGATGCCATGAGCCTGGGGATAGATATAGGTTGTATTATTCTGGGCCATTGGTAGGATGCCTAGGGTATCTTTCCCTAAGCAGCCCCAAAGAACAGAGTAACTTGGTCTTACCTATGGATAAGAAACTGGCTGTGCCAGACACAAAAATGCACTGTCCAGATCCCCTCCCTCAAAGAGGCTTTCTTCCAGCTAAAGAGAATAGAAGACAGACTTCAGCTGTCAGCTCCTTTAGGGTCCAACTCAGCTTCAGAGAACTAACTCTTTCAGAGTCAGCCCGCTTCTATAGGCTGAGCCAAGGACTTTATAAAAGCTTAGCCCTTTCAGTCCAATGAAGGATAACATGAACAGTTTTTGATTAAATGATCCTCCTCCCTTGGGTTGGCTTTGTTGGGGATAAACTCTACATTTGGTTTAGAAGTTTCTTTGGTCGTTCTAGACCTGTGCCAAGAAATCCTGTCATCTGGTTGCTTTGCTCAATTTAACACTCAATTGTTAACAAACCAGCATCAGAATGATCATGGCATGTCCTCCAAACCCTGGGTAATGTGGCAGCCATGGTTGTACACTCCTCAGAGCTCCCCTTAAGACAGAGCTGACCCCTAGTTGCAAGTTCTGATCTGCTGCAGTGTTCCAACTGAGGCCATACTCCTCCCAGAAGTTCCTATCCAAAAACAGAGCATGGCCTAGAAACCAGGGCCTGGTCATTTCCACTCAGATTCTTCTGTGAGCAATCTTTCTGCTGGAGCTTCTTATTGGGCTGCCTGCAACTCCTTCAGTAGGTGCCAAACCTACATAGACATCCACATGCTTTCCCTGCCTAATCCTACACCTTCCCCCTTTATGATTCATAGCTGTTAACCCTAAGAAACATTTTGTACTAACTCCATCTAGGGTCTAGTGCAGCTTCATAAACCAAACTTCAGAGCTTGGTGAAAGAATTTTCAAATTTCTTCATGTGTTTTCATGGAGGTCTTGACTGAGCATTCTACCTCTGAACTTTATCAACCCCAGTGAGGACCTGAAAGATGCTTTTAACCCAACCAATGTTTTATCAGTTCTAAGAGAAAGTAATCCCATAGAGTCATGGGGCAATACTAGCTTTAAACCTGGTTGAAGAGTCATTTCAAGATGGGCCCCAAGGAACAGGACACTGGATAAAGTAGCCCTTCTGAACTGCCATAGGCAAAAGAAGCTTCCCTCTGACAAAGTGGGCTGTTTTCCAGTTCTGCATAGCTGGTCTCAGCTTCTGTCAGGACTTATTGCAGTTATATGTAAGTGGGAAGTGATATTCTAGATTCAAATTTTGAGTATTTCCCAGTTATTAACCTTAACAGATCAAGGTATAAGAACTACAGGACTAAGTGCGAGCTCATAGCTGCTTCTGAGCAGTGTTTACCCCCAGCAAGTTTTCTTTCAATGGTCCATAGAATTCTAGAATAAGACATAGCCACCTCCACTCTGAAAACACAAAGCTTGAGTCACTATTAATTGATGTCCTGCACTGAGGGAAAAGGGGTAAAGGAACCAAAGTCTCAGCATTCAAAGATCACATGTTACAAACTAAGGGATTAATTTTATAATATAACTTGGGGAGGAAAATATTCTTAGTGTTACCAGGTACCTCAAAATTCAAGTAGTGGTTTGTATGTAAACGATATCACCTTTTCATTTGTTACAAGAATTGCTGCCAGACAGCTTTAGGGTTAATTCATTTTTGTTCCTCCACTCTTGCCTTGCCCTGCACAAAGACAGCCACCAATGTAGATTTCAGGTAGATTTCAGAGGTTCAGGATTCCCATGTGACTCCTATTACATGTGCTTAACTGGCTGGTATGAGCTACACTAGGGGAACATGCCAACTCAAGCTGATGCTACAGTACTAAAGCAGTCTCCGACCCACCACATGCCAACATGTACCATAATATGTATTGTGATAAGTCTTTATGAGATAAAGCAGGCATGTCACATGTGAAGCAGGCTTTGGCAAACAATGTAGAAGACATCATGGAAAGTAGAGCAATAGAGGGAAGAGATAAAATCCTTTTTATATGATGCAAACAACAGTGGAGAACAAAAGGATAGGAGAGAACTTCATGGTACCAAAGTCACGTCTTTGCTTTTGCTGAATACTACAGTTTGTGATGAGAAGTGTCAAAATTTGAGCACGTCAAACATTCAGGCAGGTGGGTTATAGGATTCTTTTAAACCAATCTCCATAGGATATAAAAAAAGATACAATGTATATTAAAGATAATTAAGACAATTGAAAAAGCAGTTTGCAAAAAAAGCAGATCAGCTTTTTAAAGCATTATTTGCAGTCCATTCATATGGTTGTCTTGAAGAGGATCAAAATGTGTACTTGAAAATTATACTTTGTGAGACTTGTAATATCAAAGTAGTGTGTGCCTAGTTGGATTTTTTTCTCCTTTGTATTCTGCTTTGTTCTCAGGAGGCCAACATGCATAAAAGATGTTACAGGACTTCTGAGATGTCTGGTTTGGGCCAAATGGGAGTCTCAGTAACACAGTAGAGAAGGGAATTTCAGGGCAACCCTTCCTTTTGCTTCCTCTAAGTGAGCTGTGTCTATTAACAGAGGGTCAACTTTCTCACAAGGTAGCCCACTCCTGCCTTTCAGATTCTAGCATGCAATGCTTTCTTCCTCTTTGAGCTTTGGGTGATGACACTTTGATTGCTACTAGTTCTAGGTTGTTAAATTGTTTGCAATTTTGCTCATTTGTAAGAAAATCCTCAATTGAATTATCCTAATTTGAATGTAGTATTTGAATTCTCTAACAGAGTGCCAGGCAGAGATAATGCCATCAGCTACCCTGTAGTGTAGAGGTAGCAGTCATTAAAGCATTATTTCAATTCACCATATGTTCTTCCATGCTTCTTTTGACTCATTCTGTTAGTATAGTTAGTAGGGCCAAGAGAGCAGTATCACTAGGAAACAGGTTTGGGCTAAATATATACTGGGTAAAAAAAACATATCATTTAAAGATGAGAATTGACCAGAGATACGGCAAGATCCAGACAGTTTGGGTTCTGTATATAGAAGGATTTTAATTTCAGTATTTAATCTGTTATAGAATTATGACTATTTTGAAAGGCACTAGTAAACATTTAACATTCTTTTATTCCATAATCACCACTATGAAGTTAAAGTTTCTAATATTCCTTTTCAATTAAAAAAACTTTTAAATATACTTAGAATCATCATTTAAGTTTGTAAAGCAGGACTGTCTGGGGGATAGTAAGCCTTGTTGCAGCTCTTTTTCCAGACCCTTCTCATGAATAACTTTCTTACTAGTTTGATTCCGTATTTCTACCCATAAAAATGTTAAAGGAGTTTTTGAGTATGTAAGAGACCAAAACATAGAATCAAGCTCTCAGAAGTCTTTCTGCATGACATTTACTAATGATTTCTGAACTACATGACCAGCTTATTTTATTGTAGTGCATGCTTGACTAGATCTTGGTATTAAGCAAACCTGATGTACAATTTAAGTGCCAGGCTTCATACAACTCAGACTCACACAGGAGCGGGATCCAGGATACATACAATCCTGTATGTATAGCATTCTTGGAGTTGTAAAGGCAATACCTCCAAGCCCTTCTTATTGGGGAAAAAGCCATGAAAACTTTACATCATAACAGGAAAATGCAGATTTTTCAAGGCTTAAGTCTTAATCGTTGTCATTGCTTTCCAAGCCAGAGGTCAGAGAAAAGCAGCTCAGAAGCCAACATTAGGGCCCTCAAAAAGGATGGCTGAAGAATGAATCTCCAAGGATCTTACACAAAGTGCCCTCCCCAAAGGGCAGTCGGAAGGTCCATGCTATGGTTCAACTTGGTCCACTGCCAAGTCTTCAGCTCTTTTCCTTAAGGGTGAAAAACACCACAAAAGAGCTAGTGGTCAAGTAATTCAAGGGTTTACTCAACTCAGATGCAGAGGGAAGGGAGACTCCAGGGGAGAGGGGGCACTATTGGCGAGAGGGTTCTCTGACAATGGTGGATAGACAGAGTGCCTAGTCCCAGGGATGGAAGATAGATATCCCCCTTCTCCCACTAGCAGAATATTCTAACAGTGTCAGAAGTAGACTAATATCCCAGTTGGGAGGGCAAGAGAGGAGGGATATCAGAGGTTGCCTTCTTTTGTAGCAATTTAGCAAAGTATTTTGCTGTGAGTGACTTATTCCTTATAACTTTTTCTGCATGCTCACTTTCACAGCAGAGTAGGTTCCATGAACATGGGCCAGAAACAATTTAAGGTGGCAACACAAACAAGACAGGAATTACCAGCTTAAGACCCCGGTAAAAGAATGAGTCATCTAGGAAAGACCTAGGACAAGCAACATGGAAGTCCTCAAGAGTAAAAGGTGAGAGACTCACCCTGTGTAGGGCTAGGGTTCAGCGTGGCCATGCCATCCTAAGAGGGGAGCCACAGCCAGCCAATTGCCAGGATGAGCTGATCTCCTCCCTAATCCCATCAGCTAGGAGTCTGAGTTCTGAAGGCATGCTTGACAGCAGGCTGTGCTTGCACTCCTGAAAATGCTGTTGTACTCAAGAGGGGCTGCTTTTCAGAGATATAAAAGCTTAGTCTTGCCACATTGACCATGTAAGTTCAGGCTCCAATTGCTGCAAAAAATAAAACAAACAAAAAAAACAAAACAAAACAAAAAGGGATATTTACCTAAAATCCTTAGCTGTTTAATGATGGCAGATATTGAGTTTTCAGTCTCAAGGACTCCTAGGTTGCCAAGAGCTAGAGAGGATACTGCAGGAGGTCTTTAATCTTGTGGGAGATAGATAGTAGTTTCTACTTTGTTGGCTGATGAACAAGAATTTGTGGCTAAGTCCAGATTTAAGAAATAAGCAAGTCAACTGTAGAGAAATTGCTATTTGTTAATTAATGAGAAAAATTCTTCAAGGACTAGGTGAGTTAAGTAGAAGGTGCATTTCAAAAATGACAGAGGTCAGTTCGCCTCAAACCAGGAAGTTCAAAGAATTGCCACAGAGCTGTTGAACTCTATACTTATTTTCTGTGTATTTTATCTCCTAATAAACTGTAGAAAGGGTCATCCACCCTAGAACTTAAAGTATAATAATAAAAAAAAATCATAAAGACACAAAAAAAGAAAGGGTCATCCATAGAGTGGCTTGTAGCTACCTACTACAGTGATCTCTCCCAGGCCTTTTGTCCCAGTACCCACTGGAAGCTACTTTTTTCTAAGGCATATAGTTCTGTCACAGAAGTCGTGCCCTTGCTATAACACAGATCTATATTGGGATTTTATTAGAACACGGCATAAGCTGTACATGACACCTTCGTCATAGGCACTTCTACTGCCATGGGATATGCTAGGTTGTATGGCCCAAGTAGCAGGGTCCTTTCCAACTCTGGGTATAATTTAAAGCTGGCAGCCTCTCGTGTCATCTGGTACATAAGTCAGAACATTACTCCCAAAGGTGGCATATGCCGCCTCCAGAACCTGAAGAGGCATATTAGCTGTCATGCTTCCAGAGTAAAGGGTATGGTATTCCCCACGACCTTTGGACTCCTAAAAATTTTTTCTTAAGTGACAGCCCATGAGTCTTTATGGGTTTTGACTCTCCCCCTCTGGAGTACCTATGATATACTTGCTACTTCTTGTTCATCTGGGCCAGTTATATATCATTGGTATAATTAACCAACATGCTCTTCTGCAAAGGGTTCAGATATACCTTCAAAGTGTTGTCTAAAGGGAGCTGGTACAACAGTGGACATAGCCCTTAGACAATAGCATACATATATGCAGGAAAGCTCACTACAGATGCAAATTCCAGGCCTCCGTGCCTTTGCTTGCAGGGCATAGCCCTCTCCTGTGACAGACTCACTTATTAGTAAGTAATGTCCTGGATATTTGCTTTTCTCTGGTGGTAAGTTCAAGATTGTGCTATTCATAAGGGCAGTGGTAGCCTTTTTTTTTTTTTTAACCATTAACTTATGTGCAAGCTTTAAGAATCTTTCAGGTAGAAATCAAACAACATAGCCAATATATACTTGTGCCATGTGATTTTTTTTGAATTGAAACTTAGGAAGCATAAGGCTTTTCATTAGTGATTCTTAGAGCAAGTGTGCCTCAAGTACTTACATAGGACTTGGATTCAACATCCTTTGCCAGCCACTCTGATTCTATGATCTGAGTGACTGACTGCCAGATGTTATGCTTTTTAGGCTAAAGCCATTGTCTTCCTTCTGGGCAGAGGTTGAGGAAGAGAAATTATCAGGACTTGGACAGAGAAAAGTATTGAACTGAGGGATACAGGTGTCCCAGCAAGACTGAGACATGACCCACATAAAGTGCTTCTCGCCATATATGCA
Organism: Piliocolobus tephrosceles; assembly: GCF_002776525.5. NCBI lineage: Eukaryota > Metazoa > Chordata > Mammalia > Primates > Cercopithecidae > Piliocolobus > Piliocolobus tephrosceles. The sequence continues at coordinate 166,351,197 of NC_045434.1, read as the reverse complement.
GGCTTTGTGTGCTATTTCAATCAGATGTTAGAGTCCTATTAGTATGCCTACCTGGGATGAACTCTGACAGATGTTTACGACTGTCTATTGTCAGCTGGCTATTCTCTAAGGAAAAGGCCACATGAAGGCCTTCCAGCGAGAAAGCATAGTAAAAAGTCCCAAAGCTGGTTCAACTAGAAGGATGGGGTGGACTTGTGACCTCTGCTTCAAGGTGCCCTAGGACAGAAGTTCATTCCTCCATGGTGCCAGTTTTGCTTATTAATAGAGGTGCCCACTAGATCTTCCCATTCTGTATTTAGCTACCTAAGAAAGCTAAGTATTTTATCTACTAGGAAAGCTAAGCATTTTATCTAGTCTGAAAAATATTGCTCATTTCAGTTCTAAGCAAGTTATTCATTTTTACTTGGTAAGTATATAGGCAGGGATAGCAGACTATACATTTGTGAAATATAGTTTATAGAACATAGCCTACTAGAATACACAAAAGCAGAAGGGTAGAGAATGAACTGAGATGAAGCAGATGTGCATAAATGGAGAATAACTGTACACTAAGAAACATTGTGCTCACTGAAAATGAGTAGCCATCCTAAGACAATCAGTATATTTGTGACATAAGATGTAGTTAAGGGCTCAGAGGACATTTATGAATTGTATTCAGCATCTGCATGAGAGAATCTTTATGATAGTACCATCATACGATTATGATTCAAAGTAAATGCAATTGCAGCATTTATATTCAGGACATTTATGGGGCTTCCAGTGGGATAAAGACACCTATGTATACACACTGGCCTAAGCTTAGGATCCAGGAACTCAAATATTCGTCTCACACCATGGGCATAAGTGATCCAAAATTTTAGTAAGAACTGAAAAGTTGTATAAACACATGGCAAACCATTAGATACCTACATTTTGAAGATTAAAAATACCGATTGTTCTTCTAAGTAAGGCAGAGAAAGTCATGCCAGTAAACCACCTGTAAAAGTCAACTTGCAGGCAAACCTGCAAGAAACCACTGAAAAGATTGCATTTATATTATAGTAACTGTTGGTAGCTCTTTAAGAGGCACCAGTCAGTCTACCACTATCGATAAAATTGATGAGTTTATGACAAGACTACTAGAAGTCCTCAAACTGCATGGTTGAGGCCATTCTTATCCCAGAAACATGAAGACTATGCTAATGACCCTGCAACTCTGCCAAGGGAAAAAAGTTCTAAGACTACCCGCCCTCCACCCCCTAAAAACCAACCAACCAGGCCTTCAGACCACTCAAGAACAATGGTCACAGAAAGAGGCCAGGTGTTAGAGCTTAAGAAGGAGACTTGTGCATCTTGCTAAGTAAATTTCAGTCTCTCTGCTAGTATTACTCTGGCAATGGGCTGACTGCTGAAGGAACATGACCACAGTTCTAGTGTTCTTAGAGCCTAAAAGGATGAGGCAAACAAGGCTGTAAGTCTTTATCATATTACAGGTGTAGTCTATGGAATGGTTTGCGATTATTCTTACCTATTGATAGTGTCTTAAGTATTAAAGACTTACTTAATAAGTAATAGTTATTATATAATAATTACTATTACAATAATTAATCTGTATTCAAGTGAGATAGCTAAGCATGGCATTTGCAGAATAAGTTTGTCATAGAGCCATGCTTTGAAAGGTGTGTTGAAGTCTTGCTTACACATTATCTTGTAAATCTAGGTCTAAGGTACAGAAAGCTATAGGTTAAAAGGTTCACATTTCATATGGTCAAAGTGTTCCTTTAAAAATTCTTTAAATACCGTATGTCAGACTAAAGTATTTTTATATGTCTCCTACTTAAAGCTAAGTATGTTACTTTCTCTTAACACCTAATGCTGGCTGATAAGTAGACTTTATATATATTTTAACCATAAAATGCAGAAAAACACCTAAACAAACTCATGATGCTATATTAGTACACTACCCACCCAGAATAGCAGAAGTTTTCAAAATGATAATGCTGAAGATGGGCGAGATTAAGCAAAGAAGGGAAGCCCGGAGTTCTGCGTTGACTAACTTGTCCCACATTCTAACTAATAACAAGGATGTTCTGGGTATTAAAGCCTTTGGTGTATACAGGTGCTACCCTCAAGACTTACATGGCACTTCTTACTGATAAGGATTAAGATGCTTGAGAACCAAAGAAGAACTAAAGAGGGATGCATGGGTCCCAGTGGGCAGGGAGACTTTGATTGGCCTCCTTGGGGTCAGAGACAGATGGGCTGGCTCTCAAGGCAGCCACAGAAATCCTAGTCTGTTTCCAAAGACAAAAATAATGTCAGACAACTTAGCCATAAATTAAAAACAGTCCCCCTTCGGAGAGAAAACTTATGTAAAGAAACACTATGAGAGAAATGTTAAAACCTGAGTAACAAAGCAGAGATTAGGCATGAGGAAGTAGCAGCAATTTTAAGATCTAAAAGAAAAGGAGAACCAGCTAGGTGTCAGGCAGTCTGAGACTTTGCAAAATAAGTGAACAATTTTTAGTATGCGGAGTTTGTGCCCAACAAGTTAGATTGTCTCTACAAATACAGAGCTCAAGCTTGTGATGAAATGTGAGAAGCCTTTCTTCAGTAGAGATTAGTGGATTTTTATCCATAGGCATGAAAGGAATAGGTCTTCTTACTGTATCAGTAATTCTCTGGAAAACCTGTTCCTGGTTTCATCTAGATAGTGCCTGGACTCAAGGTCAAGTCTGTGGCTGGCACTCACTTGTATGCAGTGATTGGGTTAAAAATCCATTAAAAAAACAGTAAGTTATACACATGGCAGCTGATGTGGGAGGAAACTCAAGAGGCTTCAGCGTTAACATTTTTCTTGAGAAATTGTCTTTCTGGGAGATCTGTTTTAGAGACTAATTTAAGACTTAAAACGTAGTAAAAGGCTTTAAATTACAGCTGCCCCCTATAAAAGCACTTTCTTATAACAGCTTTGAATAGAAAAAGAACAAGATAAATAGCATCCAAAAAGATGAATGTAAGCAGAGATTTGGCTTAGCGTAAGGAAAGTAGTAACAAGAAAGTCCTTGATAATCTGGAAGATGCAGATGTGAGCAGGGAACAGGAAGCAGGATGGAATATGGGCACATGTGTCCTTCTCAGCCAAAGATTCAAGTTCATCCCAGCCCCACAAGAACAGCATTTGGATGGCAGCCCCCATGCCAATAAGTAACTGTCTGAAGACGATGGATACATATCTGGGCGGAAAGTTGCCAACTCCACTGACCCAAGGGTAGTCAGAAGTACCCAAAGCCAGTATGTATGTTGTTTGCAGGTCTACCTGGCCCTTTCTCACTACCTGAATCCAGACTGTTGTAGAGTGACAGGAAGGTAGATGCCAGGCCACATGCTTTTCAGTCAATGTAATCATTTACCCCTAAGTTTTTCACAACATTCGCTAAAGTACAGCTTTCCCAAGATAGGCAACTTTGGTTTTTCACTTATTGATACTGCCAGACACTGTTGCCTCACAGCAACAAGGAAGCTAGCAAGAGATTTTGGGTAGTGGCTCTCTCTCCCCTAGCTGTATCTGCTTTTCTGTGATTCAGAATCAGTTGTAAGATCTAACTTTTTATGCCAAAACACCCTGATAGCAAAAGCTGCTAAGCCACATGCACCTGAGATTGGTATCTGGAGGAAGGCAAGCTCTTGAGACTAGCCATATGGAATACTTGCTATACATGCCAAGAACTGGGTATGCCACATACCCAGGTCTACTGCACAAAGCTGACCAGATTCCTAGGAAGCAAAAACATCCCTAAGAGAAAGCCATATCCTCCTAAAGACAGGCTTTTAGTCAAATTGTAGCTGACATTCCTATGTTGTGAGATTGATTCACTGGTCAAGCTTGTCTACAAATCCCTAGGATCCTGTTGACTCATTGGAATAAAACAATTCCTTATGAAAATTGGCCAAAGTTTTGTTTGCTTAAAGTGAAAAGGGGAAGAAAATAAGACAGTGGCCCAGGGAAACTTTCTATTTGACTTGAACTCCAGAGTGGAAAACAATGGATCCTGTAGTAGCCATCACCTCTATGCCAAGCCTTTCTGCCCCAACAGGAAAGCCTAAAATAGGAAACTTGCCCTATAATGCAGGAATGACTGGTCACAGCAAGCAACTCCTAACTCTACTTGTATCCTTCATCCCTCTCAAGATCCCTGGGTAAAGTAAGAACAAAGTTACACTTCAGTTTGAGTTACCTGGAATTTTATGGTCTCCTTTATGTGTTAGTGTAACTTCTTTAGAATATGACTCAGGTCAAATGTGATGGTATTTGAAAGGCCTGTTTGGAAGGGCAATCCAGGTAGAATTGATAAGAGAAACACCTACACATTCTAGAAAAAGTTTGCTGAAATCTAAGAGCAAGATTTTGAATATAGATGATCTGAAGACTTTGTATTGTCCACCCAGCTCCTCAAGAGGGAGAAATGCTGCTGAAGGCTGTTACAGTGCTTTGAGTAGCCTTTGGTCAGAGGCCAGTTTCTAAGCGATTTCACATTACATAGATAAAACAATGCAATTTGTTTTCGGGATCCTGCCAAAGACCATAGAACCTACAGATTGTCCTACTTCCTCAGTCCCACATGCTGGCCATTCTGGTCCAGCTTCCATACTCCATTTCTTACTACTTCCATCTGAGAGAGAAATATATCCTGTTTGTGTTGCAGCTCTGCTTCCTTGGTGGGATCCTCAAAGTGGGACTAACACCTGCAGGTTCGTAAGAGTTAGATGCTGTTGGAATTAAAGGTAGTATCACTCTTTGTGGGCATTGTTCTGGCTTCTGCCCAGGAGGTGGTGGTCCTCATCTGGCCTCTGAAGGCCAATCTAGCACACCCCACAGATTTAGGGTTACTGCAGACTCCTCCAACCCCAGTAGTTAATTAAAATCCTGAGAACAAGGTCCTGAACACGGAACATTTTGAAGCTAGTTTGTGGGATATTAGAATACAGTTGGGATCCCAAACGTGAAGTCTTGTTTATTGTTAAGACTAGGTCATATTCCATTACCAGTGAATTTCTCTATAGTTAAGGCAAAGATATAAGTGGTTAAGTTTATTCATTCTTTCCAAGTCAATTTAGTTGAGGTAAGACTTTAAAAAAGGTCTGTACTTCTGGTTAAAAAAAAATTAGCCCAACTGACTCAAGGACATCAGAATTACCATCCCACATCTAAGTTAAGACAGTTAAATATCCTTCCAACATTGTTGGCAGCCCCACACTGCTAAGATTCGTGAGGAATGGAGAAATGAAGTCAATAGAAAGGATTATATAAATGACTGTTACACATGACTGGAAGTGTGTTATAGTCAGAAATCTGCATTTAGACACTTTTACTATTGTCTAGGGTCTCAGTGATTAACTGAATGTGATCACAACTAGTGGCAAGAAATTTCCCAGTAATAACAAGAGGAAGTGTTCAAAACCCCTTCTCTTTAGGGAAATGGGGGAAGAGAAGAACACCAAGCTTGAAAGTCATTCCAGGAAAAGAATCTGAGACAATAAGGATAAACACAAGAGCTAGGGAACAGGAGCGAAGCTGTATATGCAACGACTAAACACGATCCAAACAGCTCACTTGTACACCAGTGAAACCCAATGGCAGGACAAGAATACAGATAAATCTTAAGGGTCTTTGAAAGAATGGGTACATTTTGTGGTATGAGAACTATCTGGGGATAAGAATTTTTTATCTAGTCCAGTGAAAATCCTAGGGATTCTGTGTGGAGCCACTGTGTGAAGACAAATATAGAAAGCCTTTCTTCTGATAGAGTAGAAACCAGTATACAGGAGAGATACGGGAAAACATGCAGATAGATGTTCCTGAAGGAAGAGTGAAACTAAGAAGGTCTCTGAAAGGGCAATCCAGGTAGAATTGATAAGAGAAACACCTACATATATTCTAAAAAATCTAAGAGCAAGATTTTGTAAGCTTTTGAAGTGATGTTTACAATGAAGCGTTGACTTTTAAGAATCAAATGAAGTTTTAGACACAAATATGCTAACTCATTCCCTTCACTCCCTTCCAAGAAACTGACGTTAGCATCTTTCCCACCCATGTACCAATTCTACATGTTTGCAGCTGTGACAAGTTGCATAGCATCACCTTTAGTTGTAAGTGGTACCACAGAACTACAGAAGTTAATTTTTCTCCAAATTATATTTTATGCTTAATTGTATTCAGTAAGAGATCCTGTTCTTTGTGACCTGCATATTATGTTAAGTCTAGTTCTTTAATGAGCTTCAATAAAGTTCATTTTCCACCACAAAAAAAGTGATTCTGCCTTTATGTTTGTCTCGTAGGTCCAATAGAAGCAGATGTAGGTATGATCTAGAGAAGCACACCTTGAATCTCAAAAAGTCAGGACAGACAACACCATAAGAAACAGCAGGCAAAAAAAAAAAAACAGAATCAGGCTCAGACAATAAGGATACACAGGTATTAAGAGATAGGAAATAGAAAGTACCAAATATATAACTTTAGAAAAAGATTGTCAAGAATGACCAGGCATGTTTGCAATGAACCAACTCACTTCTTGAAGTAGGTCGAAGTGGTACTTAGGTATCAGCTATGCAATTGCACTGTTATGTGTGCCTTAGAACATGGTTCTCATTGGTGTAGGTATAGCTGTTGGAATTAAAGGTAGTATCACTCTTTGTGAGCATCGTTCTTGGGCATCTAAAGAAGTTTTAGGAGTACATGGAAGCATGTGTTATCTTCAGAATGGTATGAGCAAATGCAGGCATACCTCACTTTGTTGCATTATAGATATTGTGGTTATCAATTAAGTTTGTGCCAATCATGTTTCAGGCAAGTAAATGGCACCATTTTTACAACAGCATGTGTTTATTTCATGTCTATGTCACATTTTTGGTAATACTCAATTTCAAACTTTCATTGTTAGTGTTATGTGATTAGCATTCTTTGTAATAATTTTAACTGTTTCGGGTACCATGAGCTGTGCCCATAGAAGACAAACTTAATTGGTAGTCACTGGAACAGTCAGAACACATTTATTTCCCTCGTCTTTCTCCTGCCTCCCTAATCCCTGAGACAATATTGAAATTTGACTAATAACCGTAACAATGACCTCTAAGTTTTCAAGTGAAAGACTGGTATGTCTTTCACTTTACAGCCAAGGCTAGACATGATTAGATTTAGTAAGGAAAGTATGTAAAAAGCTGATATAGGCCAAAAGTTAGGCCTTTTGCACCAAACAGTGAAGTTGTAAATATAAAGGCAAAGTTAGTGAATTTTTACTCCTGTGAATACATGAATGATAAGAAACAAGATAGCCTTATTGCTGATAGAGAGGACATTTCAGTCTTCTGGGTTGAAGATCAAACCAGCTATGACATTCCCTTAAGCCAGAGTCAAAGCAAAGCACTTACACTATTCAAATTTAGGCTGAGGTGAGGAAACTACAGAAGAAAAGGTAGAAAGTGGCATAGGTTGAGTCCACGAAGTTTTAGGAAAGACGCTGTCTTCATAATATAGAAGTACAAGGTAAAGCAGCAAGTTATGCAGAAGATGTAGCTAAGGTAATTGGTGAAGGTAGCTACACTAAACAGATTTTCAATGTAGAAAAAACAGCCTTCTATTAAAAACAAGATGTCATCTAGGACTTTCATAGCTAGAAGTCAATGCCTGGCTTCAAAGCTTCAAAGAACAGGCTGACTCTTGTTAGAGGTGAAAGTACCTAGTGATTAAGTTGAAGCCAATGCTTATTTACCACTTACATTTTGGTGTCATTAAGAATTATGGTAGATCTACTCTGCCTGTGCTCTGTCAATAGAATAAAGTCTGGATGACAGCACATCGGTTTACAGCATGATTTACTTAATATTTTAAGCCCTCTGTTGAGACCCACTGTTCAGAAAAATATTCCTTTCAAAATATCATACTCCCTGACAATGTACCTGGTCACCCAAGTGCTCTGATGGAGATACACAAGAAGGTTAGTGTTTTTTTTCCATGCTTGTTAACACAACATCCATTCTGCAGCTCATGGATCAGTAATTTTGATTTTTAAGTCTTAGGGGAATGCATTTTGTGAGGATATAGCTGCCATTAATTTCTCTGGTGGGTGTGGCAAAGTACATTAAAAACCCTCTGTAAAGCATTCGATGTGGCCAATTTCTTCCATTTGGAATGAGTGCATTTTTCCAGTACCGGTACTCCCACTGTATCTTGGAAGTAACTAACTTGCTTTTGATCTTACAGACTCCTAGGCACAAGGGACTTGCTTTGTCTCAGGTAAGACTTTGGACTTGGACTTTTGGGTTAATGCTGAAGTGAGTTAAGACTCTGGGGGATTGTTGGGAAGCCATGATTGGTTTTGAAATGTAAAAAGGATGGGATATTTGGGAGGGCCCAGGGTCCTGAATGACATGCTTTGCTTGTCCTTACCCAAATATCTTGAATTATAATCCCCAAAATCCTCATGTGTTGGAGGGGGGCCCTGGTGGGAGGTGATTGGATCATGGGGGTGGTTTTACTCCATGTTGTTCTCATTGTAGTGAATGTGTTCTCACAAGATCTGATGGTTCTACAAGTGTTTGATGGTTCCTTCTTCACATGTTCTCTTGCCTGCCTTCATGGATGAGACATGCCTCTTCCCTTTCTGCCATGATTGTGAGTTTCCTGAGGCCTCCCCAGCCATGTAGAACTGTGAATCAATTAAACCTCTTCTGTACAAATTACCCAGCCTTGGGCAGTTCTTCATAGCAGTATGAAAATGAACTAGTACAGCTGTATTCTAGAACTATTTGTGAGAAAGTTATCCTCTAGTACTTGAGTTTGGATCAGTCTGACCAAACTAATCGCTAGAACAGAAGTAGAAATCTTTTATAATTTCAAATGAGGAACAAGGGAAATCTGATTACTTGAAGAGAGTAAATGAAGATGAGACCTCCTTTCAATGCTTTTGTAGCCAAGAACCTGTCAGGAAGAACACAAATTCTTCCTATTCAGTTCAGTAAGTATGGCTGACAAACTCATGTGATTTAAGAAGTGTCATTTTGGTGTTACAGATGAGACCACTGAGAATGTACTTTCACTTGCTAGAAAAATACGATGGTCCTAGAAGAGGCAGGCCCAGGGCATGTCTGAACTCATTCATAAAAAACATAGGCTGGCCGGCTGGCCAGGCATGGTGGCCAGGCATGGTGGCTCACGCCTGTAATCCCAGAACTTTGGGAGACTTAGGTGGATCAGATATACCTGAGATCAGGAGTTTGAGACCAGCCTGAACAATGTGATAAAACCCCATCTCTACTAAAAATACAAAAATTAGCTGAATGCTGTGGCATGCACCTGTAATCCCAGCTACTTGGGAGTCTGAGGCATGAGAATAGCTTGAACCCGGGAGGCAGAGGTTGCAGTGAGCCAAGATCACACCACTGCACTCCAGCCTGGGTGACAGAGCGAGACTCAAAAGAATAAATAAAATATAAAAACAACACACATAGGCCTAAGGGAACAATCTGAAGGAATGCTGAGTACAGGAGAGAAAGTATTACTTTAAGGAACATCTTAACTAGGATGATACCAGAGTCTTCTGACAAGTTAACCTAAGCTTCATTTTTATAAAAGTGGAACTTTTCACCTTAGCTTGCTTTAGAGGTTGTTAGAGACTCAGTTATTCTGCAAGGAGGATAAGGAAGGAATTTCCCTGCAGAGACACTAGCTCAGAACTGCTGTAGTGTGTCTTCTTCCAAACTCTTTCCTCTCGTCCTACAAATTTCAGATCTGCATCATGGTCAGAGACTCTCCCTACCTACACTCTCTTCATTTTTTCCAATTTAAGCAATTTCCCCAGATTTATCTGATTGCATTTTGGCATCTGATTCTTGGACTCAAACTAGTGCACTAATATGTTGTCACTGACAGAAACAGGAATCATCCTTCTAAGCCTCCTGCTCCTACCTGCCAATTGCCAGCATGACTAGAAGAAATCCTTGAAGCATTATATTCAAAAGCAATACTGATTTATTGCAAATGAGTTTTATATATCCATTGAGTTAAAGCTTTATTTCTGCTCTTAAGAGTGAAACATTTAAAATAAGTTACTATAAAATATTATTAGCCAAACACTGATCTGTGGTGAGGCCGTCTACATTCTTTGAAAAAGTGGAAGCTACTGCAATAGCCTAAAGGAACTTTGAGAATCCCTTTGACCTTCAAGTTGGAAGCTGGTTTGATTAGATCAAGGGCCAGCAAACTAAGACCTATGAGTCAAAACTGACCTGAAGACTGTTTTTGTACAGCCCCGAAAGCCAAGAATGAGTTTTAAAAGGTTGTAAAGTAAAAAGAGGCAAGGAGAAGAGAAGACTTTTGTAACCCCAAAGCCTTGTATAATATACCATCTTGCCCTTTTACACCAAAAGCTTGCTGACTCCTGAATTAGTCACCAATTCCAAGATAAGAGATAATGTAGAGCTGCCCAAGTCCTCCTTAGCACCAGTAGAAGATGCTTCATATATGGAGACTAGCTAGCAGTAATGCTTCACTGGGTTTTCCACCCCAGTATTTCAGTCTGATAGTCATGGCTCATGATAGCTTAATGAAATTGAGTAGGTCATGTTCAGCATTTAACAGCATGGTCGTATGAAGGATATTAAAATTCTAAGTGTAAGCTGTTTTACAAAGCTTGTTTCAGTTATAAACACAGGTGTATGTGTTCCAAGTCATGCTATAAGTTACTTATAACTACTGGTTGCAGTCAAGTATTTGAAAGTTACTGTTAATTTATTGTTAGATTCTTACACTTATCAGCAAGGTTAATGCCTAACTAGTACTCATCCTGAGCCAGGTACTACATAGGGGATATACATGCTTCCCATTCAATCTTTTATTCTAATTTTACAGATGATGTCAAGGTCCAGGGATTAAGCAAGCTCTCATAGTAATCCAGCTAAGTAAACAGACTAGCTAAGATCAACCTGAATCTAATGCCAAAGTCACTTTTCACAAGAACACTTCTTCCTGACAAAATAACTTGGTTACAACTGGAGGAACTGAACAAATAGAAGATATTCCAAGTTTTTCTTGGAAAAAGGTCCTTGGAGGGTACTTTTGTAATATGAAGGGAAGGTTAACTGAAGACTCTTGAGATAGTACACGTCAACTACAATAGTGTATGTCTAGTATAACCCCAAAAGGAGGATGTTAAAGTTCCAAATGAGGTAAAGCCATTTGGGTAGTATGTTTTCTTCAAAGTCATGGCTTTTCTTGACATGACTGGAGTCTTCAAATGTAGAAATCCCGCCCTTGAGAGAGAAGGCTGAATCACTAGAGGCTAAAGTTTCAAATCACATTTCAATAGGTAAATGAACTATATGGGAAGCTACTTTGTGCTAGGCTCTATGTCAAATTTTTTATATGTTCCCATTGGCTTTCAGACACCTTCAGAGGGCAGTGTTCCATTTTATTGAGGGAGATCTGAAGAGATGGAGTGATTTGCCAGAGCACATATCCAGTGTCAGGTTTCAAGTTATTTGAGTTGAGAATCATTCATTTGAAAGCCATTTATCTAGTGGAATAATGCCCCCCCACCCCCCGCTTTTTAATGGAGTTTGTATTATGTCCCTTTAGTAGGAAATGGAATGGATTTAAACTATCTTGTAAATAAAAGCCAATGCTTTTACTGTAGGAACAGTCATTCTTCACTTTTCAAACTCATGACTCAAACTTTCTTTGAAAAATGTTCTCAAATATGGGTTTCACAGAAGTCACTCTCCCAGTAAACTCAGACCTTGTGCTCCCATTTAATCACATTGTATTACAGGTATCATCTCTACCTTTTGTGAGTGTTTAGCCCCTCATTGGTCTCAGTTTACTTCTGCTAGTGTTATAATTTTATATCTGGTACTGTACAATATTGCTGATACTATACAAACTTAAGGTAAATTAGTGGACGTGCTAGTGTATAGATGTTTTAACTGCATTATCATAAAAATCCTTGGTGCATTGTTATATAGATGTTTATGGGTACTTTAGGGATATTTGAAGTTGAGGTTTTAGCCAGGCTGGAAATGCTTTGTTTTTCCCATTTAAGATAAGCTAATTCTTCTATCCAAGTGTGTTCTATCCAACATGTTTTCAGGAAAGGATTAATCTTTGATAAAAAATCGGATGAAATTAAATATACACTTTATTGCATCTCAGGCAGAAGTAAATAAGATATAATGAAGGAGTCAGATGCTTGTCCTTGTATGGAGAGACACCAGGCAATGACTACAGACACAGACCAAGCCAGGTGCACTGAAGTGGCCATAAATACCTAGTGGCATTGTCTTTAATATGACTTTATAAAATAGGTACACTTTGTTTTCGGAACTTTATCAAAAGTCAGCCTTATTTTGAGGTGAAGCATTCTTGGAAACTATTAACCAGTATAAAATTTCCAAGATCAGATTTAATTATTTTTTAATCTGCACATAAGTTATTCACTGTGTTGAGCTGTCAGAGACTTAACATTCCAGAGCTTTGGAGCCCTGCCCACTGGTTGCCAGTGGTGACAGCCTGCAATAGTTGTGACAACTAAAACTGCCCTCGCGTTTTTAAAGTGACCTGGGTGCGTGGTGACACTGTCCGTCTTAGGAGTTGTTGCATTACACTGTCCATCACCATTGAGAGCTGATCTCAGTCCACAATTTAAGAGGGAATTGAAATACCAGAGTTACAGTTGACAGACAACACTAGCAAAAGTTCCTCACTACCACCCTGTGATTGAGACACATAAGGAATAACCACATAACTTGTGAGCTACAGAGGCTGATATGCCTCTGACATGTAGGAGTATAGGTTAGTCAAGAGAAGTGGCTTCAGACTCATTTCATGGGCCTAAGTCACAGCAAGGTGAGAATAGGTTATTTGCTTATCCTGTTCCTTAAATTACTCATCTGTCAAGGGGGTATATTTTAATAGCAAGTATCATGGGTTTGGCAAGATACTCTACAAAGCACCCAATAGTGCTTGGTACAAAAAACACAAATGTTACATGCTATGAAGTTATTCCTTTCTAAGCTGGTGTTACCAAGTTAGGGAACTTGCATATTAGGAAGATATAAGTGTTGTCCAATAACTCATACCACAGGGAACTCAAGTTCTGACAAGAGGATTCATTTATCAAAATCTAGAGTTGTAGACCCCTTGACAGAGTCCAAAACTGCATTTAGGTAAAGGGAGATCTACAGGTATATGCATGCTCATTGCTCTGAGCATATTTTCAAGGTTGTAAGCTTGCTTGGTTATTTCTAAAAGTCCTATGTTGCTAAGAAACAATTACTGTTATGACTAGACAATACTTTAGCTTTTTATTTTAAAAATCAAGTCTTGGTATTAATGAAGGAAAACCTGAACATTTCCATGTCCCTTCCACTAAGTTTAAGATAAGCTCATAATTGATCAAAACCAAGTTAAGCTTCTTAAAGGTAAAGGCATCTGTTTTACATTATCTTTTATGACTTGCAATATCTGACTGGTATTTCTATTGTGGTATAAATGTTTGAAGAGCAAGGTCCCTGGTTTTCTGCTTCCCAGAACCATTAAGAACACCAATTGCAATCACTGTCAGTCCTTGGGGGACAATTTGCATGTGAACAACTGATTAGTCAGCCTGTCCATTTTTACATAAACTGCATGTCAGACAATGCCTCATATCCTATCAGGGCCCTTGCATTTCCATTTTGGGAATTTAAAGAATTTGGTATCACAGATTAATCTGCCTTCTGAGCATGAAAACAGTGGGTAATATTTTCCATTCCTTTCACTGATGAGCCAAAAACTCAAGGTGCAAATGGGATTTGATCTTTAAGACACTTTCCACCACACTTCATGCAAGTCTTCCCTCTCCTGGCTCCAGGAGGCAAGAATCTGAATTATAAAGGAGACCATTCTCTTGACACTTAAGTCTCTCCAGCTTTCCAGGCTTAATGGACTATTTAATACTTCCAGCATCACTTATGCATCTTCCTAGAGTGCCTCTTCCTAATTTGGGCTTGTTAGAGGTATTTGTCCAAGAGGAAGTCAAAATGGCAGCCTCCAAGAGGAATCTTCACTAAATACGATCCAAAAATACAACTTAAAACTAGTCTTTGCTGCTGTGCAGCATGACCTCTATGCCAACCTTAAGTCATTTTACTCTGTATGGATAGGGCTGATAGGCTTGACTTACCTATCCAAGCTTTCCCATCCCCTTCCTCCCACAATGGAGCCTGTGTTTTTAGTAAATACCTCCAAAATTTCTAAGATAATCCTATTTTGTATACAAACTGAACAAGTAGTAACCAAACATGATCAGATGTAGACAAAAAATAGATTGTTAGTTTAGTGACATGGTTTGCCATGTTTGTTGAAAGAACATGGGTTTGGAGCATGTGATGGTTAATACTGTCAACTTGATTGAAGGATGCAAAATATTGTTCCCAAGTGTGTGAGGGTGTTGCCAAAGGAGATTACTATTTGAGTCAGTGGACTGGGAGAGACCCATCCACCCACCCTCAATCTGGGAGGGTACCACCTAATCAGCTGCCCACACGGCTAGAATAAAGCAAGCAGAAGAAAGTGGAATGAGCAGACTTGCTAAGTCTTCTAGCCTTCACATCTTTCTCCCATGCTGGATGTTTCCTGATCCTGAACATCAGACTCCAAGTTCTGCAGATTATGGACACTTGGACCTTACACCAGTGGTTCGCCAGGGGCTCTCAAACCTTTGGCCACAGACTGAAGTTTGCACTGTTGGCTTCCCTACTTTTGAGGTACTAGGACTCAGACTGGCTTCCTTGCTCTTCAGCTTGCAGATGGCCTATTATGGGACCTCACCTTGTGGTCCTGTGAGTCAATACTTCTTAAAACTCCCCTTCATATATACATCTATCCTATTAGTTCTGTCCTTCTAGAGAATCCTAATACAGAGCAAGGCCCTTGCTATTCGTGGAGAATTATATTCCTTTTAAGAAGTTGCTGTCATGTTGCTGAGACCAAGAGCTTGACCAGAGAGCTCCAAGTGCTGATGAGTCTAGAACTGTCCACTACAAACTCAGTTCTGTCAGACTTGCTAAGTTCATTCATAAACTTAGACAAGGCCTGACAACAGTTCAATTAACATAGAAGTGAAATAGCCAGGAACAAACCTGAACCTAATCAGATTAGTATGGTATTGTATTAGTTTTCATACTGCTGTAAAGACAGACCCAAGACTGGGTAATTTATAAAAGAGCCTATATTGACTAAGTTCCACATGGCTGGGGAGGCCTCAGGAAACTTACAATCATGGCAAAAAGCAAAGGGGAAGCAAGGACCTTCTTCTCATGGTGGCAGGAGAGAGAAGTGCAAGCAAGAGAAATGCCAGACGCTAACAAAACCATCAGATATCATGAGAACTCACTATCATGAGAACAGCATGGGATAAACTGTCCACATAATCCAATCACCTCCCACCCTTTATACATGGGGATTACAGGTCCCTCCCTTGACATGTGAGGATTACAACTCGAGATTTGGGTGGGGACACAGAGCCAAACCATCAGTTATATATCTGATGTATAAACAAAGCTGATAAAGATATATACACATATACACACATATACATACACAAGCCTATTTTATGTGTTTTTGGTAGACAATATGGAGTCACGTCTTGTTTGACATTGACAATTGGTGTATTTAGACCATCAGTGTTTAAGATTGATATAGTTGGATTGATTCCTTTTAGTTGCCCTTGGTCTTTGTCTTCCAACTCTGCTTTCTCTGGTTTTAACTGAGCATTCTGTATGATTGCATTTTTTCTCCTCTTAGTATATAAATTACACTTTGCTGGTTGCTTTTGAGACTGCAGTGTACATTTACAGCTAATATAAGCCCTCTTTCATGTAAGACCATCTCAACTTCTTAGTGCAATTACCTTATCACAATATACTCCTAGTTACTCCCTCCTGAACCTTAACATTTGTCATTCATTTATCTAAGCTGTAATCAAGTATATTGTTGCTATCTCGAATAAGCCAGATCTGTTAAGAGAATAGATTTTACCTCATTTTCTAATTCTTTATGTAGATCTGAGTTTGACCTGCATCATTTTCCTTCTGACGAGTTTAACATTTCTTGCAAGGTAGGTCCTACCAGCAACAAATTCCCTTAATGTTTGGCTCAGTGGTTTCTCCACTTTTGAGGGAGAAAGTCACTGGATAAGAGTTCCAAGGTTGGTGGTTTCCCCAAATACCCCACAAACTAATGTCACTCCACTTTTCTTGCTTGCATGATTACTGAAGTCCAGTGTAATTCTTCTTTCTCTATAGGCATGGTTTTAAATTTCTAGTCTTAATTCCAATGTATTTGCCATTAAAGTCTAGTTCTAATATTTGCTCTACCTTCTCAAACTATTTGTCTTTTAGCATGTTTTGGAAAAAATTGGAAGGTGGACATTGTATACTGGGTAAAATGAATTGACGTAAATAGGTTTTGTGTTTGGCTAGTGTGCTGCTTGCCATAGCTGTGTGTCAGAGGCCAGGCTTTCCCCGTTATGGTCTTGGTTTCTGTCACTCATCGTATCTCTGGAGTTTAGAGACTTATTGAATGAGGCCTGAGATGTAGTTTTTTCAATTGCATTTCCCTACCCCTATACGGGAGAACTAACTTGGTAGTGAGATGTGAGGGGAGAGGAGGTATCCTGGAGTCCTCCTCAGTCTTTGTGAGGTCTCAGTCTTTTGGTGAGCCTATTTGCCTGGGTTGTGATCTTCACAAGTGCTTCTCAGTTTTCCCCCTTTAACTTAAGAGTCAAGGCTCGGGAGGTTGAGGCAGGAGAATGGCGTAAACCCAAGGAGGCGGAGCTTGCAGTGAGCTGAGATCCGGCCACTGCACTCCAGCCTGGGCGACAGAGGGACTCCGTCTCATAAATAAATATATTAAATAAATAAATAAATAAATAGAGACAAGGTAGCTGGAGCATGCTGTATTGAGCTTTTCCTTTCCCCCAAGTCAGTTAAGGCTGATAAAACATCGCTAGTTTAGGTTTCGGTAAAATAATTTGAGGCAGAAGAACAGAATGCTCTGGTGTATTTTAAAAATGGTTATTTTCCCCCTCCTTTACCAGAAGCAGGAGGGGGATTTTCCCCCTTATCTTCACTATGATAAGTTGGTAGGGCTCCTAGAAACAAAACTCAAAAGAGTATGCCCCCCACTTCCCAAGAAAGAGTTTAACTCTCAAACTTGCCCACACTAAACCTCTAGCAATTCAGTTACAGTACAGGTTTCCTATCTTCAGTGCTTGGTTCTGTAAAGGTTTCTGCTAGTAGGTTTCTACCTTGGTAAGTTACCTATCTGCTTGTCTGTCTCTCCAATTCTAGAGACAGTAACTTGTCCCATGACCTCAATTCTGATGGCTCTAGGAAGTATTGATTTTTAATTTGTTCTGCTTTTTCTAGTTTCAGGGATAGGAGGGACAAGCTCTTCAGACATTAGGCTCCAAACCAGAAGCCTCCTACCACACACACCTTTTTAGACAGCTCTTCCATCCAGGATAGGGTTCAACATATCCACAAGAGTCAGGATTTGTCATAGGTAGCTTATTTAACACTTTTCATACCAAGATGTGTTGTGTTACAAAGCCTCCAGTACAAAAAATGGATTATGGGTTTAACAAAAATGGATTTTAACAAAAATCCTGCTCGCCTTGTACCTGTTTTAGGGGCAGCCACCTTCCTACTCAGAACAGGATATTCCTTTTTCATTTGAAAAAATATTTTCCTCCATATCCCAAGAGACTATAAATTCTAACAGTGAGAAAAATCAGACCCGTAGCTCTGATCATAGTTATGGCTTCTCAAGGGGGAACAACCATTACATGGCATTTGACAATGAAAAGTTGCCAAATGCATTCCCTGTGCATGGTTATTGGCAATGTCTTTTTGACTTAGCACAGGTAAATTGTGTTTAGTCACCTGTAGAGAAATGATTCTCCTGAGAGTCTGAGGCACAGCAGCATGGTGAGGCAGCTGCTAGGCCAATGGGAGGAAGAAAGTGGGGAGCAGGCGCTCATTTGGCCTGGATCTCAGGTTTAGACACTTAGTGGTTTCCTGACATTTGAATAGCCTCACCATATCTGGTGTCAGCTGAGGCGTTGCATGCCGATTGAATGTTTTTAGAATTATTTCAGAGGCCCAAAGCCACATGAGGATGTTGAGGGTAATGTCCTCATGTTACCATCTTGACTTTGCCACTGCTGGAGAAACTGCTAGAACTAGACTGTACCTGACATCTCAATGGGCCTGCCACTCAACCATTCTCACAGAATAGAAAGGGACTAATTGCTTTCCCAAATTCAGCTTGGTAGGGAAGCTTTGACAGGTATGCAGGAACAGAAGTGGGCAATAGCTCCTTGTAGGTTCTGGAACATGGAAACAGTTTGTCCATTTTGTATAGTCTTTGTAGCTTGAGGCAATTATAGATTCCTTATCCTTCTATTAGAGCAACACAGATAGTTACCAAGTTCTTTAGAGATGGGGTCTTGCTGTTACCCAGGCTGCAGTGCAGTGACACAATCATAACTCATTGCAGCCTAAACTCCTGGGCTTAAGGGATCCTCTAGCCTCAGCCTCGAGTATTTGGGAGTTCAGGCATGCGCCACCACACCTGGCTTACATGGTCTTCTATAGATCTGTTCCATGCCGCTGTAACCTATATGCTGTCTGCAGGCATCAGCATTTACAACAAAAACTCTAGGTGCTGCCCTTAAGTTACAGTTTACCCTTCTCTGCTACTTTCAAACTAATTTGGCGTTAGAACTTCAAAAAGTCAGAGATACAGTTTTGGGTGTTTACTGATGCAAGGTAGTGGCAGCAAAAGGCAAAGCGTTCCCTTCCATAACAGATCAGCTTGGTTAGCAGACACTGTCATAAGATTGTACTGTACAAAAATAGGTGCTTTAGACTCAAGACAATCACTGTGATGATTTTGTATGTCACCTTAACTGGACCATGAGCTGCCCGAGTATTTGGTCAAACATTCTGGGTACTTGGGTGGTCAAAATAATGGCTGAGGGTATTTCCGGATGATATTAAAACTTCAGTTGGTGGACTGGGCACGGTAGCTCACGCCGGTACTCCCAGCACTTTGGGAGGCCGAGGTGAGCAGATCACTAGGTCAGGAGATCAAGACCACACCCCCGGGTAGCAGGTGAAAACCCCATCTCTACTAAATACGAAAAATTAGCGGGGCATGGTGGTAGACCAAAAGATACACATTGCCCTCTCCAATGTGATGGGCCTCATCTAATCAGTCGAGGGTCTGAATAGAAAAAAGGCTGACTCTTGCCTGACCTTCCTTCAAAGCCTGACCTTCCTTCAGCCCTTTTCTGCCTTCTACTCCAACTGAAACGTCAGCTCTTAGAGGATCTTCAGCCTGCTGGCCTTGAGACAAGCACTACACTCCATTGCATCTCTTGGGTTCTCTGGCCTTGGCTTGGACTGGAAGTAGACCACCTCTCCTAGGGTGTCCAGCTTGCCAACTGCAGATCTTGGGACTTTCTCAGCCTGTATAGTTGTATGAACCAGTTTGTGATGAATCTTTCTATACACATCCTGTCGGTTCTCTTTCTCTAGAGAATCCCGACTAATATAACCTCCAAAGTGGTGGTTTTCTTGTTTTATAGATGAAAAATAATTTGAGATTAACCCAGAGTAACACTTAGATTTGCACTGAGATCACTTCAAATCTCATGCTTATATTCATACACTTCAGTGACCACAGAAAAGCCAAGCAAGCACTTTAGAACTAAATACCAAATTGTGAGCACAGTACCAGGGAGAAGAGGCAGAAAGCGCTTTACAAGCAGGAATAATAGACTGACCTGAAGCACAGGATTTAGAGTTTACAGTGTATTCAGGGCAACATGACTAGCTCTGAGGCTGGAGCCAACTACAATGAAAATAAAGTTGACTCAGTGTTCTAAAAACAGATGAAAGCATTTTTACTACCAGAAGGTGAAGACAGCTTTTAGCACTGAGCTTTAAAAATGGGTGCCAAATTGCACCCCACACTTCAGCCTCCTTCCTATACATGTTTATTCTTACTTCCCACCTAGTCTGTGCCCAGGTAAATTCTACCCCAGGTTCTGCAAACCCACTTGACAGCTTACTTCAAGGGCATTTTAACCCCAACTTTTTATCAAGTTCTTTCATATAATCAAGAGCTAATGTATACAGTTCATAGGATCTTTTCTCTTGGAATAGGAACTTGTTTGTGGGAAGCACCCTGGGGAATACTCAACTCTGGGCATTTAAAACATCTAAGACGATTAAAAGCTTCAGGCAACTTTCTAGATGCTGTCATCCAGTAAGCAGTGTTTGAGCTTTGAATATTCAGTTATTGTGCCCATATTACAAAAGAGATAAGTTAACCCAAATGTTTTCCAAACTCCTTGTAAATTAAGGACCAAGCTGAATTTGGGAAAGCAATTCAAGAGTTTCCCCTCTCCCCAGATAAAGAGGTTTACTTGTTGTTACTACAGCCCAGATGTCCCTTATTTGCCAAATAACCACCTCCACGCAATTCATCTGCTTGCCCTAAAACCTTTATATGGGTGATAAGAAAAATGACTCAGATTTCCACAGAGGTCCATAAACTTCTTATAAGTCTTACAACACCTCATGTCATGACAATCAATTCAGTCCTTCTTAAATAGTTTTACCAGCTGCCCTAACTGCGTGGCAGAAATAAATCATTGGAGGAGCTCATGGCCACAGGCTATAGAAACTTGAGTCTGTGTAAAGTGGAGAGGCAGAGTCAAAAAGGGAAACTCAACCTCTGAGAGGTTTCTGACACCAGATAAAGACTATTGGAAGGCTTATATCTTTGACTTATGCTCATTTGCCTTAAGATTTTAGATTCATAAGCTACCATTTCTCAAGCAGGTTAGAGAAACGTTCCTAACAGGACTACAGACCATGGACTGCTGGATTCAATGTTTCAATTAGGCTTGAGTACTTGCCTAGAGTCACAGCTGAAGATAAATTCACTCAGCCCTCTCAATGAGGTGGCTTAAGGAACTGCAGCACCTTACAAAGTTAAGGGCTGCCCTTGTTAGTGAGCTCAGCTGAGGTAGTGACTGCTGGAAAGAGTTACAACCTCTGAGACCATGTACTTTAGGTCCTTGATTATAAGAGATGGAATTAAGGTGCCTGAATTTTGATAGTCAGATTTAGGGTAAATAGGAAAGTTGAAAAAAGTTTGCTCTTAACATTTGTTTCATGTTGGTGGAAGCAGCCTGTATATGTGGCTATGAGATTGACATGCCTAACACCAAATGCCTAATGATTGAGCGACTTGCTGGTCAAGGGTAGAGACCCAGGCATCATAGCTTATGCTAAACTTAGATTATCCAAACTAAACCTGAATTTGGTCACTTTGCTCTGCATAGTATTTGGAGAGTCATTTCATGTCCAACTCGCAGTATCTTCATTTGTAAGACATAGTGAAATTAAGGAATAGCAGACTGCCTGTCAGAAGTGCCAAACCATTTCTCTTCCCCGTCCATGAAAGTCGGCAGGTGTACCTCATCTGTTCCCTTCCATTCAGCTGGTACGTGGCCATTAACTACTATTGAGTACAAACGGACTGGAGCATTAGCATCAGCCTAGCATTTTAGCTGGCCTTCAGCACATTTTAGTAAAACCCCAAAAGAGTATGGTTTAGTCACATTTCGACTTGAGCTCGTTTGCTCCATATATGGAAAACCCTAACCCAGAAGAACAGAATGCGCCAAAGAAGTGCCCAAGCCCTGACCCCGAGTTTGCTTTGGAAACCCTAGTATAAGACAGCATAGACATTACACAGATACATGTAGTCAGAAACAGCTTTCCTGTAACAGCCCAGCCCTACCTCAAGCCTCTTGTAAGCTGGGGGTAGCTTCTCTTTTTGTCTTGTGACCACGGGGATCATCAGCAGCTGCCACGATAGAGCATAGGTTCTCCTAGTAACGACAGAGAGCCGAGAGAGACTCCGTTTAGGGAACTGCGAAGGAACTCTTGCAAGCAAGCTTCCACCTCCCTTAAAGCAGGCTGGGAAAACTACAGATAAAAATGAAGAAGGAAATATCTCAAGTCTATGCAGCCTCCCAATGCTTGACAGAACTGCATACTTGGAATTATGGTAGAGAGATGAGGTAAAGAACTAATTCTCCTGAATAAGTGAAAATATAACATCTCCACTCCCCCCCACCCACTTTTTTTTTTTTTTTTTTTGGAAGAGTCTTACTGATTTTAACAGAAGTTAAAAGACATTTTTCCATATCCCGGAGGAAGGACTAGAGAAAGAGTTCTGCTGAAATAAAAAGAACTCAAATACCATCTCACTTCTCTCCCACTTCTGCTTCTCCCTCAGCACCATCCTATTACAAATCTGCCAGCCTAGAGCAGTGAACCACGCTGACCCAAGAGAAAGCAAAACTCTCCCCCCCGAACCCCGCCCCGCTCTAGCACCGCTCGGCCAGGCTTCAACTTTTAAAGGCGAGCATCATTGGCGCATGCGCCACAGGAAATGGAGTCATCACAGAAGGGTTAAAAACACCTGTCTTCTCATCCCTCTTACTTTTCACTTCAAAGGCATGCACCTTATCAAGGAAGAAAAAGGAAAGCTGAGAGGAACTGAGACAGCAGTTTTAGGTGGTGGGTTAATTATGCACAGTTGTGCCTTCCTCTCTCATTTCTCAATCTTCGCCCCAAGTCCTGCCTCCAGGTTTATGCCGCAGTGTCCATGGAGGGGGTGGCTCTTAAATGATAGCTCTGAAAAGCTTGACATTATTTTACCTAGTGAATGCAAGAATTATCATGTGGGCATCTCCACTCTTGGATAGGATTGCCGGATTTAGCAAATAAAAGTACAATGAAATATCCAGTTACACATGAATTTCAGATAATCAACAAATACTTTTTTTGGCACAGTTATGCCCTGTTTAACCTCTGCTGTTCCACTAGGGATATACTTGTATTGCACACTTACCTGTTGTTTATATAAAATTCAAATTTAACCAGGCATCCCACTCATGGGGCCCCAGACCAAACGGAAGGCCCCCTCACTAACCCCCAGCCAAACGCTGGTTGAGTTTTCGGGACGATAATGAGGAAAATAAGGCCAGAAGACCCACATTGCCCCTCATCTGTAGCACCTGAAACTTGGAACCACCCAACAGATCCAGTTCTGCCCTGCCCTGAAGAGAGTTGCCTTCATTTTCAGCAGAGTCTAGAGAGTAATCTAAAGTTTGAATCGGCCCCTGGAGGAAGAACAGTGTGTTAAACGTCCTATGTGACTTGAAATAAATTTCATCTTCTCTGTGGGTGTTAATTTCCTCAACTGTTAAGTGCTCCGGGAATTCAATATGGCTACTATTCACTGAGCCAGGACTTCCTGCTCCTTATTTCTAATTCTTTCAACAATGCTGCTAGTTAGGCTTTATGATACTTATTTTACAGATTTACATTTTACAGAACTTGGAGAAACAATGGTCCCACAAGTAGAGCTAGATCAGATTTGAACTCTAATCCATTTGATTACAAATCCTGGTATCTTTTCAGTTCTTTATACTCCTCTAAGTTTTTCTGGGCTGTTTCTTCATGTTTGTTAGATTGTTGGTTGGTTTGTTCTTCAGAATTAGATAATTCGGGCACATGATACAAAGCTAAAAGGGTACAATAGAGAAAAAGACTCCCTCCATTGCTTGTCTCCCATTCACTGAGCTTTTCTCCCTAGACACAATCAGCCAGTTAATAGTTTTCAGTCACTCTGTTCATTTTCTTTTCCACACAAGGTAGACTTCTATGCAAATTTTTCTACATTTCCCTTTTTTCACCTCATATATGTTGGAAAATTCCCATTTCAGTAAACATATAGGTGTCCCATTGTTCTAATGGTTGTGTATTATTCTGTTGCATGTATGCACTATAATTTATTTTTCCAGTGCTTTATAGAATTATACTTAGGTTTTTATTCCTCTTTTGTAATTTTTACAAACAATGCTATAATAAATATCTTTCTACTCGCTGTTTTTTTTTGTTGTTGTTGTATGTGCTACCTGTGGGATACATATTTAGAAATGGAACCACTTACTCAAAAGATATGATCTTTAAAAAACTTTTAGAGATACTGCTAAACTGCCTTCCATAGAGATTGGGGCAATAATTTATACTCCTCTCAACAACATATAAGACTAGCTGAGGGCTCACAGAGTTCATTCCTTATGAGATTGGCATGTTTGTGATCTCTGCCCACCTGATAGGTAAAAAAAAAAAAAAAAAAAAAAAAAAAAAAAAAAAAAAAAAAAGGTGTCTCATCGTTGTTTCAATTTGCATTTATTCTAAATGCAGCTGGGGACCTTCTCATGAGGTTGAGAGTTTTTTGTTTCTGTTTTTGGAAACTGTCCATCTGGGTGGTCCAGGTCTTAGGAATAAAGATGACACATGGGTATATTTTCATGCTCTTTTGGTAAAATACGCCAAGCTGTGAGAATTTTTCCTATTAACTTGTAGAGCACATCATCTCAGAAAAATTGTCCCTTTGCTCATGATTTGAATTTCAAATATTTGTAGGTTGTCTTTTAACTTTGTGTATTGTTATTTTTCTAACTCAGAGTGTTTTATTTTTATATAGTCATATTTATGGCTTCAGAATTTTATGTCAAACTTAGACTTTTCCTAGTTCAACTTTCTAAAACGAATTCTCCAATTAGTTTTTTTCTGCAGTTTCATACTTAAAGTATTTAAACATTCTGATCAGAAATTAGTCATCTGCATCTCAAATAGTTTTTTCCACATCTATAATTTTCTATTGAGTTTTTGTGGTAGATTATTTTATTGTCCCAAGTTATTTGACCCCTGGTCTCTGTAAGATAATTTTACATCTTAAAGTGTTTCCAGTGAACTGCAGCACTTCTCACCCAGGGAAGGAGTCTATACCTGTCCCCATTGATGTGTGCTTAAAAATGATCACTAATGTTTTTACAAATTGATGTATTTCACACTTAAGTTTTACTTTAATGAGCATCATGTGTTTCTACAAAGTCTTTTGTTTTCATTAATTTTCATAAGGATGGTGTGTCCCAGATAAAGGCTGTTCCTTCAGTCCAGGCCCAGCAGATTCACAGCCACCAAGAAATAATGTGAGTGAGAAATAAATGTTTTCTATTATAAGCTACTGAGACTTTGTGAATATTGTTTTTTCAAAGCTGACTAGTTAACAGTGTTAATTGTATCTCTGTTTTTTACCCTCATATCATGAAGTATAACGTATCTAAAAAAGGACACAATTGTTCCCTGCCATACATTATCACCAGGTTAAATCCTATGTGATGTGATCATCAGCATCCAGGTCAGAAGTCAAAATTTTGCCAGCCCTCAGAAACAGGATCGGACCCCTTCCTCACAGCTATGAGTTGAGTTGTGTACACCCCACAAATTCATATGTGGAAGTCATAACCCCCAGTACACATCTGGAGATCAGCTCTTTTAGAGGCAATTCAGTTAAAGTGAGTGCAGTAGGGTGGACTTTCCTCCAGTATGACTAATATTCTTAGAAGATGAAATTAGGACCCATACATGTACAGAGCGAAGAACATGTGAATACGCAGGGAGAACACAGATATTTACCAGCCAAGGAGAAAGGCCTCAAAAGAAACCAACTGGGTCAACAATCTTGACCTCAAACTTCTAGCCTCCAGAATTGTGAGAAAACACATCTGTTGTTTAAGTCACCCAAAGTGGTACTTTGTTGTGACAGCCCTAGCAAATGAATACACTTATTATAGTGGTTTCCTCCCCACACGGTAGTGATAACCTCTGTACTTTCCTCCAACATCATAGTTTATGTTGTGTGTTTTTCGAACTGCATAGGTCAAAACTACATTTGTGTGCAGGTGTGTGTGCACGCATATGTCTGTTTGGCTTCTTGTACTCAAGATTATATTTGTGAGATTTATCTATTTATTTGCTATAAACATATTCTAAAACATATATAAACATATGCTAAAATAATGTATTAACCAATTCTACTGTTTGCAAACTTTTGGGTTGTTTTTATTCTGGGCCTATTAGGGATAATACTGTTATAAAATTCTTGCACACATCTCTCAGTGCCTATATGCATACATTTCTGTTGAGTATATACCAAAAAATAGAATTGCTGGGTTATAGGTTCTGTGTATGTTCAACTTTAGTAGATATGTCAAATGGTTTTCTGAAGTGGTTTTAGCAATTTGTATTACCACTAGCAGTTCAAGAATGTCTCCATTGTTCTACATCCTTGACAACATTTAATGTTGTCAGACTTAATTTTTGTCATTCAATAGTAGAAAATGGTTTCTCACTATGGTTTTAATTTCTGTATACAAATGAGATTAAGTACTTTTTCATGTATGGATCAGTAATTAGAATATCCTTTGGAGTGAAGTCATTTTTTATACCCTTGCATGCTTCTATCGGATTTTCAGCATTTTTCTTATTGATATGTGGATATTAGTTATATATATTGAAAGTGAGCCTTTGTTGGTTTATATATGCTGTCAATATAGTCTTTTACTCTGTGAAAATATAAAGTTGTTTCTTACTCTACATTATATTTAGAAATAAATTCCAGGTAGATTAGTGGGTCTAAATTAAAAATAGAAAGCAATGCAATTTTTACAAATAATATAGGAAAATATCTTTATGACTTTGAAGTAGGAAAAGTATTTTTAAGTAGGGAACAAAAAATAGACTGGCAAGTCTGATCACAACAATATAATATACTGTTCATCTAAAACCACCATTAAAAGTATGAACAAGCAAGTTCACATAGGGTAAGCCAAATTTTTAGGGATGTCTAAGTAAGCTAAATCCTTACTCTCATGGGCAAAAGTTTATGGGTATTATTTAAAGTTGATTCATAAAGAAGTAATAATACATACATTACTTAAAGATTGGAAAGTACAAAAGCACGTAGTAAACCACTGTTTCTGGGAGTAGGAATGGAGATAATGGTGGATGGGAAAGTGATGAAGAAGAGATCTGTTGGGTTTCATTATAATCCCTGAATACTATTTGATTTATTAATTATGTACATGTGTTACTTCGAGTTTTTGTTTTTTTTTTTTAAAGATACTTTTTTTTCCAGATGTAGTAGGGTTTCTTAAACTCTTAATGAAACACCTCTGGAGTGAAGAATGAAGACACATACCCAGAAATGTTGGCATGCCCTAAAGCTGTAACAACGAACCCAAAAATGCTTTTATGGCCAGACACAGTGGCGAACTCCTGTAATCCTAATGCTTTGGGAGGCTGAGACAGGAGGATTGCTTGAGGCCAAGAGTTCTAGACCAGCCTGGGCAACATAGCAAGACTCTGTCTCTAAAAAATACATGCTTTTAGATTTTCTATATATTTGAATAATATATGTATTTTATAACAAAATGAGAATTTTATATTCATTAACATGTTAGTTTTAATGTGAAATAATTATTTATTTAAAGTACTTACACATTCACCAAAATCTCCAAGCAAATTCCATATTCACCAAAATCTTCAAGCAAATTCCATGCTCAGGAAGATCCAGCAGGCTTATTTTTTGGCTACAAATAGCCTCAGTACACCCTGTGTACTCCCTGTGACTGTAAGTATCCCAGTTTGAGAAGGATGTTTCTAACTGGTTAATGCTGCCATAACAGCTAAATAAATTATGGCTTCCAGATGTTGTATCTACTTCAGATGTTAGATAGGGAGCACAGGGTAGTGTAGTTGAAACAGTATTCATTTTGAAATTAGAAGATCTATTTGAGTTCAGATTGGTACCTTGCTTTGAGTAAGTCACTTGAAGTTCCAAAACTTTAGACCTCTCAACTATAGAACGAGTCTTATATGCATGGATTTTGCCTACAACCCCCACAAAGCAGCTCTGTGGTTTATGTGAGAAATTATTTTCTGAACTATCTATAACATTCATCTTCTATAGTATTGGCAGAATATGTATATGTCAAATTTTAATGCTAATATTTTAAACATAAGCTGGGTATTATAATATGTAGCAGTGTCTTTATTGCTTCTCTATTTCCTATTGCAAAAAGTTTGCAATGGCTAGTTCGTGAGTTCCGTTTGGCAAACATTTACAAAGCATCTACTCCATATCATGTTATACGCTAAGAGCTGTCAATATACAAAAGGAATCTATGTCCTCAAGTAACATACAATCTACATTATCTGCTTCACAGCTTTCATAGAAATGCCTTTCACATGAGCATGCATGCTGCATGTTTTCCTAGTTGTGTTACCTTGGAGAAGCCATTTCCCTTTTCTGGGCTTCAGTTTCCTTATCTATAATATGAAGATGTTGGGTCTTTATATATACTTTGGATTCACTGATTTCCAGCAATCTATATTTAGCAGGACCCCTTAATGCCTTTAAAAAATCATAGCAATTATTTATTGAGTACCTTCTCCATACTTAGTTTATGAGTCAGGGTTCAACCAGGAAGCACTCAATATTAAGCACAGAGGAAACTGGTTACACTGGTGAAAGAAGGACAAAGAAGCCAATCATGGGGGCAGTGAGATGCCCAGAGATTAGCAATAGTAGGAAACCATTATTACCCACTAGGTTGCAGAAGCAAAAGAGAAGCTGAGATTGCCAGATCCCAGGGTTTAGAGTCACCTGCAGGAAAATAGAACCACTAAAGCATGTTTAGTGACCAGAGAGGAGACACAACCAGAGCAAGAGATACCACCTGAGCCAGAAAGGGGCCAGGATAGATGCCCTGGACATTTTCCTCCTGTTTCATCTCTGACTTGAACCTACTTGGAGCTCTTTGACCAGGAGCCTGGGAAATGCAGTCTTCCAGGGTCATCCTCAGTGACACAAAGCGAAGCAGGAGAAGGATGAGGAATGGATAAGAGTACAAGCAGCACACTGACTGGCCTGCTCACCATGGTGCTCAGTACTCCTTGAAGGAGCTTACAATGTACTGGAGAAAACCGAGCTCATATTGATGAAGCAAGAAAAAATAAATATAATGAGTTTCATTCATGCGTATTAGCTGAGACCTAGAAATTATTTCCTTATTTTTTAGAATGAAGAAACAGGCACAGAGAGCTGGCTCACCCAAATTCACACAGCAAGTCAAATGAAGTAAAATTGGAACCCATAACCATATACCTTCAAAGGACATACTCTTTCTTCTGTATACATTAGCATTAGGTGTTGCAAGATCTCAGAAAAATGGGTGTTCAGAGAACAGCAAAGTCTATTTCTTCATCCGAAAAATGGAATTTGGGACAACTCCTATAGGAATCCTTTATCAGCATAGGCTGGAATCATCTAGGAAGGCTTAATAGAAAAGGTAGGGCTTTTCAGGAGTCTTGAAGGACATGTGAGACTCATAGAGAAAGGGCATGAATAACGTTCCTTTTGTTTCTCCGAGAAACCCTTTCTCTCTGCAGATTTGTTTGAGTTTGAGCAATGAAACATAATATTGCTTCCAGGGACCCTAATGGGCTCTCCTAAGCCAAGGCTTAGGGTCTGCAAAGCCGTTGTCACATCACACAGTCCTGGGGCTTCAGGGGCTTCCCAGAAAGTATCTCAGTATCTTCACCCCCCTGTCCCTCGTGCCTTGTGCTCTGACTGAGGGGTACCTGCATGTTCGACATTAGCTCTCCTGGGCAATTGGATCTCTATTGGCCATACATCTGAGAACTCTCAGAAATACTGTTTATTCCTTGAGAAATCTGGAGTGAATTAAGCTGAATAAATTGGCTCTCAGCTTGGCTGTTTCAGATGGCAGCAAAGAAATAACATATGCTAACTTTCCTCCATTTTCTTGTTCTATTTTTCCTTTATGGAAGGAGAAATGAAAACATACCCATATTCATGAAAAAATTAGATTTGGTCATATTCTTCAGCAAATGGAAGCTGTCAATGAGAATATTTAGGTGTCTTAGAAGAGTGTTACAACAGGAAGAAAACTAGGACATTCACTCTGATACATGTTTGTAACCTGTGCAGCATAAATCTAAATAGAAGTGGGGTGTTCACAGAGCTGATCTGTAGCTGAGTTGCTAGGGCTACTGATACAGTAAGCAAACACAATAAAGAATTTTCCCTTTTTAATCCTTCACTGATCTTACCTTTCTCCACAGTGCCAAACATTTATTAAAAGAAAGCCACATGGGGACTTTGAAAACATTCAGAAGGAAACAAAAGGAGAAATAATCTGGGCATAATTAATCATGATTATAGCTGACACACGCATTATTTTAACTGCTCAATCTTGGTTTACAAATAATTAATGATAGCAATCATAGCTGGGTGCAGCATGGTGCTAAGTTCTTAGTATATTATTACCCCCTTCATATGTAACAATAGCCCTGTAATCTAAGTATTATGATTATTCTTAGCTTACAAATGATAAAACTGAGACCTTAAACAGCTTTCCCAAACTAACACATTTAGAAAGTCCAGGAGTCAGTTTTCCACTTTGAGTCGTTCAACTGTGATGTCCTGGCTCTAAGTGATTATACCATACTGGATGTTGTAAGTATGGAGGTGTGCTGTCCTTATCTCCCCTTCAAGAAAGGATTTGTTGTCCCAGCTGCTGGGGGTACTGTCAGCCCCCTCGGGGATTATGTCAGCTGCAGAGAGCCACCTTCCCCAAGGTCAAACCTTTCCCAGGGCTGCTCATGTCTAGTGACTAGGGGGCAATCCTGGACATAGGCCCTCTTTCATAGTTATCTTTTATGGAGTAACATCGGCTCATTAAAGAGAGGGGATTTCCCCAGCATTATTACCCCAGTGAGACCTGTGCTCATCACACTTGCTTTTATTTAGTACCTGTCTTCTCCACTTACCTTTGAGCTCCCCTAAGGTAAAGCCCACATCCATTGGTTACTTGACATTCCATCATTGAGCCAGCAGCCTTTCAAGTCACCTAGTATATGTCCAGAGCATAATTCCTAGGTGTGCCCTTGGAACCCAAAGAATCCTACCAAGTGTTTTGTTTCCTACTGTATGGTAGCAGATGTAAGATTGGGCACTTTGTCTTTTGGAAGAGATGTCCCAGCATGCCCCTGATCACTGAACCCTTAAGCACTTCATTACACTGACATCTCTCTGAATTTTTGTAGGTTTTATTTCCCACCCTCTGGAGCACCTTTGTCTTCCCATGGCCTCAAGTGTGCTGGATACTTCTTGATTATTTTGCTAGATCCATATGATGTTATCAATGTAATGCTTCAATATGATGTTCCATGGGATGTCCAGGAGATTTAGATCTCTTTGGACTGTATTACAATAGACAATGCACAAATTAACATAGGCTTGGGGCAACATTGCACATGAATATTTTGTCTCTTTCATTTGAAGGCTAAAGTTTCAAAATTGCCTTTTCTTATTGGAATACACACACACAAAAAAAACCAAAAACACTTGCCAAATCAAAGCTCTTGAGTCCTTATTAGTCTGAATCAAAGACACCACATCTAGCACAGCAGCAGCATTGGGGTTACTTTCTGACTGAGCTTGCAGTAGTCTACAGTCACTCTGTAGGATCCATTGGTTTAGGCAGGGACCAGATTGGTGAATTCAATATGGTGTGATCCACTACCCCTATGTCCCTGAGATCCTTAGGAGTAACACTAATCTTCTAACCCCCATGGAGATATGATACTGTTTTTGATTTACTGTCTTAGTCAGGGTGAGAAGCACATATGTCAGAAGCTTCTCCTTGGATTCACCATTATAATAGCTCCTGCTTCACAGATCCAATGTGGTGGTTGCTCTAACTGCCAAGTATGCCAATTCCATGTATGCATTCAGAGACTGAGGACATAGAAACCATGTGGGACGGCTTATTAACCAACCTTTGGCCAGGATTCCATTTCCAGGGCCCTTATATGCTATCACTGTCAAAGGAGATCTGTGAGAACTCTCTCTGTTTCTTGGAGTTCCCCTTTTCCCCAGTCAACTAAGTAAATGGCTAGAGTTCTCTTTGAGGAAGGGCTGGGAACTATCACAGTATATATGTGTTGTGGTGTGGCAGCACCCTTCCTCTTCAGGACTGAGCCAAGTATGAGAAGTAGGAAAAGGACTAGGACAAACTCCTCCAGCCTTATGCTCCTCCATTTTTGCTATCATTGCCTTACATGTATTAAGCAGAACATTCATTGACTGACCATCTTTTTTGCCCCTAACAATATAGTTTTCTCTTAATCATCTCCACAATCCTGTATGGTTCAAGCCCCTTTGGCTGAAACTCCAAATTTAGCAATTATTATGGTAACCTCAAACTCCTGGTGTCTGGCAGTTTAGTACCACTACCTGACCTCTGTTACTCCATCCCAACTGGCCCCATGAGAGTGCAGACCTAGCGCATATCTCATTCTTATCACTTTTATCCTCACTTTTATCTGATTAGATACGCTAAGGAACAGGAGCCAAGTAGAATACCTAATTAAATTGGAAGTGGCCCACATTCAGAGACTGGATCTTCCTAACAAAAAATGATATATATATAAAAAAATGTATATATATATATATATATATGTACACACACATACATATAAAAGCTAAAACTACATCTCAAATTTAGGATTGGTTCCAAAATTCAAACTTTTGTATTAAAGTAAAATTTCATTATAACAATATTTCTTTTCTTTTTTTTTTTTGAGACAGAGTTTCTCTCTGTCTCCCAGGCTGGAGTGCAGTGGCATGATCTCAGCTCACTGCAACCTCTAACTCTCAGGTTCAAACAATTCTCTGCCTCAGCCTACTGAGTAGCTGGGATTGATTACTGATGCCCACCACCACACCTGGCTAATTTTTGTATTTTTAGTAGAGATGGGGTTTCACCATCTTGGCCAGGCTGGTCTTGAACTCCTGACCTAGTGATCCACTCACCTCAGCTTCACAAAGTGCTGGGATTACAGGCGTGAGTCACTGAGGCCTGCCCAATATTTCCTTTTTTTTTTTAAATACTTTTATTTTAGGTTCAGCGGTACATGTGCACATTTGTTATAAAGATAAACTCATGTCATGCAGTTTGGTGTACAGATTATTTCATCACCCAGGTACTAAGCACAGTACCCAATAGGTAGTTTTCCTGATCCTCTCCCTCCTTTCACACTCCTCCCTCAAGTAGGGTCCAGAGTCTATTGTTCCCCTCTTTGTGTCCATTGGTTCTCATTATGTAACTTATACTGATAAGTGAAAACATGCAGTATTTGGTTTTCTGTTCCTGTGTTAGTTTGCTAAGGATAATGTTTTCCAGCTCCGTCTATGTTCCTATAAAGGACATGAGCTCATTCATTTTATGGCTGCATAGTATTCCATGGTATATATGTACCATATTTTCTTTATCTAGTCTACCACTGGTGGGCATTTAGGTTGATTCCATGTCTTTGCTATCATGAATAGGGCTGTAATGAATGTACATGTGTGTATGTGTCTTTATGGTACAACAACTTATATTCCTTTGGTGCAGACCCAGTAACAGGGTTGCTGGGTTAAATTGTCATGCCGTTTTTAGTTCTTTGAGGGATCATCACACTGCTTTTCACAATGGTTGAACTGATTTACATTCCCATCAGCAGTGTATAAGAATTCCCTTTTCTCCACAACCTCAACAGTATCTATTATATTTTACTTTTCAATAATACCATTCTGACTGGTGTGAAATGGTATCTCAGTATGGTTTTTATTTGCATTTCTCTAATAAGTAGTGATAGTGAGCATTTTTTCATATGCTTGGTGGCCGCTTGTATGTCTTTTGAAAAGTGTCTGTTCATGTCCTTTGCCCACTTTTTAATGGGGTTGTTTTATGTGTGTCAATTAAAGTTTCTCATAGATTCTACATATTAGACCTTTGTCAGATGCATAGTTTGCAAATACTTTCTCCCATTCTATAGGTTGTCTGTTTATTCTGTTGATAGTTTCTTTTGCTGTGCAGAACCTCCTTAGTTTAATTAGAGCCTGTTTGTCAATTTTTGCTTTTGTTGAAATGGCTTTTGGACTTTTCATCATGAAATCGTTGCCACTTCCTATATCCAAAATGGCATTTCATAGGTTATCTTCCAGAGTTTTTATAGTTTGGTGTTCTACATTTAAGTCTTTAATCCATCTTGCATTGACTTTGTATGTGGTATAAGGAAGGGGTCCAGTTTCAAAATTCTGCATATAGTTAACCAGTTATCCCAGCACCGTTTATTGAATAGGGAGTCTTTTCCTCATTGCTTGTTTTTGTCAGCTTTGTCAAATATCAGATGGTTGTAGGTATGTGGTATTATTTCTGAGCTCTCTGTTCTGTTCCACTGGTCCATGTGTCTGATTTTGTACCAGTACTATGCTGTTTTGGTTGCCATAGCCGTGTGGTATAGTTTGAAGTTGGGTAACATGATGCCTCCAGCTTTGTTCTTTTTACTTAGGATTGCTTTGGCTATTTTGGCTCTTTTTCAGTTCCATATTAATTTTAGAATAGCTTTTTTGAGTTCTGTGAAGAATGTCACAGATAGCTTGATAGGAATAGCATTAAATTTATAAATTGCTTTGGGCAGTATGGCCAATTTTATAATATTGGTTCTTCCTATCCATGAGCATGGAATATTTTTCCATTTCTTTGTGTCATCTCTGATTTCTTTGAGTAATGTTTTGTAATTTTCCATTTTAGAGATCTTTTACTTCCTTAGCTGTATTCCTAGATATTTATTCTTTTTATGGCAATTGTGAATGGGATTGCATTCCTGATTTGGCTCTTGGTTTGGATGGTGTTGGTGTATGGGAATGCTACTGATTTTTATATGTTGATTTTGTGTACTGAAACTTTGTTGAAGTTTTTTGTCAGCTGAAGGTCTTTTGGGCCGACATTATGGTATTTCCTAATTGTCGAATCATGTCATCTGCAAACAGGGATAGTTTAACTTCCTTTCTTCCTATTTGGGATGCCTTTTATTTTTTTCTCTTGCCTGATTGCTCTGACCAGGACTTCCAATGCTGTGTTGAATAGGAATGGTAAGAGAGGGTTTCCTTGTCATGTGCTAATTTTCAAGGGGAATGCTTCTAGCTATTGGCCACTGAGTATGATGTTGGCTGTGGGTTTGTCATAGATGGCTCATATTATTTTGAAGTATGTTCCTTCACTGCCAAGTTTATTGAGGGTTTTTAACATAAGCAAATGTTGTATTTTATCAAAAGCCCTTTTCTGTATCTATTGAGAAAACCACATGGTTTTTGTCTTTAGGTTTTTTATGTGATGAATCACATGTATTGATTTGCATGTCTTAAATGAACCTTGCATCCCAGGCATAAAGCCTACTTGATTATTGTGGATTAGCTTTTTGATGTGGTGCTAGATTCTGTTTGCTAGTATTTTATTGCAGATTTTCACATCTACGTTCATCAAGAATATTGGACTACAATTTTCTTTTTTTGTTGTGTCTCTGCCAGGTTTTGGTCTCAGGATGATGTTGGCCTCATAGAATGAGTTGGGGAGGAGTCCCTCCTCCTCAGTTTTTTGGAATAGTTTCAGTAGGAAAGGTACTAGCTCTTCTTTGTATGTCTGGTAGAGTTTGGCTGTGAATCTGTCTGGTCCTGAGCTTTCTTTATGTTGGTAGGCTATTTATTACTAATATCAATTTCAGAGCCCATTATTGGTCTCAATTTCATCATGGTTCGGTCTTGGGAGAGTGTATGTGTTCAGGGATTTATCTATTCATTTTAGACTTTCTAGTTTGTGTTCATAGAGGTGTTCACAGTAGACTCTGATGATTATTGTATTTCTGTGGGGTCAGTGGTAATGTTCCCATTATCATTTCTAATTGTGATTATTTGGATCTTTTCTCTTTTCTTATTAGTCTAGCTAGTGGTCTATGTATCTTATTTTTTCAAAGAGCAAGCTCCTGGTTTTGTTGATCTTTTGTATGTTTTATTTCATGTCTCAATCTCCTTTAGTTCAGCTCTGATTTTGGTTATTTTTTGTCTCCTGTAGCTTTGGTGTTGACTTGCTCTTGCTTCTCTTGTTCTTCTAGTTGTAATTTTATGTTGTTAATTTCAGATCTTTCTAACTTTTTGATGTGGACATTTAGTGCTATAAATTTTCCTCTTAACACTGCTGTAGCTGTGTCCCAAAGATTCTGGTATGTTGTATCTTTGTTCTCATTAGTTTTAAATAACTTCTTGATTTCTGCCTTAATTTCATTATTTCCCCAAGAGTCACTCAGGAGTGGGTTGTTTAATTTTCATGTAATTGCATGGTTTTGAGCAATTTTCTTCAGTTAAATTCTATTTTTATTGCTCTGGGGTTCGAGAGTGTGGTTGGTACAATTTTGATTTTTTTAAAATTTGCTGAAGATTGTTTCATGTATCATTGTGTGGTTGATTTTAGAGTATATGCTATGTGGTGATGAGAAGAGTGTATTCTGTTGTTTGGGGATAGAGAGTTCTGCAGATGTCTATTAGGTACATTTGGACAAGTGTTGAGTTCAGGTCCTAAATACCTTTGTTAATTTTCTGCCTTGGTGATTTCCCTAACACTTTTCAGTGGGGTGTTGAAGTCTCCCACTATCACTGTGTAGGATTCTAAGTCTCTTTATAGGTCTCTAAGAACTTGCTTTATGGGTCTGGGTGCTTCTGTGTTGGATGCATATATTTAGGTCAGGCCTTCTTATTGAATAGAACCCTTTACCATCATGTAATGCCCTTCTTTGTCTTTTTTATCTTTGTTGGCTCAAAGTATGTTTTGTCTGATTGCAACTCCTGTATTTTTCTGATTTCCTTTTGATTGGTAGATTTTTCTCCATTCCTTTATTCCCATTGCATGTAATGACACCCATAGGTTCAATAAAGGCTCTGGAAGACAGCATACCATTGGGTCTTGCTTCTTTATCCAGATTTTCATCTATGCCTTTTAATTGGGGCATTTAGCCCATTTACATTCAAGGTTAGTGTTGATATGTGTGGATTTGATCCTGTCATCTTGTTGTTAGTTATTATGCAAACTTGTTTGTGTGGTTGCTTTACAGTATCACTGATCTGTGTATTTAAGTGTGTTTTTGTATTGGTCGGCAATGATCTTTCTTTTCCATATTGCAGGGGCTCTTGTAAAGCAGGTCTTGTGGTAACAAAATCTCTCAGCATTTGCTTGTCTGAAAAGGATCTTATTTCTCTTTCACTTATGGAACTTAGTTTGGCTGGATATTAAGTTCTTGGTTGGAGATTTTTTTCTTGAAGAATATTGAGAATGTGCCCTCATTCTCTTCTTAAGCATAATGGTCAGTAGGTAGGCTATGTGACTTAGCAAGAGCCTACCTACTGAACATTACGCTTAAACGCCACCTGCTGGCTCATGCTCCAAAACATCAACATTTAAAATACTTTGCTGGCCAGGTTCAGTGGTTCATGCCTGTAATCCAAGCACTTTGGGATACCAAGGCAGGTGGATCACTGGCACTCAGGAGTTTGAGACCACCCTTGCTAAGATATAGAAACCCATCTCTACAAAAATTACAAAATTTAACTGGGTGTGTTGATAGTTGGCCTGTAGTCCCAGCTACTCAAGAGGCTGAGGAGGGAGAATGACTTTAGCCCAGGAGTTCAAGGCTGCAGTGAGCCATGATCATGCCACTGTACTCCAGTTTGGGTGATGTAGTGAGAATCTGTTGCCCCTCCAGCCCCCACTGCCAAAAAAATGCTTTGATAACATACCCTCCATGAAACCAAATACAAAAAAGAAAACAAAAACAGCTACAAATAAAGAAGACCCTCCACAAAGCCTCAGCCCTCCTGAAATATTCAGAAAAGAATTCTACTGAGTATTGACACTTAGATGCCATTACTAAGAGTCCTGCTGACTTAATTTACTGGAGTGAGAAAAGTCACTTTTGGAAATCAGCTGCACCTCAACAGCAGAGTCCATTAACCCCTGGACTTGAGTCACCCCAACCACCACAGCCAGACATTTTCCTATATCAGTATTTCTACATGTTTAATGCAAACATAACAATAAAAAACCTTTTGTAGTTATATTTTATTGTTTAGCCCCGAGTTTTATTGAGAAGAAGGGATTTCTCCAGGGTCAACTCAAGAAGACAGAAACTCATCACACTTGCATTTGTTTAATATAGCTTCTCATTTACCTTCAAGTTCCCTAAAGTCAAGTCCATATCTATTTTGTTTACCTCTTTATCATCCTGCCTAGCAAACTAGCATAGTGTTAGGCAGTGTTTAATCATTAATTAATTCACTTATAATTCAATAAATAATGGATGAGTGACAGTTGCATAAATATATTTCATCAAATCAAATTTAATTATTAGTCATCCCTTGACAACTGTATGTCTTTTATCTTTGTCAGACACAAATAGATTTTATCTCTTTAGTCCTTTAAGAGGAAGAAATCCAAAAGGATATATAACCTTTTAGTCAGAACTAAAAGAGAAAAAGATATTATAGGTGAGCAATTGGGAATCCTGACTAACTCAAAACTTTCCTTGCCTTTAATAAGACAGACCCATACCTACTTCCTTTTCCCCATCTACCTGCCTCCTATATCATACATCTCTATCTGGTTCACAACAGCACCTAATGCTAGCCTTAACATAGCAGCAAAAACAAAGAATGGCCTTTTCCAAACTTCTTAGATTGGACACAGCCCATATAGAGTCTTTTGTGAATTGGTCTCAGTCTCTAGAGGCACTGAGTCATTGTTTCCTTTTTGGGCAACTTCTAAATCATGAGCCTTGTATTTTTGGAAAACTTATCTTCTCATTCGATCCTCCCAATGGTACTATGAGGTAAGAGATCAGATGTTATGCATGGAAAGATCAGTGAACCAGGAAATCAGAAGACAAGGATTTTCATTTTTTTCTACTATTTATGAGTTGTGTGATTTTAGGCAACTCTCATGACATTTATTAAAAATGGGTTTTATTCTATTCAACACTCAACTAATATTTAATGAATGTCCTCAATGAGCATGGTTTTAGATACTGGCAGTATGGTTGGATATAAGGCAGGTAAAGTCTCTTTTTTTTCCACAAAGCTTTCCTTCTAGTGGCGTATAGATGAATGAAAAGGCAACAAGTAGTTAAGTACATTTTGGATATTAATAAACGCTATTGAGAAAAACATTTTCAAGTGATGTAGTGAAAACAGTGACCAAGGAAGCTGTTTGATTGGGAGGTGAGAGAAAGCCCCATTACTGAAGAGGTAGAATGTTTCCACATCTGAAACATAAGCAGGAGTCAACCATATGAAGATGCAGGTAAAGAGATTTCCAGCAGAGGGAACAGATATTTGGAGCAGGTCACAAAGATTCTAAGATGGCACAAGCTTGACTTTCCCTGACAGTTCTTGTCATTGGTGGTTTCCATTTTACAGATCTTCCTAAAGCCTAGAACAGTGAAGCAACTTGCTCAAGGGTAAATATTGAGTAATTGGAAGAGCATGGATTCACACACATAACTTCTGATTTTTAAAAAAGATATTCTTCACCACTTAAATTCTTAGATACCTCAGTTCAGGCCCTCATGACCCCACCCTGTATTATTTCAGTTGATTTGTTGTGAGTCACTCCATATTCATGTCCAACTTCCTCAATCCAGTCCTACTTCATCTTCCATATAGCAGATGGTCAAAGTTGTGTTTCTGATACACAAGCCTAATCATGCCTCTTTTTTTGCTTTATACACCTCCTGTAACTGTCAGCAGACAAAAAGATAAAGTCCAAGCTCTCCAACCCATTATTCAATCAATTGCTAACATTTTCCAGCCTTATTCCTTATCACCATTTTACCTCACATCCTCCCTTAGCCTCAGTAAATGAAATGTCATACCAGGTTATGCCTCCATTTCTCTAAACATACTGTTGTCTTTGTTGCTAAACTCCAATCATGTTGCAATTGCTCACTTAAATTTACCGTGTAAAATGCATTACTCTCTTATCTATGTCAGCATGACACTTGCTCAATTATAGTAGTTTCCATATCTATATCAGTGGTATATTTACTTACCTGGCTAGACTGTGAGATACTAAAGGACAAAAGACACATTGTGTACATATATTTTTGTATTACCAATGCTCAGCTTGGTAGCTGACATTTAGTAGATGCTTGAAATTACTTGTGGATCAAAGGTAAAAAAAATGAATGAATGAAATTAAAATCATGGTCAAAACTTGTCTAGGTTTTGTTTTGTTTTTTCATTAATTCAAAGATAACTTTATTTTTTAAACATTGTACTTTTTTTATTACAATTTCAAAAATGGAGTCAATAAAAAAAATCACATAAATACCTATGTGTTCATTCTCTTATTTTCTGGATTCTAGAAAATTTTTTTATTTTTATTTCATTATTGCATCAGCATTTTCTTATCATGAAAAAGTGAAAATATACAGTTGAAGTCCTGTTATCCCTCTTTATTTCTGAATTTGGTGTTATTATTCCCATGCTTTCATATAAATACTATATAAGGATATATTCTTAAAAATGTATAGCCTTTTTTGTATGCTTTCAAATTTTACATAAATGGCATTGTACTGCACATATGTGGTCAATTGCTTTTATCCTTTAACATTGCTTTTTAAATTTATCCTGTTAAAATATGTAACTTTAGGCAATGATTTTTAACTACAGAATAGCATTTAAATAGAAGAATATCACATAATTTATTTTCCATTCTCTTTTTGATGGACATTTAGGTTACTTCCTACTATACTTTTTAAACAATGATGCAATAAACTTTCTTGTACACGATTTCTTGTTCATGTGTGCAAGTTTCTGAGTCAAAGAACATGTGCATCTTCAACTTAATATGACCAAGTACTTATCTTAAATAAATAGACCAATTGACATTACAATTAGAAGTGTGTGAACATTTGATTGCTCATATATTCATTTATATTTAGAGTTATTAAATTTTAAAAAACTCAACTAAATTTTTAAAAATCAATTTTTACTTCTATTGCGGTAAAATTTATAACAAAACGAACTTATTTCAGGGAAACAATTTGGTGAGTTTTGACAAATGTGTACACTTCTGTGAACAACACCATCACAATACCAATTTAGAACAATTTTATCACCCCCACTCCCCCAAATTTCCTGTGAACTTTTCATATAAAAACTCCCTCTCAGTCCTGTTTCCAGGAAACCACTCATTTGATTTCTGTCACTATAGGTTAGTTTTGACTTTTCTAGAATTTCATTGGAATGAAATCATACAACATGCACCCATGTTGTCCAACTTCTTTCACTTAGCATAATATAGTTTCTTTTATTGAATTATTTTTGTCTGGTTTCTCCATAAGGGTAATATTAGCCCCATACAATGAATTGAGATGTGTTTAATTCTCCTTTATTTTCTGAAAAATTTTATATGGGATCAGTATTATTTTTTTCCTTGAATATTTTATAGAGTTTATCAGAGAAGCCGTTTGGGCATCAGGATTCTTTGTGGATAGATTATTAATTATAAATGTAAATTACTTAATAGATTTCAAGATACCCAGATTTTCTATTCATTCTTAGTCCATTTTGGTAATTTGTGTTTTTGAAGGAATTTGGCCATTTCATCAAAGTCATTTAATTTATTAGATTGTTTGTAATATTCCCTTTTTGTACTTTTTCATGTCTGTAGGATCTATAGTGTTGTCCCCTTTTTCATGCCTAATCTTGACTATTTGTGTCTTCCTTCTTTTTTTATTGATCACTGTAGCTAGAGGCTTATCAATTTTATTGACCATCTAAAACAAACAGCTTTAGGTTTTATTAATTTTTATCTATTCTTTATTTTCCATTCTATTGATTTCCACATTTTTTTCTTTCCAGTTACTCAGGATTTTTTTTCCTTTTTTGTTTAAACTTCATAAGATGGAAACTCAGATGATTAATTTTAGATTTTTTGTGATGTAGTATTTAAACTAAAAGTTTCACTCTAAGCATTGTTAGGGGACAATTCTCCCAACATCTCTAATATCTCTGTATTTCTTGCAAATGGCATTGATGCCTTTTTTTTTGAAACTGTCTTTTTAAGTATGTTTATCTGACAGTCTTACAAGATAGAGGAAGCATCTTCCTCTATCTTGCAAAGGGTGGGTTTGTTTATAGCCTTAAAAGTTAGAGATAATGTCTGCTTCTGAAGCAAAGGACAGATGTGCTTGCTGACCACTATAAAAGATGCAAAGCCAGGGCTTCTCTTTTGTACTTCACCCCACTGTGTGTAAACGTGCACTAAAGTTTTATTTGTATCACATTATGAGGACTGGTAGTCAGGGAACTGGAACAAGAAAAATGTTGATATTGTGTTTGCTACTGTTTCTGTCCTTGATCTCTTACCCAGGAATTATGAGGTTTCTGTCAGTATCTACAAAGGATAGCTGACTCACTTACTAGCTTTCATAACAGGGTTAAATCTTAGATCTGTCACAGGGCTTTAGCTGAATCTCATAAAACTGATGCTTTTTAAAAGTTTGTATTCAATTCAGAGTATTTCCTAATTTCACTTTTGATTTCTTTTTCTGTTCATGGGCTATTTTTAAACTGTATTATTTAATTTCCATGTATTTGGGGATTTATAAAGCCATCTTATGTTATTGGTGTCCAATTCAGTTTGCAAAGCCAGAGAAAATATTCTGTATGCTTTTAATCCTTTAACATTTTTTAAAATAATTATTAAACAGGCTGGTATATATTCCATCTTGGTGAATTTCTGTGTACACCTGGAAAGAATGTATATTATGTTGTTAGAGGGTGCAGTGTTCTATAAATGTAAATGAAGACAAATTCATTGAAAATGTTTTTCAAACCTTCTATATCCTTACTAATTTTCTATTTATTGTTTTATCAATTGTGTCAAGAGAAGTTTTGAAGTTTTTGCTTATATATTTCAAAGTTTTAAAATAAGACCCATACACATTTAGGAGTTATGAATTGTTAATGAATTAATTGCTTTATTGTTGTGAAATTTCTCTATCTTTGGTAACATTTCTTGTTCTGAAGTCTTTGTTACTAATATAGACACTGCAGCTTTCTTATGCTTAGCGTTTTTGTGGTATATCCTTTTCTGTCTTTTTACTTCCAATCTATCTCTGTGTTTGTATTTTTTTCTTTTTAGAGACAGGGTCTTTCTCTGTTGCCCAGGCTGGACCAGCTTACTGCTAGATCACTCTACAGATTTTGGACTTTTTAGCTTCCATGATCAAATGAGCCAATGTCTTATAATAAATCACTTCACACACACACACACACACACACACCCTGTTGGTTCTATTTCTTCAGAGAACCCTGATACATATTTTATATCCATCATTGGAATATTAGCCATCCAGCTTCATCTTATTTATTTTTTGTGGTTGCTATAAGGTTTACAAAATCATTAGCCTAACTTTATGTAATATTATACCACTTTACAATTAATGTACACTCCTTAAAATTGCATACTTCTCTTATGTTGCTCCTGTGCTTTTCCATCATTGTCCTATACTTTATTTATATATACTTTATGAATTCCAAAATACATTATTTGTTCTCTAAATTTTCATAAGAAAATATTTTCTATATAATAATATATTTACCATCTCTGTTGCCTTTTCTTTATTTTTGCAGATCCAAGTTTCCATCTGGTATTATTTTCCATGTCCCTGAACAACTTTCTTTAACATTTCTTGTCACTGAATTATGCTGCAAACAGATTCTTTCAGCTTTTGTTTACCTCAAAAAAATATTTTACCCTCACTTTTGATAGACCTTTCTACTAGTTACAGCATTGTGTGTTGATAGATTTTTTTTCTTTCAGTCCTACAATGGAATACTATGCAGCCACAAAAAAA
This sequence comes from Piliocolobus tephrosceles, assembly GCF_002776525.5. Classification (NCBI taxonomy): domain Eukaryota; kingdom Metazoa; phylum Chordata; class Mammalia; order Primates; family Cercopithecidae; genus Piliocolobus; species Piliocolobus tephrosceles. The sequence continues at coordinate 166,307,358 of NC_045434.1, read as the reverse complement.
GGATGAGTTCATGTCCTTTGCAGGGACACGGATGAAGCTGGAAACCATCATTCTCAGTAAACTAACACAAGAACAGAAAACCAAACACTGCATGTTCTCACTCATAGGTGAGAGTTGAACAATGAAAACACATGGACATAGGGAGGGGAACATCACACAGTGGGGCCTGTCGTGGGTTGGGGGGCTAGGGGAGGGATAGCATTAGGAGGAATACCTGATGTGGATGATGGGTTGATGGGTGCAGCAAACCACCATGGCACGTGTATACCTATGTAACAAAACTGCATGTTCTGCACATGTACCCCAGAACTTAAAGTATAATAAAAAATTATTATTATTATTTAATTATACTATTTTATTGTGTTTTAGTTTGCATAGCTTCTTACAGTAAGTCACTCATTTTTAGCAATTTGATAATGGTATGCCTTTGTGTATGTGTAAATGAATGTTTATTCTCATCCTTTTGAAATTCTTTAATTTTCTTGAGTTTCTAGTTTTCATCCAATTTGGAAACATTATGGTAATTATTTTTTAAATTTTGTTTTCTGTCTTGAGGTTCTTTCATTCATTTTGAGTTCCCAGTTACAAGTTATTTGGACCACCTGATATTTCTCCACGTCACCAAGGCTGTGTTTATTTTTTGAATCTTTAATCTTTCTCTCTGTGCTTTAGTCTTGATGATTCTTATCAATTCTTAAGATTCACTGCTTTTTAAAAATCTGTTGTGTTCAGTCTGCTATGAAGTCCATCCAATCAGACTTTAATTTTAGGTATGACATTTTTATCCCCAGAAGTTCCACTTGGATTTTTATTTTATATCTCCAATTTTTCTCTTTATTGTGTTTTTCCTTAAAACCTCTGCTACATGCACATTCACACGTATGTACACACACACACACACACACACACACACACTTATGTATAACTCTTTTTTTTTTTGAGACAAGGTCTCCCTCTGTTGTCCAGGCTGGAGTGTGAAGGCATAATCACAGCTCACTGCAACCTCTGCCTCCTGGATTCAAGTGACCCTCCCACCTTAGCCTCCCAAGTAGCTTGGACTACAGGCATGTGCCACCACACCTGACTAATTTTTGTATTTTTGTATTTTCTGTAGAGACAGGTATAATGATTTCTTTAAATTCGTTCTCAGCTAATTCTAGCATATCTATCATTTCTGAGTATGTTTCCATTGGATTTTTCCCTCTCCTCATTATGGGTTGTATTTTCCCACATTTGGTCCTCTGTATTAATTTTTTTTAAATTTTTTTTGTGACAGAGTTTCACCGTGTTGCTCAGGGTAGAGTACAGTGGCGTGATCATAGCTCATTGCAATCTTGAATTCCTGTGATGAAGCCTATCAATTTTTGATTGGCTGATGGTTGTTATGATTATCACATTGTTGAGGGTCTGGATTCATTTTTTTTCTTTAAAGAATTTTCAGGCTGGGTGTGGTGGCTTATGTCTATAATCCCAGCACTTTGGGAGGCCAAGGCGGGTGTATCACCTGAGGTCAGGAGATTGAGATCAGCGTGGCCAACATGGTGAAACCCTGTCTCTCCTAAAAAAAATACAAAAATTAGCCAGGCCTGGTGGTGGGTGCCTATAATCCCAGCTACTCGGGAGGCTGAGGCAGGAGAATCATGAGAATCACTTTTACCTGGCAGGCAGAGGTTGCAGTGAGCTGAGATTGTGTGCTATTGCACTTCAGCCTGGGTGACAAAAGGGAAACTCCATCTAAAAAAAAAAAAAAAAGGAAGAATTTTCTGATTTATTCTGCAAGTGGTTAAGGCTATTTTCAGAGTAGCATTATTATTTGAGGTTTTATTTTTTAAAGTTTCAAGGTATTCTTTTACCCTGGGTATAATTTAATCCTTAGACTAAGGCGTAACTCTTCTTGGGTCTCAAGCAAATGATCCAGGTATGACATTATGTCTTTTCATTCTGACTGTTTGGTGCCTGGAATCTCCCAGCTCTAGATGAGCTTTGAGAATTTCTCAGCTTGCACATTCCCAATTGTCCTTTGCCCTCACCCGCCCCTACCTTTTTTTTTTTTTTTTTTTGACGGGGTCTCCCTCTGTTGCCAGGCTGGAGTGCAGTGGCACGGTCTTGGCTCACTGCAACCTCCACCTCCTGGGTTCAAGCGATTCTCCTGCCTCGGCCTCCTGAGTATCTGGGACTACAGGTGCACACCACCACACCCAGCTAATTTTTGTATTTTTTTTAGTAGAGATGGGGTTTCACCATGTTGGCCAGGATGGTCTTGATCTCTTGACCTCATGAGCTGCTCACCTTGGCCTCCCAAAGTGCTGGGATTACAGGTGTGAGCCACCATGCCCAGTCCCTTTGCCCTTATTCATATAATTTCACTCTACACATTAGTAAATTTATATTGAGCAAAATAATAAAAGGCACCTTTGTGTAGTTTTTTGGAGCTTTTCCTCTACATAGCTCTCATCGCTCTGGAACTCTTCTTTGCCTTTAAGATCTCTCTACTAAAACAGTGGGTTTGCATTTGCTAAACATAAACATTTTAAATAATTACATTTGACTATCTTTCTAGTTTTCATAGTGAAAAAGTCTGTTCTTAGCTACTCTATCATAACCAGAAACAGATACTCAGAAATAACAAGCTTTTTAATATTTGATAATCTGGATGTAAAATACAATCAAAATGTGGCTTTAATTTGCATATCTCTGATTATTAATAAAACTAAACTTTTTTTCTAAGTTTCTTGGCCATTTTTGCTTCTGCTCATGTCGTTGGACAATTTTTAAGATTGAGTTTCTTTTTCACGTCAATTTATATGGATATTTTGAATATTCTTATACTAATTTTTTGCTAATTATATTATTGCATATATCTACTCTGAATGTCTTGTTGCTCTTCTCACTTTACACTGTATTTTGTTTAATAATTTTAAAAAATTTTAAATGTGGATAGCTATGTCAATTTTCATGGTTCACAGGTTTTTTTGTATTATTTAATAATTCTTTGCTATGGTTTCTTCAAAAATTTTAGAGTTTTACTTTTCATATTTATGACTTTAATTCACTTCCAATAAATTTTTGCGTATGATGTGAGGTATGGAACTATTTTTTTTTCTCTGAAAGTATATGGAGTTGCATTTATACTATTTATTGGGATAATCATTTTTTACTTTATTGATCTACAATGCTACAGCTGTCATATATAATGTTTCTATATGCACATGATTCTGTTTCTGAACTCTGTATTCTTTTCATTGATCTGTCTATAGGCTTGTGCTAATACCACATGGTTTTAATTACTAGGTCTTAATAATAAAGCTTAATATTGGGTAGAGCAACTACCAGCACTTTGTTTTGTTCTTTCAGCTTTTTCTTAGTTATTTTTGGCCCTTTGAATTTAGTAAAGAAATACCATTAAGATTTGGTTTTGAGTGACTTGAATTTACAAACTAACTATGGAGAACTGACATACTTTAGTATATTGGGTCTATTCAACCATAAGCTTAATATACATGTTCATTTATTCAAGTTTTCTTTATATCCTTCAATAATTCTTTATAATTTTCTTAATATAGACATAAATATATTTTCATTATACTTATTCCTATATAATATAAACTTCTTAAATACTATTTGAATGAAATCTTTCTTTTTCTATTATTTTTCTAATTTTTGCATTTGTGTAAAAGTATATTTGATTTATATAGATCTTCTATCAATCAACTTTGTTGAATTAATTAGATCTAACATAGTGTCTATGAATCTTTTGGGACTTTTTACAAGATAATTATATTGTCTACAAATAAGGATAGTTATCTTTATTCCTTTATAATTTGTATCTTCTTTTCTTTCTTCACATTATATTATTTAGGGCTCTTAATACAATATTGACTAAAAGCAGAAATGGTTCTATTGTTTCACTGTAAGTATTGTGTTTGGCAGGTTTTGACAGATATTTTCAACAGGTTAAGCGATTTTCTTCCTAATCAGAGTTGATTATGAGATTTTTTTATTTTCACCTTGAATGGATGTTGAACATTTTAAATGTTTATTCTATATCCATTGAGATAGTTGTTTATTGTTTCTCTTATTAGTATTGTATATTATATAATAGATTTTACTGTGGTGAACCTCCCTGCTTCCTAAATAAACATTATTTGCTTATGGTGTATTGTTTTTTAACTTGGCTGAAATCTTCATGTTAATATTTTATTTAGCATGTTTACATCTGATCTTGTTTTTGCTTTATATAGGAGTCATTTTGGTTGCAGTCTAACTTTAATGGCTATTGGTTTATTTTAGATTTCTATTTTATCTTGAGTCAATTTAGATAATTTATATTTTTCCTGGATACATCTATTTTAACTAAGTTTGCAAATGTACTAACATAATGTTATTCTTTGTAATTATTTCATTCTTTATGATAAATTATGTTTGTCAGAGGTATTTGGGTATTTGTATGGTGGTTTGAGGGTTTATATATTTGTTCATAAATGTGGTATTAGATTGAATTCAGCTCCACCCTTTCTCTATAACACAGCTAGCTGCCAAACCCAGTGACATGTTCACACAGCTTCATTAAATCTTCCGTTCCATGGATATATGGCCTGATGCTCTAGTAGTCTGGTGTATGTATTATTGTCTCCTATTAATGGTTAAAGAATTTGAAGCTAAGGGACTTTTAAAAAGCTGCCCAAGTTTAAATGCTATTTAGCATGCAGTGAGGTTTCTAAAATCCAAAAGTTTGGGCTCTTTCCATCACCGTGGCCTTTCTCAGTGTGTGGTCTGATGACCACCTACAGTGGAATCACTGAGGACACTTGATAACAATTGTCATTCCTAAGCCGCACCCCCAGTATACTAAATCAGAATCTCTGGGGGTTGGGCCGAATAATCTGCACTGTAAACATATAGATGATTCTTCTGATTAAATTTTGAGAACCTCTGCACTTATAGTGGCTTTCTTATTAAGTCACTTGACAAAGTAGAATACTTAACAAGCCATTTGCTTCTGAATTTCTGTCCCTGATGGCTGGCATTCCTGGCTCAGGAAATTATGACCGAAGTTCTCATGTATTTATCTCATTTTAAAAGGGGCTATTAGCCCCAGATGGACACATGGCCCAGAAAAGGAGTTGTACAAACTCAGAATCATGGAAATATTAGCACAGGAAATGAAGTAAGAAAATGGATGTAAGAAAGGGAGTGTTGCAGAGCTCCATATTACAATACGAAGTATTATACCAAAGTTCTAATACAGAAGTCTTATTAAAGTCTTTCTAGGTCTTTTATTAGCTAAGAGATTTTTGTTTCTTTTCTTTGTGGTTTGGTTTTTATCTCTCTTTTGCGTTGGTTTTCTTCCTGGATTCTTGGAAGTTCCTGTATGCTGATTTTTCTGGAAAAGGATTAAAGAACAATCTCTCTTCTTCATTCTTTACCTGTAATTGCAATAGACTTCACCCGTGCTCCTTCATTCAGTCACTGATTCAATATCTCATTCATACATTTATTTAGGAAGTACATACTGAGTCTCAGACATTGTACTAGATGTTGCAAGCCCTGCCCCTGAAGATGGTATAATTGACTGGGGAAAATAATAAATAATTACAACCAAAAATTGAAAACACTTAAAAAACATGTCTCTGGGCCGGGCACGGTGGCTCACACCTGTAATCCCAGCACTTTGGGAGGCCGAGGCGGGCAGATCACGAGGTCAGGAGATCAAAATCATCCTGGCTAACACAGTGAAATCCCGTCTCTACTAAAAATACAAAAAATTAGCCGGGAGTGATGGGGGCGCCTGTAGTCCCAGCTACTCAGGAGGCTGAGGCAGGGGAATGGTGTAAACCAGGGAGGCGGAGATCGCGCCACTACACTCCAGCCTGGGCAACTGAGTGAGACTCTGTCTGAAAAAAATAAACAAATAAAAATAAATAAATAAATTAAATTAAATTAAAAAGTGTCTCTGGTTGGCAGAATTTGGGGCATTTTAAAAAGGACTGAAGAAAAGAAGGTGAGTGGTTGAGGGCACTAGGCTACCTGCACAAGATCCCACCCTAAGTGGAGGAAGGGCTGTGAAGTGAAAAGGGGAGTAGATGAGTTCTCCACAGTTTCAGGGGAAAGAAAATGGACCAATAGATGAAAACTACAGAGAAAGGGATTTCAACTCAGTTTTAAAAGGCAACATTATAGGCAGTTTTCTCGAGCACATTCAGTATCTCAAAGCTGTCCTTAACATTTTACTTATTTGTTCACCATCGTATGCTAATGTCTGGAAGTGTGTCTGGCTCAAAGCAGTGGTTGAGTAGCTGTATTAGTCAAGGTTATCCAGAGAAACAGAACCAATCACTTATTTATATATATATATATGTATGTGCACATATATATGTGTATGTGTGCATGCACATATGTGTGTATATATCATAATATAAATATATATAAGTATATATGACATAATATATATCATATATGTATGTTCTATATGTCATTTCTTATACATATATATTTACAGAAAGAGAGAGACATACAGACAGAGAGAGAGAAAGAGAGGGTGGGGGAAGACCGTAGGAATAGGTTCATACAATTGTGAGGGCGGACAAGTCCAAATTCTTCAGGGCAGGCTGGCAGGCTGGGGCCCAGGGAAAAGTTAATATTGCAGTCTAGAGTCTAAAGACAATCTAAAGGCAGAATTCCTTATTCTTCAGGAAACATCAGTCTTTTCTCTTCAAACCTTTAATTGATTGAATGAGGCCTATTCATATTATTTTGGTAACCTGCTTTACCCAAAGTCTACTAATTTAAACATTAATAACATTTAAAAAAAAGAAAAAAAAATTACAGAACCATCTAGATGAGATTTAACCAAACATCTGGTACCACAACTTCACAAGTTGACACATAAAATCAACTCTCATGGTAACTATAAATGCTTTAGGAGTAAATGATCGGGAGTTACCCAATACTGGAGATATTCATGTTAAGATGAGCTGAGACTTTTTTACAATATAGTTTCAACCTGTATTTTAGATTCAGGGGGTACATGTGCAGGTTTTCTACCTGGATGTATTGCATGAGGCTGAGGTTTGAGGTATGATTGATCTGGTCACCCAGATCAAGTACTGAGCATAGTACTCAATAGTGATGGGCTGAGATATTTTAAATGACATTCAACTGTCTGACTGAATTAGATGAATTTTAAGGTTTCTCTATTTTTTGTACTTCAAGAGTCTAGGAGTGACATATATCACTAGAGAATTTTTAGAAGAGGTGAAAATAATCCTCTATAAATAAATACAAGTATACTTATTATTTATTATTGCACATAAAATCCATCATAATTTGAATATGTTTGCTTTGGCTGAATGATTTTTAAATTTTCTATTGAGTGCATGCATATGTACGTGCTATTGTAGGCAAAATAGACAATAATCTCTGCCTTTTATAGTAGGAGGGAGGGGAGAAACACAATGAACAATAACTAGGTAAATTATGGAGAATAGCAGATGATGATAAAGTACTATGGAGAAAAGTAAAGCGGGCAAGGAAATGGGAAATGCTGGAGTGAAGGTGAGGAAGGAGAGTGATATGTTTATAGCGAGATCTGGGAAGGCTACACTAAGGATGTAAAATTTGAATACAAAGTAAAAAGAAGTACACTAGCCAGGGTAAATTTTATGCATGTTTGGTAGCAGAAGAAGAAACATTTCGGGCAGAGGAACTGGCAAGGGCAAAGGCCCTAAGGTAAGTTTACTGTGCTTGATCAAGAATAACATGGAGTAAGCCAGACATAGAAAGATGAACTTTGCCTGTTCTGACTCATTTGTGTGAGCTAAAAATTACAACCTTTGAACTCATGGAGACAGAGGGTAGAATGATGGCTGCCAGAGACTGGGAAGGTTAGTGGCAGGCGAGGGGGAGGAATATAGTTAGATAAAATGAATAAGATCTAGTATTTGACAGCACAGCAAGGTGACTACAGTCAATAATAATTTATTGTACATTTAAAAATAGCTAAGAGTGTAATTAGAAGGTTTGTAACACAAATGATGATAAATGCTGAGGTGATGGATACCCCATTTACCCTGATGCATTTATTATGTATTATATGCCTGTCTCAAAATATCTCATGTACTCCATAAATATATATGCCTACTATGTACCCATAAAAATGAAAAAATTTTAAAAAGGGATAACATGGAGGCCAGTATGGCTGAAGAGAGGACAGTAATAGATGTCAAAGCCAGAGGAGTCACATGGGCTGGAAAGATGGGCCTTACGGTGCCCTAGGAGAATAAGGAGGCTTTGGATTTGCACTCAAGGAGAAATGGAAACCACTGGAGGGTCTTAGGCAGAGGGGGATGTGATCTGACTTAGATTTTTAAAGGACCGCTCTGTAAGTAATGTGGATAATATAGCTGGAAGCTATATATATTCTGGGCCTATCCAAGCAGCTACATAAGTTCTCAACTCCTAGTTTCTTACCAGGACCATCCTTCCATTTTATATGATATTTTTCTGTTTGTTTTGTTTTGCTTTAAACAAGCTTCTTGAAGTATAATTGACATAAAATAAGCGGTATGTATTTAAAATGTACACATGGATAAGTTTTGACACGTGTATACACTCGTGAAACACTCACTACATTTAAGATGGTGACATATCCACTACCCCCCATGGTTTTCTCATGTGGTGTGTTTTTTATTTTATTCATGGCATCACCCAGTTGCTGTTTTAAAAGTAGGGTAGAGTGGGTGGTGTGTGGAATAAAGGCCGTGGCGACGTATGTGTTCTCTATTACTGGCAAAAACCTGGTCACCATTCCACATTACTGTTATGGTGGGTTTCCTTCCTCTTTTGCTTACTGAAGAAATACCTAAAAGAGTATTTATAGGGTCAATTTCAACTATTCCAAACATTTCACTGCATTTTGAAAGGTGTGGCCTACAGTTCTGAGCAGAAAGGGAGAACGACCCATGTTTCATGTGGCAAATATTGCTTGCCAAGACTGTGTGATGGACATACATCTAGCCTTTTGCAGCTATTTTGGTCCTTTTATAAGGAAAGTTAAACCTATTTGGTTTGGAATTGCCTACATTACTGACAGACAAATATAAGCCAATTAAATTGGATAAAAAAAAAGGTGGCAGAAGGAGGAATTATTTTCCCCCTGTGGGATAAAGACATTCTAACTTCTGCATCATTATTCTTGGCAGTAATTTCCCCTTTGAAGCTAATTAAGAAATGTGGGTGGGTTATTTTTAACTTCCTTAATTTTACCTTTGATTATCCTCTTACTTGACCCCCTCCCATCTCTGAGGAGCAATTAATTTTCTTACTAGGTGAGGGGAAATTCCTAAATAATTTAATAACACACCTTGCCAATACTATCCACAGTACATTGGAATTTCCTTCCACCCAGTGTGCTACCTCTCCAGGTTCATTCTCACTTTCAGCCAGATGATGTCTTCTTTATTATCTGCACCAACTCCTCAAGTATCTTATGGCTTTTATTATTACCCAGATAGCTAAACAAGATTCATTTTCTCAAGTCCAGATCCATTCACCTATCCATATATTCATTTGTAAATTTTTTGTTCAATTATTATTTAGTGAATCTTTACTGTATTAGTAAGTATACCATGTCAGGGAAGAGAGAATGTTAGCAATATAAATACTTTTCAAATCTATGCAGTATATATTTATCTGTTAAGGTATTCTTTGTATAACAAGTTTGAACTTGGAGAAACATAATAGGAAGGCAGTCTTGACATAGACCAAACTACCTTTTCTTATCATGACTTAAAAATAATGTGATACGTTGTTTTCTGCTTGTTTCATTCCTTGATTGGGAACTCACAAATGGGGGAAGAAGGTAGTGGGGAATGGGTGATAAAGTGGGAATGGTTAATGGGTACACACAGTTAGACAGACTGAATAAGACCTAGTATTCAATAGCACAGTAGGGCAACTCTAGTTAAAAATAAAATATTATATATTTTGGCCAGGCACGGTGGCTCATGCCTGTAATCCCAGCACTTTGTGGGGCTGAGGAGGGCAAATCACGAGGTCAGGAGATGGAGACCATTCTGGTTAACACAGTGAAACCCCATCTCTACTAAAAATACAAAAAAAAAAAAAAAATTAGTTGGGCATGGTGGCGGGTGACTGTAGTCCCAGCTACTGGGGAGGCTGAGGCAGGAGAATGGTGTGAACCCAGGAGGCGGAGCTTGCAGTGAGCAGAGATCATGCCACTGCACTCCAACCTGGGTGACAGAGCGAGACTGTGTCTCAAATAAAATAAAATAAAATAAAACAAAATATGATATATTTTAAAATAACTAAAAGAGTAAAATTAACATATTCTTAATACAAAAAAAGATAAATTCTTGAGATGATGAATACCCCAATTACCCTAATTTGATCATTATATATTGTATTCCTATATCAAAACATCATACGTACCTCATAAATATGTAATATTATATAACTATAACTATTGTACCCTCACAGTAATTAAAATTTTTTAAAATTTAAAAATACTTACAAAAAAGAAATGAGGGAAGAAGGAAGCCATATTAGACATTAACTAAAATCTGATATATTAAAATGGGCATAATAGTAGTGCTACTGATGGCAGCAGCAGCCTGTATAGAGAGGCTGCTGCCATGACACTGGCTGCAGTAGGAGAGGTATGGCCATGGCTGCATGCTGCATGGAGCCGGTGGGAGTCAGGAACAGGCGGAAGAACCACCACCTTCTGAATTGGAAGGGCAGGAGCCTTGTGCTCACTGGGTGCAGCTGCAGATGCCCAGCCATGGCTGCAGACTGGAGCATCCCTGTACTCTTGAAAGCCAGAAGCAGACAGGAGCCCCCACGCTCCCAGGTGCAGGCTAAGGAGTGCCTGCTCCCCTACAGGCTCGGGAGTGGCTGCTCCTGCTCTGTGGCCACTCCCCACTCCCAGTGCCCACTCTGATCTCGGAGAAAGTTGAGGCTGAGGCTGGGTGCTGTCACAACTCAGCTTGGATGTGTACAAGCTCAGGGCAACACTGACACGCCAGGCCCCTGCTGCCTAGACTCCCTCCAGACTTTGAGTGCCAATGAGCATAGGAGGGAAGCTGGCTGGAGTGGGGGGTGGGGTGGGGCGGGGTGCCTGAGGGCAGCTTGGCACTGGCCTGCAGGCACCACTGGGCAAGAACAGCCTGAGCGGCTTAAACAGTGGTAGGAGGCAGACAGCTCCTGGGTGGAAAAGGGTGGGTTCCCAGTGAAGCCCCACCTTCAAGCCCAGGAAGGCCTGAAGCCTAGGAGCAGGGCTACCAGTCCCGCAGACAGTAGGGAGAACTTAGGGTGCTTTGTCCCCAGCCCACCCACGGCCACCCATGGACCAATCAGCACACACTTCCTCCCTTCTGAAGCCCACAGAAACTCCGGACTCAGCCAGACTTGAGCATACACTGGGGATGGCCAGCTGCGGAGAAGAGCTACCCACTGCAGGGTCTCCTTTTAGCTGAGAGCTGGGCAGATATCAGGATGACAAGCTGCAGTCAGGACTCCCTGCCTGTGGAGAGGAGCTATCCACTGCAGGCTCTTCTGAGCTATTCCGTCATGTAATAAAGCTCCTCTTCACCTTACTCACCCTCCATTTGTTCATGTACCTCATTCTTCCTGGGTGCAGGACAAGAACCTGGGACCCACTGAATGGCAGGGCTAAAAGAGCTGTAACATAAATAGGGCTGAAACATGCCCCTTGCTCACCACGTTGTGGGTGACAAGAAGGAAAGAAAAGAGAAGAGAAGAGCTGTGGCCTTTTGGGAAGTCCAAACTTAGGAGTTCCCTGAGCCAGAACTGTGACACCCTCTCTGGGGTTCTGTGGTTCCTGGAGTCACCAAGCTTCCAGGCACCACCATGTTCCCTGGTGCTAGCCATGGAAACCACTACTTGCCGTATGTCCGGTCCAGCCACAGCCTCAAAGGGAGCCAGTGGCTGTACTGGTACCTGGAGCTGCCTGCCCTGTTGCAGCCAGTATGCCTGGCTGTGTGCGATGGCTGGACCCCATGCTCTCTTGCTCAGGTACCCCTCACTGCTCCACTTGCCCTTGGCAGGCATGGGATCCAGGCCGGTAGCACAACCTTCCAGGCAGTGTGGGCCCAGTGGGCCCCAGCAAAACGGGCAAAGGCACCACTGGTCACACAGGTTTCTGGCTGGTGAAGCGACATCCCAAGATTCCGTAACACTACTTTGCAGAATGCTGTAAGATTTAAATGAATTAATACATGAAAAATGCAGAGGAGCCCTAGTTTAATAGACATTAATTATTAGAATTGTTATTGTATCACATTTTCCTGCTAGTTTAACTATTTTGTTGTAGGTAGAGAATCCTTGTCAGAATTTATGGACTCCTGTTATTTCACTGCTTACAAATGATTTAGAGTGAGATGTAAATCCCAGAGTAACCCGTGCTCTTCCCTCTCACCAGCTGAAGGTATTTCAATCCTAGGATCTGGGACCACTTTACCATAATTTATCTAAACAATGTAACAAATTTTATGACTGGAACACTGGTGCCCATTACAGTCAACAGATTTTTTCCTAGTTCTGTGCTCTATTTTATATTCACATTAAAGTATAAATATTTTCCATCCGTACATTGTGTTTAGACCATCAAATAAAATTTTCTTCCCAAAATTATCACTTCATTGAGCTACATACATTTTTTCCCTTGACTTTGTTCATGCTGTTGAAGGTAATTTGTACATTGTTTCATTCTGTGTTGTAAGGAGTAATGAAGTAACTGAGATCTTCTGAGAATCAATGGTAAATTAATTTGGCTCTGCCCATCTCACTGAAGGCCAGAATTGTGATGTGTCTATCAATTATCATCTAGATGCCTGAGAGCAAGTGTGAGCTTGAGAGCTTATTTGTATTGACTTATATTTCACCACGCTAGATTTTATATACTATACTGTGCTTTGTTCCCTTAGCAACAATAATACTTTGTTTTTCAAAAGCAAATATCCAGTATTGCTTAAAGCCTTATCCTTTTGATAGTATATTCTCAATATGTGAACTGATTGAAAATCTATCATTGAGCATATCCAGTTATATATATTTTTTGAATGACTGATATGTCCATAAAATATGCTACAAAGAGACATAAAACATAGTCCTGAACTTGGGTGTTATAAAAATCTAGTAAGAGATAGAAAAAAATAGAAATATGTTCAAGATATACATTTAGCACAGAGTAGGAATGTATTGAGTTGTTGAGAGATATCAGGCAAGGCTTCACAGACAATTCTGATATAACAGTTTTGAAGAATGAAGTTTATCAAACAAGGTAAAAAAATACCATATTTGTCTTAGTTCATTTTCTGCTGCTATAACAGAATACCACAGACTAGGTAATTTATATATATATAATTAGTTTATTTGGCTCCTGATTCTGGAGGCTGGGAAGTTCAAGAGCATGGAACCAACAGCAGCTCAGCATTTGGTGAAGGCCTTCTTGCTGCTTCATAACATTGTGGAAGGGGCAACAGAGTGCACGTAAGAAGAGCAAAGAGAGGAAAAGGGGGCAGAACTCTTGCAATAACTAACTCACTTTTTTTGATAATGGCATTAATCCATTCATGAGGGTGGCATCCCATAATCTAATCACCTCTTTAAGGTCCTGCTTCTCAACACTGTTACAGTGGCAATTAAGTTTCAACATGAGTTTTGGCAGGACATTGAAACCATAGAAATATTCAAAAGTATTAAATTATGCAATAATATTCTGTTTATGAAAATTAAAGACTTTTCACACATTTATGAAAACTTTCTCACTAACCATAAATACATATATGTATATTTAAAATATAAACCTTGAAATATAAATATTTTCCATCTACCTTGTACTGGTTAACTTGCTGAATAAAATATTACCCCAAAACTCAGTGACTTAAAACAATAGCCTTTTATTATTGCTTATGTTTCTACAAGTCCACCGGAGGTCTGCTGACAACTAATCTAGGTGGACTCTGAGTGCAGCTCTGCTCCATGTGTCTCTTATTCTCCTCCTGTGACTAGTGGGTTGCTTGAGCAGGTCCTTCTCATGGTGATGACAGATGTATAGCTGGAAACACTGGAGGCTTCTTAAGACCTAGGCTGAGAACTGGTATACTGTCATTTCCATCATCTTTCATTGTCCCAAGCAAGTTACATGGTCAAGTATCAAGTCAAGGGGCAGGGAAGTATATTCCATCCATTATGAGGCCATGGCAAAGATGTATATGGCGGCACAGGTGAAAAATCAAGGCTATTAACAGAATTTACTTCATACCTGCAGCAAGAATCTGCAGTGGCTTACCACAAAAGGTATAGAGAGGGTCTATTACTAAAAAGTTGGTCTAAAAGAGGCCATTTACAATACCATACCAGGTCAAAGGAAACTGTTGTCATCAGGCCTGCTTATGACTTCTGAGATTCCTGATAGTCAATGCAAAAGGGAAAGGAAAGTAAGACATCTGAGAAAAGGAAGAGTAGTAATTTGTGATGAAAATTAAATACACGCATATATATCTAACTCAGCAATATATTTACTGTAGATGTATACATTCACATACATTTCACATAGTTAGAAAGTGGACTGTTAGCATATTACAAGACAAATTCTTAATCTAATAATCTCATACACACCCATCATTCATGCTCTCTCTCTCTTTCAAATATTGTTCTTACTTTTTACAAAAAAATAATCTGAGATCTGAGACTTTTTCCCCTTTTACTCAGAGTTATCTCTGTTTGTAGGGTCATTTAATTATAAAGAACAGACCATCCCTTTTACCTCTGAAGAGTACCCTGTTTTTCAGCCAAGAGAGACCAGACAAAGATAACCAGGCAGATTTTTTTCACCCCTAGTGTCTGACTGGATGACAAAGAAGTCTAGTACTTTAGCCAAGTTGTCTGCCAACATTTCCTATTCTTCACTTGCTATTAGTTGCCTGTTCACAAGAAGAAAAGCAAAACAAAACAGTCTTCATCAACTTACGGACATCTTACTTTCCCACTTAATAAATATTTGGGTCTATCTGTTGCCTCACATCCCGTGTGAGCTGGTATGAGAACCAGTCTGACTATTTTCTGTAGAAACAAACACTTAGATATGTGCCTTTGGGCAAATATCTGCAACACTGGTAATACCTTGCATATGTATACTTTTTTCACTTTCTCAGACAAGTGGCAACATGGTGAGGTTGAAAGGTTTGGGTCTGTAACAGCCTCCAGTGTTATCCTATTTACTTATTCTGTGTGAAACAGAAACATCAGTTAATATATTAGAATATATTAGAATCTCAGTTTTTTTCACTGGTAAAAGTGATGACAATTATATCTACTTTTAAGTATGGTTGAAAGGCTTAACACTGAGAGAGAGTGTCTGTGTTTGGCAGGGTGGTAGCACATATTAAGTATTATTCAACAAATGTTAGACTCCTTTCCTGTACAAAGTCAGGATGACTATCCTTATTCATTAATGAAACACAAGCTAAGAACCTGTGACATATCAAAAAGAGTAAATGAAACAAATAAGAAAACTGAACTATAAAATTAGAAGTAAGTTTCCAGGGGTCACATAAGAGAAAGACCTGAAGACTAGAAACCGTATTTCCTGGTTCTCAATCCATTGTCTATTCTATTGCTATACTTTGGATTTATTTATTCATGCATTCATTCACTCATCCGTTCCTCCATTAATCATTTGCACTCATTCTATTCAAGGGCTTCTTATATAGCTGTATAGGTTGTACATGTCATAACAGCTGTGTGACCTGGACTCTTCCAAACTTCATAAACCACGGCCTTCCAACTCTTACAATAGCATTGTTCTTATTCTAGCTACCCTGTGCATTTTTCAGTTTGCTTGTATTGAAATTGTGTACCATATTATTAGTCTTAGTAATAAGTTCAAATGAAGAGTGACAAGTGAGACTTTGTATCTTCCCTCTCATCCAGGTATTCTCACTTTGCCTCCTCAGAAGTTCATTTAAATAAAAGTAATCAATGTATCCATGTTGGCACTTGGGGATAGCCCAGCCTGAAAAACTTCTATAAAATGTGTCCCTTGTGCTACAGTTAGCTAAAGCATCATTAAACAGAGGAACAAATTCTATGCAGCAGGTTTGTGATAATAGCATTGAGTTCCTTCTCATTAAGGAGGAAGGCCTTAGCCAGGGACAATTTCAAGTTTGGTCTGGTCTCAACTGCTCATTCTTCCAAATTATTCAGATTAGCTTCTGAGTCTTCCCCCCATTATGGACGTAAAACAGCTTTGCTCTGGGATACTGATTATTTGCAATGGGAGGTCTCTATACTATTTTTATGAAACTGTGTTTTTCAGGGTTCACTTTAAATATTGAGGTATATTAGTCTGTTCTTACACTGCTATAAATAAATACCTGAGAGTGGGTAATTTATAAAGAAAAGAGGTTTAGGGCTGGGCACAGTGGCTCACACCTGTAATCCCAGCACTTTGGGAGGCCGAGGTGGGCAGATCACGAGGTCAGGAGATCGAGACCATTCTGGCTAACACATGAAATCCCGTCTCTAATAAAAATACAAAAAAAAATTAGCAGGGCGTAGTGGCAGGTGCCTGTAGTCCCAGCTACTCGGGAGGGTGAGGCAGGAGAATAGCGTAAACCCAGGAGGCAGAACTTGCAATGAGCTGAGATAGCACCACTGCACTCCAGCCTGGGCAACAGAGTGAAACTCCGTCAAAAGAAAAAAAAAGGTTTAATTGGCTCATGGTTCCGCGTACTGCACAGAAAGCATGGTGTTGGCTTCTGCTGGGCTTCTGGGGAGTCTCAGGAAACTTACAATTATGGTGGAAGGCGAAGTGGGCGTGAGCACCTCATATGGCCAGAGCAGGAAGAAGTGGAGGGAGATGCCACATACTTTTAGGCAACCAGACTCATGAGAACTCACTACCACAAGAACAGCACCAAGGGGGAAATCCACCCCCATGATCCAGTCACCTCCTACTAGGCCTCATCTCCAACACTGGGGTTTATAATTCAACATGAGATTTGGGCAGAGAGACAGACCTAAATCGTATCATGAGGATTCTTTAAAGAATTGATAAGGAAGTTTTGCTTGGTCTCCAGATACTAACAAATGACAGGTAAAAAGTTACTAAATAGCAAGTCTTGATTTTTATTTCTGCTTATAGGACCCAACAGATTTTTGGTGGTCTGTGTACTCAGGCCAGCTGCCTCTTTATTTTTCATTTAAAGCTTAGTATCTTTTTGTCTGTCTTTTAAAAATACATATGTTATTTCTTCCATTGTATGGCAGGAGGAAGTATTTTAAAAGGCCTTGAGTTAGGAAAAGTAAATTTCTGGATGGAGTCCAGGATTACAGCAGCCTCCTCCACTGGGGAGAAACCTAGCCAACATTAAATTTCCCATGTAGCATCATTAAACATTCTCTTTGTTGCCCTAGTTCATGATTTTATTGTTTAATCAGTTCACACTGACAGTCTTGTAGGCTACAGTTCTGTTTGACAGTCGAGTACATACTATTTCCATTATATTACATTCCAATATGTTCTAAAGGAATATGATATATGTGTGCATGGAGGAAACGTAAGTGACACCAAGTGGGCAATTATATTTCTCCTTGAATCTGACTTAATTTTAAGGATTGACATTTTCCCCTCCTGTTAGCAAATTGTCATTAATTGTTCACCTTCACTTTGATATCCTATATTTTGTACCTCTTCAAATTTTACAAGATTTTAAAACCCTGGTTCCTCCATTCTAGCTAATGGGAACTATTTTGCTTTTGTGCTATTTGGAAATTTCACAGGCTTTGAAGTTGATGTGTGTATTTTATATTATTTTGTTCAGAAAAGTAGCTAACACCATTTAATAACTACCGTACACTTGTCTAGTTTCTTGCTTGCTTCTTTGTTTCAGAGGTATCAATAGTTTCTTTTCATTAAATTGTTAATAAACTTACAGATTAATAATGACTTTCTTGAGGGCAGAAATTAAGACTTTCATTCTATTGAATCCTCAGGATATGACCCAAAAACTGGCCACAGAGTTAATGTTTTATAAATATATTTTGCTTATTCTCATCTTAAGCAGGAAAAAACCCATCAAATAATAGACATAAAGCATAAAAATTAATGAAAATGTAAAAACTACACAGGTGAGTGATATGGTCAGGCTTTGTTTCCACACCCAGATCTCATCTTGAATTGTAGTTCCCGTAATCCCCATGTGTCAAGGGAGAGACCGGGTGGAGGTAACTGAATCATGGGAGTGGTTTCCTCAATGCTGTTCTTGTTGACAGTGAGTTCCCAAGAGATCTTTTACACTTCTCTCTGCACTTCTCCTTCCTGCCATCTTGTGAAGAAGGTGCCTTACTTCCCCTTTGCCTTCTGCCATGATTGTAAGTCTCCTGAGGACTCCCTGGCCATGTGGAACTGTGAGTCAATAAACCTCTTCATAAATTACCCAGTCTCAGACAGTTTTTTATAACAGTATGAAAATGGACTAATACAGTGGGTAAGAACATGGATTTTAGAGCCACACAGCTCCAAGTCCAAATCCTGGATATGCTACTGGATAATGATGTAATCTGGATAAGTTAATGATATCTCTGTCTTTGTGTCCTTATCTGTAAACTGCAGATAATATGTCTTATAAAATTTTAATGAAAACTGAATAAAATAGTGCATGTAAGCACAATAATTAGCTCATAGTTAACACTGAATAAATAGTATATATCATGTTAATTATTAGCAGTAATATCAATATTAGTATTATTAATAGTATTAATATCAATATTGAAAGAGTGATCCTTTTTGGTATCAGATCCTAATTCTGACATTTGCTAGGGTTTTTCTCCAAGTTTTATTGAATTATAATTTACAAATTTAAATATATGTGTATTTAAGATATACAACACAGCGTTTTGATATAACTATATTTTGTGTAATGATTTCCACAATCAAGTTAATTAACATGTGTAATCTCATATAGTTATTATACTATTTTCTTTTTTTGTGGTAAGAACACTTAAGATCTACTTTCTTAGCAAATTTCAAGTGCATAATGAGTGATTATTAACAATAATCACCACGCTGTACAATAATCTTCAAGCTTATTCATTGTAAGTTGAAAGCTATCTGTTCTGTGGCCTGTGTCAGGTAAGGTCTTTTGAGAAGCTAATGCCAAGACAGGATTAGATGTGCAAGAGGCTTGTTGTGGAAAGTGGTTATGAAGGATAAAGATGGATGGAACAAGAGACGGCAGGTGATGCCATTCTGGCACCTGTGAAAGGGGAGTGGGAAGGAAGGAGGCTGTTGTAGGAGCTGCAGTTCTGAGTGCGGTCCTGAGAAATTCCTGGCTAGGCCAATGCAGGGTCTCAGAGCGATTTATAGGATTCCTGCATTGAGCAGGAGTGGACTAACTATGGTGCCACTGCTGTATTCTGTCATGTCCTGGCGGCATGGCCTTAGCATGAGTGCCAGGATCTGAAGATGCAGCCACATTTTCACCTATGCTGCCAGCAGCAGCTTTTCCTGAATGGAGATCTGAGTAGTGCACCTCCATGCCCACCCCTTGGTCTTAAGGTCTATTTTTCCACTTGTTAGAGTCTCTGTTTGTCATCAGTGGCATAAGCAACACACAAAAAACTCCATTGAGGTACTGTAAGATTTCACTTGGATAATTTATCTGAAGTACCTGGAACATAGTCAAGTGTTCAGAAAATGTTCATTCCTTTCCTTTTCCCCCAGTTTTTCCTTCTATTTTTAATTTCCCATCCCATAAAGGTAGATACCCAATCTTTTCTGAATACTTTTAGTGTCAAGATTCCAGCAAATAGCTCAACATGGAAAAATCCTCACTTTTGTCTCATCTTGTAATCTTGGGTAAAATGTACTGACTGAAGTTGAAATACCGAGTTAATGGCTTTGGCACTCTTCTTCCTTTATCTGTGCAAACAGCCTTGGAAAGAGAAAAAAAAAAAAAAAACAGAAAAATGAAAAGTAATTCATTTTTGGCATTAGATTTTTTTCTTGAGGGAATAAAACTTGTGTCTTAGTGAGATTAAATCATTTATGGAAACACTGTGTCTTGAATGCTTTGTCCTATTCAAGTCGTGGGGGCACATTCATGAAATAGAAACTGTTTAGATCAGAGAAGATGAGTTAAGTGGGGAAGACTGGTATCTTGATCATATCAGGGTTCTCTGACACAAACCCTTCTGAATTCCAGCCAAATAATAGAGCACACAAAACTAGGGCAGAGGTTGAAATAATTGCATATTACACAGAAAAATTGAAAAATATAAAACATAATTAATGGGATTAGAATTCTACAAAATATTATATAAGCTATGGCAAGCAGATGATATATAAATACACATAGTTTTTAAATGATTCTTTCTATACACATTCTTTTAAAGTTGCTCTTGGGAGAAGCACACACTTTGCTTTTTGCTTCTGCTTTGACTGTAACACGTCACAAAAGTGTTGTTAGTTTCAAAACACTTTCATGGAGAAGCTTTCCCAGCTCCAAACACAATCAGTTTAAATTCATTATTTTCCAGATTGCATAATATTGTGTGGTTGTCTTTGGGTGCCTTAACATATAAGCAATATTTTAAAATATATATTATTCTCTGCGGAAAATTTCTCAATAAAGCCCCTTTGATTCCATGGTTGGCTTAACAAGGTTAATCCTGTCTTTATCTGTTCATTTTGGATATTTGAATTGAGTTTTGTTGAGATTCTTTCTATGAGAGGGAAGAGAGAGAGCACTCAGGTTTTTGTGATGGCATTTGAAGCTCTACATGATCAGATTTCCTACTAAAGAACTTCAAGAATTCCTCACTGCTTGTAGGAAAAAAAGGCAGATAATTTGGCCTAGACGTCATTTCTAAATAATTGCATATTTAAAGTTACTAAAAATACAAAGAATAATAAAATGAGCACACATATATCCAAAACCTAGGCTTGTCAAATCTGGACATTTTGCTATTTCAGATATTTGCTATGATTGAATAATTTTTATTCTAAAATGAGTCTGAAAATTAGAGCTAGAGTTGTAGGCTCCTGTGATATCCTTCATCTAATCTAATTCCCACTCTTCCAAGAAGTAACCAATGTCCTAATTTGATGTGCATCATTCATGCAAGTGTCTTTGTCCTATTATATATGTAATACAGTGTGTCTAAAAATAATTCATGACATTTACTAGGTTTTAAAATGTACATAAAAGTTGTATTCTGTATATCCAACTGAAACACATTTTTGTGTGTGGCATAGGAGTGAGGATACACTTTTTTTTCTTTTTATAAACGAATAATGTTACTACTCTTCATCATGTATAGTTTAAAATCGTTCCTACCTCATTTTGTATATTTGTTTAGGTGTTTTTGTTTTTTTCAATTTCTCTTTGAATCAGTTGTGCTAAGTTACATTTTTCTAGAAAATGGCCCATTTCTTTTACATTTTCAAACTTGTTAACAAAGTTTTCCAGAGATTAGCTTTAATGTTTTTCGCTTTCTATTATTTTTATAACATATCCACTTTTCAAACTTTTAAGACCTATGATTAACTTTGCTGTCTGCTTTGTTTCCTAACTTCTCCAGAGGTTGTTCTATTATATTAAATTAATTTTTATAATGAAACACAGCTTTTAATTTTAATAATTCTCTCTATTATAGCTTTGTTTTCTATTTAATTTCTATTTTTATACTTCTTATTTCTTCATTTGGATGTTCTTTGGGTTTACACTTCAAAAATATTTCCAATTTGTTAAATTTTAAGCCTAGCATTTTAATTTTCATGTCTTTTGTTTATAATACAGCAATGTCGAGTTACAATTTTTTCTCCAATCACTGCTTTAATCAATTTCTACTTGTTTTGACATTATTATTC
Organism: Piliocolobus tephrosceles; assembly: GCF_002776525.5. Lineage (NCBI taxonomy): Eukaryota > Metazoa > Chordata > Mammalia > Primates > Cercopithecidae > Piliocolobus > Piliocolobus tephrosceles. The sequence continues at coordinate 166,285,442 of NC_045434.1, read as the reverse complement.
ACAGAGTTTATATTCTTGGGTGGAGTGGTAAAAGGTGATGAACAAAAATAATTAATAAGTGGTAAAATATATTTTATGGGTGATAAATGCCATAAAATACGTTCAAGGTAAGGGAATGAGGCATTCTGGGGGTAGAGATGGGATTTTTTGCTATTTTAAATAGAATTATTAGGCAAGACCTTACTCACAAGATGATATTGGTGTAAAAACTTGAAAGAAGCACCCTTGCCAATATCTAGGGGAAAAGCATTTAAACAGAGGGAGCTGAAATTTCAAAAACTCTGAGGCAGAAGCAAGGTTAAAGTATTTTTTTCTTGAGTTTCCATTTCTTTATATATTAAACTAAAGTTTGGCCTGCAGCAGGGTTTCCTGACTTTCAGACTTTGGACATTTGCAAATAACCTTCCTGTTATTTACCTTATTCACATACCACCCAAAGAGTGTATAATGTGTTGCCAAAAAATGCAGAGAGATGGAGTAGAGGTGCTACTTATGTTAGCTTCAACCTAAGCAGGAACTTGTTTTTTGAATACTTATTAAGATAAATTTATAAATTCAATAATAATTAAATTGTCTGTGTGAAAACTAAAATCATTCAGTATTACCAGTGAAATGAGGGCTGCACTTAGGAAAATAGATTTAAATTAGAAAACTTAAACTCTTGTTTAGTTCTATTTCCATGTGTTTATAAATTGACTACTGAATGAACATAGATAATTCTATAATTTTCCATAGATATAATTTTTCTGATTCTCCTTCAAAATCTAAAATACCCTAAGTGTGATAAAGAAATGTTGTTGGTCATCAGTGTGATGGTCCCTGACTTACAATGATTCAACTTAACAACTTTTCAACTTTACAATGACGTGAAATTTTCGCAATCTCAATGTAATGTACAGTATTCAATAAATTACATGAGATATTCAATACTTTGTTATAAAATAGACTTTGTGTTAGATGGTTTTGCCCAACTGTAACGTAAGGCTTATGTAAGTGTTCTGAGCACATTCGAGTAGGTTAGGCTAAGCTATGATGTTCAGTTGATTAGGTGCATTAAATGCATTTTTAACATAATGTTTTCAACCTATGATGGGTTTATTGGGAGGTAATTTCACGGTTAAGTTGAGGATCATCTGTATGATTTTTTTAACTTCTATTTTAAGTTCAGGGGTACATGTGCCAGTTTGTTAAAGTATTTGAGGCAGCAAGGAAGTAGGTATGGCTGGAGCAAAAAAAGTAATTATTATAGTTGTCATCTTTCACATGTTACTCTTCCTGCCATTTCTGTTTATTTTATCATTTTAAATTCCATCTACCATGTCTCCTAAATTTCTTAAATATTTATCTGTCAGTACTTAGGAGTTTCTTCAGGTCTATTTTCCATTTCACTAATTATTTCTTAAGCTTGTTTTAGGCTGCTGTTTATATTTCCTTCCAATTTTAATATTAACAGCTGTGTTTTTTCATTTATATATTCTCTCTCAAATACATCTTTTTAATGATGTCTTATCCTTCTTTCATATACATTATATCTTCTTTTATATCTTTAATCATTTTAAAGATTGTACCTTTAATCATATTAAACGTTCTTATTTAATAATTTCTATCTATTAACTAAAGTTCTTAGAGGTCTCTTGCTACTGCTTTGCTACTTTTCCCTAATGATTGTTACTCCAGGAACTATGTAATTTTTCTTTGTGAGGTTGTAATTTTTCTTTCTTTCAGTGAGGTTTTAACTAGGGAAACATTTGTAAACTTGTTTGAAGGTATGTCCTATCAGATGGATTTCTGCTTGCTTCTTCTTGGAGCCCCCAAAATAATAGCTGTGTGTATCCCTTTTATGTTAATTTCTCAGCTTGTAGTTTTTTCGATCATTCACATAGTATTGATTCACTTCTGCTGCTACTGCAAAGATTGTCACACTCCAATCTTGAGTGTCAGAAGTCTTTGGTAATAAATCACTAGAAATGACAATTTCAATTTTGTGGCCAGATTGACAAATAAATTTTATTTGTGCCTTCCTATAATGATAGATTTCTTAAACCCTTTACTCTATTTTTGTAGCCCTAGGAAGGCTCTTACACTCTGGGTAGATATCAGTTATGCATCCCTCTATCCCCAACATTTCAGGCCTAATGTCTCCTTTCTTTGTCCATTTACATACGTAAAAGTCAAGAGCTTTGTTAATCCCAGGGTCTTCTTATGAGCTTACTGGTGAGGTGTGCAGGGTTTTTGTTTCGATTTTTGTTTCTTTTTTTTTTAGTTTCTATGGATTTTCCTTTCTTGTTGGTTCACTTATGACTTTAAGTGATATTTGTTGTGTTTTATGGAGCTGTTCAATGTGACATACTGACAGAAGAAGATGGTGAACTGTTTTGACACTTTGTGATCTATTACCAGTTTATCTTTCTGGTTTTATATTTATTACCTGTTAATTTACTCATATTAGCTTAATGACTTGGCCAAATTGACAAGTTATTACATTGCTTCTCCTGTTTTTTTCTCCTGGATTTTTTCCACTGCCAATCTCTTAAATCCATATATAACCCATACATTGAGGCTCAGCTTAAATGTCGGTCCTTTCAGGAATCTGCCTTTCATATGCCAATGGGCAGGAGTATTTGCTCCTACAATGTCTTATCTGCACCTCTTCATTAGTGCCCATGGACTTCCCCATCTATTGTGCTTGTTGTTATGCTCGTACCTTCTCCAGCATCACCCTGCCCTAGCATTAGACTCAGAACACATGATCCAGGACAAGATCTGTGCTTGGTTCATTCTGTGTGTAACACAGGCATAGCACTATGTCTTTCAGAGTCTGAGCATATATTAAACAAACTTGTATAAAAGTAGAGTTTTTTGTTTGTTTGTTTGTTTGTTTGTTTTTTTTTGAGACAGAGTCTCGCTCTGTCACCCAGGCTGGAGTGCAGTGGCCGGATCTCAGCTCACTGCAAGCTCCACCTCCCGGGTTTAGGCCATTCTCCTGCCTCAGCCTCCCGAGTAGCTGGGACCACAGGTGCCCACCACCTCGCCCGGCTAGTTTTTTTGTATTTTTTTTTTTTTTTTTAGTAGAGACAGGGTTTCACCGTGTTAGCCAGGATGGTCTCGATCTCCTGACCTTGTGATCCACCCGTCTCGGCCTCCCAAAGTGCTGGGATTACAGGCATGAGCCACTGTGCCCGGCCAAAAGTAGAGTTTTAAGCAGAAGCTGTAATATAAACATATCATGAATGGAATTGGTCTATCCAGTGAATGCTTAGATTAGATGTCTGTAAATCTATTCCAATTTTAAGACCTAATAAAAATAATAATAAAAATGGTAGGAGACAACTAAATGCCTAGGCAGATAGGGGTAGGTCCCCAGTGAAACCCCACCTCCAAGCCGAAGACAGTTTAAAGCCTAAAAGCCAAGGTACAAGTTAAATCCTTAGGCTGGATTGAGAACTCGTCTTCCTGTTTGGCATGCTTTCCTCTTGATCCCCACCCTTCACCTATTTTACCTACACCTACCCTTTCTTAATTGTTTTTCTACAGTGTCATGCCTACCTTTGAGTGGTGACTGTGCTTTAATGTTTATTGGATACTCACAAACCAATCAGCATGCACTTCCCATCCTGTGCCTACAAAGACCCCAGACTCAGTTGGTAGAGGGGTAGACAGCCTGACTTTGGGGAAGAGACAACCTGACTCTGGGGAAGATCATCTGCCCTTCCCATCCCCTCTCTAGTTTCCCTCTCCACTGAGAGCCGTCTTCATTGCTCAATAAAATTCTCTGCCTTCACCATCCTTCAGTCGTCTGCATGGCTTCATTCTTCTTGAACAATGGACAAGAACTTGAGACCCACCAAGTGTGGCAACCCAGAAAGTCTATCACGCTGGCTCTTTGTCCTCACTGGTGGAGGCCAGCCACCTCACACAATGAGGCAAGGGGCCAACTGAGTTGCTAACATGCCACCGTGGCACTAATGTCCCCTCTGGGGCTTCAGGATCATGGGCACCCTCACATGGGCACTGCCACGTTCCCCTCAAGGCGACACACCTGATCTGACCACGGGCCCTGCACGGAGCTTGTTCCTGTATTGGCAGTCAGAGCAGCCGGCTGGGTTCCTCACTCACTCGCTCATGTGCTCCCTCCCACAAGGGGTTGAGTGCAGTAGGCTGAGTAGAGGGGGAACCCCTGCCATGAGTTCAGCATTCATTCAAAAATCCTGCATCAATAATAGCCCAAATGGTTAAGCCTATTATGTTTCAGGCACTTTGCTAGGTGCTTTACTTAGATGATCTCTAATTCCCCCTGACAATTCAGAAAAATGGATAAGGTTAAGGTAGTTGCTCAAGATCAGAGGCAGTAAAAGTCTGAGCTGAGATTTGGATCTAGATCTATCTAGCTCCCAAAGACAACAAAAGGCAAATGTACATCATTGCCAAAAGAGGAAAGCAATAAGCTTTAGTGAAGAGAAAGCGTTGTTTATTTCATGTAGATGGTCAGAGATGGTAGACTGAAGTAGATGAAATTGGAAGAATGCCACTCATTTGTTAAGGTACGGTTCCAGTGTCCCCTCGTCCAGGAAACACTGACTCCTCTGCCTAGATAGTTTCTTCCTTCTGGTTTTCCTCAGTCCTCTCTGTATTTACCACAATTGTTACATTTTAATCATTTGATTTTAATAATCTGTTTATGGGTTTTTTCTCCACTAGCCAATGACTGTCTTAAGGATAGGAACTTTAATTTTTTACTCTTTTTTCATGCTATTCTCCTAAAATATTAATGTGTTTCTATCAAAATGTTTACATAACATATTCTGGTCTCAGCAATTCATAATGCAAATAAGTAAATAAAGGTTCTAAGAACTCTTGCAAAAGAGATTTGTTTAGCCTCAGCTAAATTAACATTTCCCAATTCTGTTTGACCAAAGAACTCTTTTTTTTAGAACACTTATTGATATTTGTGTACTAATATTTTGGAAAATAAACCTTGATATAGTTTTCATACATGACTTTCTTTAATGTTTCTTTTCTCTTTGTTTTTGGGGTGATAAGTAAGAAGTGGAGTTCACTAATTTTATAATATAAAATAAATTTTCATCATATCAATTGCTAAAAGAATGTATGCTATGTAGCAAGCAGTAAACAGTTTGTTAAAGAAAACTGCTTTCTTGGTAAGAAAAAGTACTTGGCATTTCTGTCTTTGAGGTAACCACACTTGTCCTAGGAATGTGTGTGTGCCTGCATGGTGTGTGTGTGTGTGGCGGGGGGGGGGGGGGGTGTGGTATGTGTGATGGGGCATCCCTAAATCCAATCCAAATTTGCTCCTCACTTTGATTACTCTTTTAGATTGTTATTTCATTCCTTCACAGGCATAGACTTCTTTGTCTGCTGCTTCTGTTGAAGCACATAAATCCAAGTGGCAGCTGTAATATTTAGAAGTACAAAATACATGGGAAAGGGCTCAACAGTTTTCTCACTGCTAATGGCAGCCAAGGGCTGAGCTGTGTGTGTCATAAATGGTAGGGCTGTCCAAAGGAAAAACTCCTTTGTAGGCAGTTTTATCCTCTTTTAAATTTTCTGCTTTTAAAGAGTGGAATCTTTCAGTAGCAGAAGCAGTTACAATCAAACCTCACCTGTTTTTTATATCTCACAGCTCCTTGGGGAACAAAGCAAATGAAGATGACCCAGGGAAAAAGGGGTAGTGATGCCAAGTTCTTAGCAGAACAGCTTTCCGAAAGACGGGCTATGCAGACGTGCTTTTCTGTTTTATAACCATTTTGGTATCTCTTGCCCCATGAAATGACGCTTGAAAAGTCTCCTTTTCTGCAGCCATAAATGCCTCTACCATGATCCTCAGGAAAACACTCATAAAACACACTCGTGAGGAATTCAATGTTATTTGTCTCATGAGTCTCCAGTATACTACATATGTAGGCATAGACCTATATTTAATACCAGAGCATTTGAAAGTAGTGCACCCCAAGATTCTCAGTGCCCAGTATAATTATAAAGCACTTGTTAAAGTAGAGTGAAAAAGATGATTTTATTCCTTAATGTTGTTTTTGTTTTATTTACTATGCTTGGTAAGTAGGTAGACTTCTAAATAAAAAACAAAAGTTACTTTTAAAATATTGCTGGTGGCTGAGCGTGGTGGCTCACGCCTGTAATCCCAGTGCTTTGGGAGGCCAAGGCAGGCGAATCACGAGGTCAGGAGATCGAGACCATCCTGGCTAACATGGTGAAACTCCATCTCTACTAAAAATATACAAAAAAATTTACTCGGGAGGCTGAGGCAGGAGAATGGCATGAACCTGGGAGGCGGAGCTTGCAGTGAGCCGAGATCGCACCACTGCACTCCAGCCTGGGCGACTGAGCAAGACTCTGCTTCAAATAAATAAATAAATAAATAAATAAATAAATAAATAAATAATAAAATATTGCTGGTAACATTTTGATCAGGAAAAATACCATTATTGAGGACCTACCATGGATCAGCATTATGCGTTTTATTCCACTAAATTCTTACAATGCTCTTATAGGGTAACACTTATTCTCATTTTACATATGAAGAAAAAGATCTCAGAGGCTGAGAGGTCATAGAGTTATGAAATGCTGGAGCTAATGTCTGAAACAAGGTTTTCAACATCTCCAAGGGTATAATAGGAATGCTGGAGGAGTGGGGGCAATTTTAGGTCAAGTTATCTGTGAGATAGTATCTGCAGCAAGACATGAGGACATGAGCCCAGAGTCGCTGTGTTGCAGGATTTTTCTCAGCCCATTTACTGGACTCTCAGAAGGGGTGCCATCTACTCAGCCCGCTGTGCTCAACCCCTTGCAGGAGGGAGCACACTAGTGAGCAAGTGCAGAACCTGGCCGGCCACTCCATGGAGCAAGCTCTGTGTGGGGCCTGCATCTAGACCAGGTGTGCCACCTCAAGGGGAATGCAGTGGCCCCCAGGTGAGGGTTCCCGTGACCTTGAAGTCCCAGAGTGGGTGTTACAATGCTTCTCTAGTGCCACCATCCATTGATAGTGGCCTGTTAGCAGCTCAGTTGGCTCCTTGCCTCATTGCATGGGGTGGCTGCCCACTGCCACTGAAGGCAAAGGGCCAGTATGACAGCCTTTCTGGGTACCCATACTCAGTGGGTCCTGAGCTGTTGTCCCGCATCCAAAAAGAATGAAGTCACATGGATGGTTGAAGTTTGGTGAAGGTAGATAATTTTATTGAGCAATGAAAATGGCTGTCAGTGGAGAGGGGAGCTGGAGATGGGATGGGAAGGGCAGGTCCTCTCCCCCAAAGTCAGGTTGTCTCTTCCCTAAGGTCAGACCATCTCACCTTCTACCTCCTGAGTCTGGGATCTTTATAGGCACAGGATGGGGAGCGCATGGTGATTTGTTTGTGAGTATGCGAAAAAGGTTAAAGCAAAAAACACCACTCAAAGTTGGGCATGACAGTGTAGAAAACCAATTAGGAAAGCATAGGTATATGTAAAATAGGTGAAGGGTGGGGATCTATCAAAGGAAAGCATGCCAAACAGGAAGACAAATTCTAAATCCAGTCCGAGGATTTAACTTGTAGCTTGGATTTCAGGCTTTAAACTCTCTTTGTCTTGGAGGTGGGATTTCACTGGAGACCCGACACTATCTGCCTAGGCATTTGGCTGCCTCCTGTTACTATCAATTGCAGGAAGACATTAGCTAAGGATGTCAGAATAGAAGGTATGGACAGAACTGGGGCCATTAATGCAATTTGTCTATCATGCTAGGGCATAGTAAACAAGGAGTGAAATGGCACAAAAAGAGATTAACGAAGTAAGCAGGGTTTGCACAACACAGGGCCTTGTGGGGTATGCTAACAGGGACTTCTTTTATTTTAAGGCCAAAAAGGAAGTCCCAGTGATGACTTGGACTAGGTGGTAGCAGTGGGCAGATTTGAGATATTTTGTTTCTGTTGAATGGACAGAATTCGGTGATGCTTTAAATGTGAGGGCTGACAGCGAGACATCACTCCAGGTCTCTTCTGTGGCCTCTTCTGTGATGGTGGTGCCATTCCCTAAGATGGAGAAGGGTGAGGACTAACTGAGGTTTGAGGGGCAGAAATCAAAAGTACCACTGGGGGCATAGAATTAGCTAGTGTCAAGTTAAAAGGAAACTAATACAGAAACTACTAGATATTTCTCCCAAAGAAGCATCTGTTACAGGAAAATGGCCACAAAGGTCAGGGGTGCATTATAACTTTCATAGCTCTTTGCATTTTGCTTTCATGGGCCCCTTCCTCCATTAAATTTTTTTAAATGTTTTATGACTATATTGGTGTAATGACAAATATAATCTAAGCTAGAATCAATAATCTAAGCTAGAATCACGGTGTAATGACACATATAATCTAAGCTAGATGACAAATATAATCTAAGCTAGAATATTTCTTCTGATGAAAAAATAAAAATGAAAACATTTCTTTGGCCTCTGAATTGTGGGCCCAAGGTACTGTGCCTGATGGATATGTTGGCTCTCATAACAGTGTTGAGATGAAGGGAGAGCGAAAGGCGAATGGGGTGTTCCAGCAACACTAAGGTCCTGCCACCAATGGGCTAGAGTTCGTGAGCTGCACTTATCCACTGATGGCACTGGAACCACCAAATGCTGCAACCTCATTGTTCCCTCAATTGCTGCAGCTGCTCAAAGTGCCATCACAGAAATTTCTGGAATGATCACAACTGCCACTGAGCAGAAAATATCAGGGTTGCCATTGCCAGAGGTACTGCCAACTGATGAACTGTTCTTAATTTCTTCTCCTTTCTCATCTCCCTTTAGTATGTTTTATTGCCAGAACGTGATGGGAAGTCAGCAGGCTTGGGAGTCTGGGGCCTGTCATTTGCAGGCTTCCAGTCCTACCAGTCCAGGAGACCACAAGAGAGCAAAATCTGGGTTGATAATCAACCAATAAGTATCTGGCACATGCATGTGAAGTTTGAGATGTCTGTGAAACATACCAATGGAAATGTCAAGTGAGAGCACTTTGAGGGGGGTATGGAGAAATGAGTTGGACAACTAAGCCTGGAACTAAGATCACCAACATTTCCACCAGATAAAAGAAGAAAAACTGGCAGAAGAGCCTGAGAAGAAATCCAAGTGGAAAAGCAGCCAAATGTAGAAGCTAAGAGGGGAGAATGTTTTTAGAAAGCGTGGATGATCAGCTGCGTTAAACACTGCTGAAAGGCTTAAGAAGACAAAAACATGAAAATGTCATTGGATTTCACATCATGGTCATTGTTGGTAACCTTGACGAGGGTAATTTCAATCAAGAGCTATGCACAGGGGCCAAAATGGCTTCATGCTTTCTGATTTACTTTATGAAATCCCCTGTGGTATGTGGATTATTACCTCACACATCTACTGAGTTCCAAACTCAGCTTTCTGACAAGTTCAGTCTTGTTTCTACTATCTCAATAAGTTATAAAATAATCACTGTCCTTCCTTTATGAGCAGTAACACTGAGAAATAGAAGGTTCCAATCCCTTCTTGCAGAAATTCTGGCCATGTGCAACTTGGACGACATGGAATCTCAAATTAAAAAATATTCTTAGATGCAAAATTCCAAGGCCTGAAGGATTTCTCATCGGTAAGTGCTTTGAGTGTGCACAGATGTAAACCAGGAGTGGGTATGGTCTTCCCATTACCACCTCCCCAACACTTATTTTATCATCCTTTCTTTAAAGAGCAGAGAAGTTTTGGTGTTCTGATCCCTTTATTTTAAGGCAATGGCAGAGAACTTTAGATCACATCTGTCAGCTAAAAAATCCAAGGAAGCTGTTGCATGCTAGTCAGCCTGCAGAAGATGAAAGGTCAAATAATAACTGGTGAGGTGAGAGGAGCTGTGAAAGAGGAAAATGAAAATCTATTGAAAAATGAGGAGTTACCATGTAAGGCTAAGTAGCTGAGAAGGGCCCCAGGAGAACATTCTTAGCTGATTCCAAGAAGTCCATGGAATTACTAGTGGCACCACCAACAGGAATATTAAGATAGAGAAAGAATCCAAAGAAGAATCATATTTTGTCATCTCTGGGGCATTAAATTTTCTGGGAAAATCAGGTACATTTCTTTTTCCAATTCCTAAGTTTGTCTTTTGGCTACATTGCTGTAATGACTTCCTTATTTATCTCCCGGCCATTGGTATAAGCCCTGATTATGACTCTCTACACTATAGAAGAGATGATATTCCAAACACACAAGTTTAACCACATAGTTTAAACTCTCCATTGCTTCCCATTACTTTCAGGATAAAGTGCAAATTCCTTAGGATAGCTTGTCTTTCTTATCTTCTCCACCTATCTCCCACCATGTACACATACACCCCTGCCCCAAACTCCAACTATAATAACTACTCCCATTTATCCTGGATAATTCCTGTTTTTCATTCTAGCTTAGATTTCACCTCATGTGGAAAAAAAAAAAGAAGTCTTCTCTAATCTCTAAGACTGGACTAAGTTCCTTCATGATGTACCTCTATCCATGCCTTAACATATTTCTCTATATAGATTATTTGCCTGATTTCTCCACTAGACTGTAAACTCTTGAGAGTTGGGACTATATCTTGTTCACTATTATAACTTGTATTAATCTGTTTTCATACTGCTGGAAAAGACATACCCAAGACTGCGAAGAAAAAGAGGTTTAATTGGACTTACATTTCCACATGACTGGGGAGGTCTTAGCATCATAGTGGGAGGCAAAAAGCACTTCTTACAAGATAAGTGGCAGCAAGATAAAATGAAAAAGATGCAAAACTGGGAACCCCTGATAGAACCATCAGATCTCGTGAGACTTATTCACTATCATGAGAACAGTATGGGTGAAACTGCCCCCATGATTCAAATATCTCCCACTGGGTCCCTCCCACAACACATGAGAATTATTGGAGTACAATTCAAGAGGAGATTTGGGTGGGGACACAGAGCAAAACCATATCATTCCACTGCTGGCCCCTCCAAATCTCATGTCCTCACATTTCAAAACCAACCATCCCTTCCTAACAGTTCTCCAAAGTCTTAACTCATTTCAACATTAACCCAAAAGTCCATAGTCCAAAGTCTCATCTGAGACAAGGCAAGTTCCTTCTGCTTATGAGCCTGTAAAATCAAAAGCAAGCTAGTTACTTTCTAGACACAATGGGGGTACAGGTATTGGGTAAATACAGCCATTCCAAAGGGGAGAAATTGTCCAAAACAAAGAGGTTACGGGGCTCATGCAAGTCTGAAATCCAGTGGGGCAGTCAAATTTTAAAGCTCCAAAATGATCTCCTTTGACTCCAAAATGATCTCCTTTGACTCCAAAATGATCTCCTTTGACTCCATGTCTCACATCCAGGTCATGCTGATGCAAGAGGTAGGTTCCCATAGTCTTGGGCAGCTCTGCCCCTGTGGCTTTGCAGGGTATAACTCCCCCTCCTAGCTTCTTCCACAGGCTGGTGTTGAGTGTCTGCAGATGTTCCAGGTGCATGGTACAAGCTGTCAGTGGATCTAACATTCTGGGGTCTGGAGGATGGTGGCCCTCTTCTTACAGCTCCATCAGGCAGTGGCCCAGTAGGGACTCAGTGTGGGGGCTCCAACCCCATACTTCCCTTCCAAACTGCCCTAGCAGAGGTGAGTGCCCCACCCCTGTAGGAAGCTTTTGTCTGGGCATCCAGGTATTTCTATACATCTTCCAAAATCTAGGTGGAGGTTCCCAAACCTCAATTCTTGACTTCTGTGCACCCAGAGGCTCAACATCACATGGAAGCTGCCTAAGTTTGGGGTTTGCACCCTTTGAAACTATGGGCTGAACTGTACATTGGCCCCTTTCAGCAATGGCTGGAGCAGCTGGGATGCAGGGCACCAAGTCCCTAAGCTGCACACAGCATGGGGACCCTGGGCCAGGCCCACAAAACCATTTTTCCCTCCTAAGCTTCTGGGTCTGTGGTGGGAGGGGCTGCCATGAAGACCTAGGACATGCTCTGGAGACATTTTCCCCATTGTCTTGAACATTAACATTTAGCTGCTTGTTACATATGCAAATTTCCACAGCCAGCTTGAATTTCTCCTCAAAAAATGGGTTTTTCTTTTCTGCTGCATCATCAGGCTGCACAATTTCTGAACTTTTATGCTGTGTTTCCTTTTAAAATGGAATGTTTTAACAGCACCCAGGTCACATTTTGAATGCTTTGCTGCTTAGAAATTTCTTCTGCCAGATATCCTAAATCAGCTCTCTCGAGTTCAAAGTTCCACAAATCTCTAGGGCAGGGGCAAAATGCCACCAATCTCTTTGCTAAAACATAGCAAGAGTTACATTTGCTCCAGTTCCCAACAAGTTCCTCATCTCCATCTGAGACTACGTCAGCCTGGACCTTATTGTTCACATCACTATCAGCATTTTTGTCAAAGCCATTTAACAAGTCTCTAGGAGGTTCTAAACTCTCCCACATTTTCCTGTCTTCTTCTGAGCCCTCCAAACTGTTTCAACCTTTGCGTGTTACCAAGTTGCAAAGTTGCTTTCACATTTTCAAATATCTTTTCATCAACACCCTGATCCTGGTACCAATGTACTATATTAGTCCATTTTCACGCTACTGATAAAGACATACCTGAGACTGGGAAGAAAAAGAGGTTTAACTGGACTTACAGTCCACATGGCTGGGGAGACTTCAAAATCATGGCAAGAGATGAAAGGCACTTCTTACATGATGGTGGCAAGAGAAAGATGAGGAAGATGCAAAAGCATCTTCTGATAAAACCATCAGATCTCGTGAGACTTATTCACTACCATGAGAACAGTATGGGGGAAACTGCCCCCATGATTCAAATTATCTCCCACCAGGTCCCTCCCACAACACATGGAAATTATGGAAGTACAATTCAAGATGAAATTTGGTTGGGGACACAGAACCAAACCATATCATGACACTAATGCCTAGCACAATGTGTGGCTCATTTTATCAATAAAGACTCATTGAATAAATAAACTCATGAAAGAGAGAAAAACAGCTAGGACAATTCCAGGGGCTGAACTGAGCCTGGATATTCATCACTCAAGATATCTCAAGGGAGTGCAGCCAGGAAGGAATCATTGTTGAAAGACTGAGGGTCAAAGTCAATAAATCCAGACCATATGTCAGGTCCAAAGACAGAATGTCAACCTAAGAATGAGTTGGCAAATAAAGAGTTTGTGAGTTTACAGAAATATAGGACAAGGTATGAGGAATAACTGAAGGTGAGAGGTTTAGGAGGAAGGTGGATGTCCTGTTCATTTGGGCTGCTATAACAAAATACCTTTGATTTGGTGGCTTATAAACATCAGAAATATATTGCTCCCAGTTCTGAACACTGGGAACTCCAAGATCAAGGTACTGACACAATCAATGTCTGTGGAGGGCTCTCTTGTTCATTGTTAGCGCCTTTCACTGTGTCCTTACAGTGGAAGGGGCAGGGCAACTGTCTGGGGCCTATTTTATAAGCCCACTAATCCCATTCATGAGGGTGTCAACCTCATGACCTAATCACCTCCCAAAGTCCTGACTTAATACCATCATCTGGGGGATTAGCTTTCACATACGAATTTTGGGGTAACACATTCAGACCATAGTAGTGGAGAATCATCAGTTTGGAGCCCTTTTGTGTGTAATCATCAGGTCTAGTGGAAGTGGGGAGAAGAGCTTCAAGGGGCTCATCTAAGCTGACCTGCATGTATACACAAAAGTGTAACAGACACATCACAGGGTACTGGAATCAGATTGCTTGCATTTGTATCCTGGCTCCTCCACCTCTTACTAGCTCTGTAACTTTGAAGAAGTTGCTAGCCCTTCTACACATCAGCTTTTCGCATCTGAAAACAATGATACTAATAGTGCCAAACTCTTAAATTCACTGTGATTTGTTGGTTTGTTTATCTGGAGACAGGATCTTGCTCTTGCACTCAGGCTAGCAGGCTAGACTGCAGTGGTTCTATCACAGCTCTCTGCAGCTTGATCTCCTGTGCTCAAGCAATCTTCTCACCTCAGCCTCCCTAGTAGTTGGGACTACAGGCATGCACCACCATGTCCTGCTTATTTTTAATTTTTTTGTAGAGATGGGGGATCTCACTATGTTGCCCAGGCTGGCCTGAAACTCCAGCCTCAAGTGATCCTCCCACCTTGGCCTCCCAAAATACTGGGATTACAAACTTGAGCCATTGCATCTGGCCTAAATTCACTGTAATTTTTAAATAAGCTGATTTGTGCAAAGCCTCTAAATTAGTGCCTGGTACATAAAAAGCTCTCAGTAAGTGTGAGCAATTAGTGAATGTTAATGATGCCTTCAAGATTAACACATGCCACATGTGTCCAGCCTTGCTGTGTTGGTCTACATTAAGGACTTTCCTACAGGCAAGTCCCCCTTTGTTTGGTATATGGTATCCTGTATCTCAGACTTTTTTCACTATGCATAATAGAGTTCTTTCTACCTGCAACATACACTTAAACAGAATATATTTAGAAGTTTAAGATACGAGGTTACTTAACAGCATTCTCTAGCACTGACATGAAACTACCAAGATCTTGTCCCATCTCCTTTCCTCCTGCTTACTATGGCTGGGGTCAAGGAGCATCGCTCCCTCCTTGAAGGCACTGAGGCATCCCCAGCAGGATTTCTGAGTCAGTGTCAAAGGCCCCATTTGGATATTGGACCCCAATCTGAATTGTGCAGCTTCATTTCCTAGGGAAGCCAAATTATTAATTTCATGATATAGGTAATGATACAGAGGCTTTGTCTTCTTAAAAAATCCTATTTAACATCTGGGAAGCTTTATCTTCACAGCAAAAATAAAGTAAAAAGGTGGATTCAGGATCCCTCCCTGCAGGATGTTGGGCTAGTGGGGACTCTCCTAGGCCCCATCAGTGCCTGCTCTCCCGACTGGGTGCAAAGGGTCCCTGTGGCCTGCAGCAAAGCAGCTTTTGGGCAGAAGTGGACAGTGCAAGTGCCCCTGAGAGATGGACAGGGAGCACAGCCTCCTTCGGTCTCCAGCACATCTCAAAGATGTCCAACTCAAAAATGATAAATTGCAGGGGACACCATTGGGCATCTTCAGGCTTCCCTGCCCCTGGGGATCATGGTGCTCACACAGGCACATCCCACACTCACTTCCACTCACACCTACACCTAGATTCTACTGACTCTGGCAAACAGACCCAGGCTAAATGCTAGGACCACCTCCCCAGAGCTGCTCACACCTGCCTAGGAGGGCTAGTCTCTTGCACCTGGGGAGTGGCCTATTTCCTCTAGCGCTAGCCAGGGCAGATGGATGACTTGGCCAAGGACCCTGTTCCCACAAGGACAGAGGGTGGGCAGGCACTTGGCTGCTAACAGAGCAGCCCTGGTCACCCCGTAGGGCCTGACTTCAAGCAAAGGGACACCCAATGTCCTGACAACAGCTTCTTCTGCAGTCATCTCTCCAGGGACCATCAAGGAGTAAACTCAGGGCAATGCAGGGCATGAGGGTCACTGGCACTGGCCTCCTGGAGGGCTCTAGCTCTTTGGACCAGATGGTTTGGTCTTGGCTTGGGGTCAGTGGCTGCTTCTTTCCCCAAGATCCACTGGCAATTGCTCTGTTGAGACAGCTGGAAGGCATCGGGGACCCAGGAGTGTATCCTGAAGAAAAACTCCCAAAGAAGAGGATACTTGGGGTCAGAGTCTTAAGGAATGCAGAGTGCATTCTGGGTAGAACCTCCACTGAAGCCTGACAGGTGGGGTGCTGGGCAGCAGCCAAGGAGGCCTGGAATCACACCCCACTGGAAATGGGTATTGTGGGCAGAGTCCAAGGCTCTGCACACCCCTCTCTCCCAGAATCTGGAAGAGACGACCCCCGCTCTGCTGGGAGGGAGGGTGGATGAGGCTCTTGGGCAGGCCTAGTGGTTTAGGGATAGCAGCTGAACAGTGTGGTGATCACAGCTTCAGGAGGCAGGTCCCAAGGCAACCAGTGCTAGTGACAGAGAACAGGCCTGCTGGCCTGGCTGGCAGCTCGTGCCTCCTGCTCACTCTCCCCACAACCTGGGAACCAGAAGGAAGAGTGTGACAGGCAGGGCTCAAGCAGCACCTGTGGAATCCCTGGAGAACTGGGGGCAGAGAAGACAAAGAGCAGGGCCTGCTCACACACATAGAGGAACACACACGGCAGTGCCCAGCCTGCCACTGTGGGAGCCGCGAGCTGCCCCAGCGGTTAATGTCACCCCGGCAGACTGGAGAGCTGACCAGGACCTTGGCCCTCTTTGACTCCAGGGTACATGAGCTCTGAGAAGAGCAGCTGGCCACACAGGGAGCCCCGGGAGTACTTGGGGTGGCAGCACAGCTGGGGGTGGTAGGTGTGCACCACTGGCTATAGGGCCCTAGGACCGTCAGGCCACAGGATGCTCTGGATAAAGGAGGGTATGGGGTGGATGTAGCTGATCCACATGTGGATGTGGCGAGGGAAGATGGCCTGCAATACCTGTTTCAGTGCTGCGTTCCTCCTGAGCTCAGCAGGGGTGCCCATCAGCAACTGCAGCAGATTTGGAAGTTACCTCACCACAAGGTAATAAGCTTGTCTCTTATGTTCCTTCTTATAACTATTGGTTTTTTCTCTTTTGTTATTGCCTCGGCTTGAGTAATAAATATGAGCTCTAAAAGTGTAAAAATACAAACAACAGGTGGAGTATCTGAGAAATCCAGTTAATTCTTTCCTGAGGATTAGGACAGAGTTTCAGTGTAGGCAGCTCCTGCTTTTATCCCTTCTTGGTGCCTTGGCCTCAGTCACGTTGCCTTCCTTCACAGGCTTCTGCTAACTGACACTACTCTCTATAATTCTGCCATGGGCACCTTAACTGAGAGTACCTTTTGATTCTTCTGGGGAAATTCATCTACACCATTTCCTTAGACTTATCAATCATTTCCTCATACTGTAAGTAACCCCATTTTAGAATAGGAAAACAGTTTTCCCATTTATCATCATGATAGCCATTATTGGCACCTGTTATGTTTTATCATAGCTCTGAAATCCTAAACTTCCTCAAGTTCATGGTAGTTAGTATCTCAGTAATTTTTTCATGGCATGACTAGGCTTAAAGAAATACCTAAGAATTCTTTATTTTTCAACTACTAATTAAGTAGTTAGTACAAAACAGCTTATTATAATAGACATTTATGTCCTAACAACATAGAAATTTATAAACATAATGCACGTACACTGAAAAAATATATATTCTTAAATAACCACTCTTGCTGTATTTGTTTGCTATGGCCTTGTATCAGTCAGGGTTCTCCAAGGAGACTACATATATATAAATAAGAATTGGCTTGCACGTTTTGGAGGCTGACAAGACTCAAGATATGCAATCAGCAAGCTGCAGACCCGGGAGAGAGGATACTGTCATTCCTGTCCAAGTCCATGAACTAGGAGAGCCAGTGATACAAGTTCTAATCCAAGTCTTGAGTCCAAAGGAGGAGAAGATCAAGTTGCCAGCTCAAACAGTTAGGGAGAAAGAATAAATTCTTTTTACCCATCATTTTATTCTCTTCAGGCTTTCAACAGATTGGACAAGGCCCACCCACATTAAGGAGGGCTGTGTGCTTTCCTCAGTCCACCAATTCAAATGTCAGTCTCATTCAGAAACACCCTCGCAGACAGACTCAGACAATAGTTAGTCAAATATCTGTGCACTCGATGGCCCTGTCAAACTGACTCATAAAATTAGCCATCACTCATTGTGATGTTAATAAAATATCCCAGACTGGGTGGCTTAAACAGCAAAAAATTGTTTTCTCACAGTTATGGAAGTTAAAAGTACAAGATGAAGGTGTTGACAGCTTTGATTTCTTCTGAGGCCTCTCTCCTTTGCTTGCAGATGACCGCCTTCTCCCTGTGTTTCCACATGGTCTTTTCTCTGTGCATGAGCATCCCTGGGGGCTCTCTGTGTGTTCAAATTTTCTCTTCTTTTTTTTTGAGACGGAGTCTTGCTCTGTCGCCCGGACTGGAGTGCAGTGGCCGGATCTCAGCTCACTGCAAGCTCCACCTCCCGGGTTCAGCCATTCTCCTGCCTCAGCCTCCGGAGTAGCTGGGACTACAGGCGCCCGCCACCTCGCCCGGCTAGTTTTTTTTTGTGTTTTTAGTAGAGACGGGGTTTCACCGGGTTAGCCAGGATGGTCTTGATCTCCTGACCTCGTGATCCGCCCGTCTCGGCCTCCCAAAGTGCTGGGATTACAGGCTTGAGCCACCGCGCCCGGCAAATTTTCTCTTCTTATAAGGACACCAGTCGGATTAGATTAGGGCCCACCTAGTGGCCTCATTTTAACTTAACCACCTCCTTAATGGCCTTATCTCCAAATACAGTCACATTTCAAGGTACTAGGATTAGGATTTCAACATATGACTTTGAAGGTGGGGAGACCCAAATCAAACAATAACACTTACTGACAAGGTTTGTGGGCCCATTTGCCATTGTACATTTTCTCAGACGTTGGAATCATATTCATCACTGCCACCCTCACATTGAATTTTATACAATACAAGCTTGGCATCAGAGTAGCTGCCAAAAACTCATTTTCACAAAGAGGTGACATCATCAAATGGAAGGAAGCATTATCTAATGTTGAGACTCACCTAATGGAAACTACCACAAGATAATACTTTGCAAATGTCAAACATCACTCTGTTTTCCTTTAAAATGTGGGATATCTTGGGGTGTCCCTGTCACTTGTGGTGCCCAGAACACCTTACCACACCGTCTGAGAACCATAGTGATAGGTGACTTACATATTTATCATGTTGGTCTTCCCAATAACTTCCAGTTTAGTACTGTCCATTTAACTATTTATGAGAGGAGAAAACTGAGGCTAAGACTGGCTATATAATTTTACCAAGGTAACACAGCTAATAAATAGTAGAATCAGGTCTACTACTCAGTTTTCCAGCACTACTACTGGGGTAGAGATAAATACTTATATCCTAACAATATAGACGTTTGTTAATATAATACACATACATTGAAAAAATATATACTTAAGTAATCACACTTACAGTATTTGTTTGCTTTGGTTGTGTATTAGTTCAGGTTCTTCAAATAAGCCATACAAAACCGGGAGTTATTGGGAAGAACGAATGTGATAAATATGAAAAACTGGGGTGCATAGGGTTGATTAGTATTCTACATTCAGTCCCACCTCCTTTTAGTGTATCAGTCCTTCCTGTATGTCAAAAAGCTATGAAGTTAAAAGACGTTTTTTTCCAGGCTTTTTTGTAGCTGGGGCTCAGGAGGCCAATTAGTATTTTTCAATTAGATGCACTCACATTGAGATTTTTAAGATGAGAATAAGGTGGAAGTTATTGTCCTGTTTGAGACTTGGGCAATTTTTCTGCAGTGGCATTCCAGCAACTTGTCTGCAGGCTTACATGTAAAACGTCACAGCACTGAGTAGATTCAGTGTTCACTGCCCAGTTACCGAATCTGTGAAGGTTGACAGCATTTGTGACGACAGCAGCAGATGCCTCCTAATCTGTCTTATTGATCCTTGGCTGTAGCCACTGAGGGATATTCTTAAACTCAAGAGTTCCAGTGGCTGTCCCCTAATTTCCCACATTTTGGACTGTGGCAGAAACAAGCTGCGTGTGTGTGTGTGTGTGTGTGTGTGTGTGTGGAGGGGTGTGGTGGTGGCTGGAATCATTCTTGTGATATTCTGGGACATTTTTTGAAGACTCAGCTATTTTCCACATTTAAAGCCCTTAGAACACTTTAGAAAGTCCTGAATTCTCTGTTAAAAGATCCTTAAGATACCTTGAGTGATACACGTTTTCTATACATAAGTTTGAATGATACATTGTAATATGTTAATAACTTATGAGAGAAAAACCACTACTTTTATATTAGAGGAATAGGAAATATAATAGTACATTTCAGCCATCATGACCTGTATGTTTAGAAGGCTCAGGAATTAATGGGCTACTTTCCATTTCTGCTATTACGATTCATTAAACAGTTAAATGGTTTAGGCGGATCATTTCAAAAATAGGCTTTTCTGTATTCCCTCCATTAGCTTTATTTTTGAAGAGATAGTTCCACATATATTTCTTGGGAAATACACACACACACAGACACACACACACACACACACATGCACACAACCCTTTAGATTACAGACAATATAACTGAAAGTTTTATTTTGCCAAGAACATGAGGAAAGAAAGACATACTATTTTAACACAAATATAAATAGATTCAATAAATCAAAATTGGCAGAGTATCAAAAGAAAAAATCACTTCTGATAATCCTGATTATAGAGAATTCCCTCAAACTTCAATACGGTCCTGAATTTGGGAAACTATTTCTCCTGAAGGACTAGTCCCAGCTAAAAGAATTGAGTTGTGCCTTGGTAACTGTTCCCATCAAAGCATGGAGGCAGCCTCTGTTTAATATCCAGTCTGGGGCCAGGCACGGTGGCTTAAGCCTGTAATCCCAGCACTTTGGGAGGCCGAGACGGGCGGATCACGAGGTCAGGAGACCGAGACCATCCTGGCTAACATGGTGAAACCCCGTCTCTACTAAAAAATACAAAAATCTAGCCAGGCGAGGCGGTGGACGCCTGTAATCCCAGCTACTCAGGAGGCTGAGGTAGGAGAATGGCGTAAACCCAGGAGGCGGAGCTTGCAGTGAGCTGAGATCCGGCCACTGCGCGCACCAGCCTGGGCGACAGAGCGAGACTCTGTCTCAAAAAAAAAAAAAAACAAAAAACAAAAAACAAAAAACAAAACAAAACAAAACAATATATATATATATATATCCAGTCTGAATTTCACTGAGACCCAAGCTTGCCTTGTAAACCAGAGAAAGGAAGCAGTGATGTTGTCTGCTCTGAGGTCAGTGATATCAGTCAGCACCCTGGCAGGCACACGCAAAGGGATAATTGAAAAGGGCCTAATCAAAGGCCCATTTACAGTTAAGGTCAGGATTAGGGGAACCAACATGGGATGGAGAAAGACTAAGGGGCTAGCAATGGGGGAAGCCATTACTGCCTCCAGTACCGAATGGGCAAAGAATAGAGCAATACCTGGAACAGCATGAGAGGTATAGCCATGGAAAAGGGTGCACCTGGCAGGACATATAGCCATAGAAGGAGAAAGGCAGCTACTGCTAAACTAGCAGGGCAGCCTAGCTGGCAAAGATAAGAACAAACGTTTCCAAAGCCCATCTCGCCTGAGAAATGTTTCTGATTTCGTAGTAAAAAAAAAAAAAAAAAAGAAAAGAAAGAAAAGAAAAAAACCCTGGATTCTGTGTGACATACTCGTTAGGTGTTCTTGGAAATGTTATTTAAATGCTCTGAGACAGTCTTCTTAGCTTAAAATGGGAATAACAATGCCAAAGATGCCATCAGGGTCAAAGGAAATAGTATATCTAAGGGTTATTCAAAAACTACAAGACAGTGAAATTCCACTCATTTTATCATTATTATTATCATCATTGTTAGTACTACAACCTTCAGAGACACTCATTGATGTTAAAAAACTATTTCAACAAGCCATCTTATAACAAATATTTTATTTTTCTATATGCCAGAATATTTCAAAGCTTCACCACTGCTGTCTACCAATATATAAATAGCAGGGCTACAGAGAACTATGTACTACAGTGAAATTTTCAGAGAATAAATGGGATACTGTAAGCTTAAAGGAAATGGAGAAAATACAAGTGGCAAGGCTTCTTAGATTCTGTATTCAGGAAAATCTGAAATTTGAAATGTGAGAAGTTGGATACGGGGTCATTCAGACAGTCATTGAACCTAAGGTATCAATATGGCAAACCTACTTCCACCTCATGCACCTACCTCATGTGCTCATGGCACAGAGATAGTATCAGAACACAGATCACATTGGAGCTGAGAGATAACATTAGAATCTTCCTTAATATAGCATTCCAGGCAGATACTGGTAGTTAACTGGAGGTGGCACATGAGATGAATCATATTGATCATAACTGGATGCTCAACAGATAGGCAGTATATTGAAATTGATTGAACACATGGATATTTGTTTGGGCCTCACAGTTTTTAAAGGATTCTGATAAAACAGAGAAAGTCCAGAAAAGAGCAATCAGTATAGTTGAAAGACCTGGTTATGTTTTCCAGAAAAATGAGAAGACTTGGGAAAGGATAAGAGTAAACTCTTCCACGTTTCTGCAGGGCTGTATGCTAAAGAGCGGGTAGCTAAGTCCGTTGCAATCTCGGGTGAAGTACCTAGAGTTTATGGGTAGAAGTGTCTGAGAGACCTTTATCAGCTGTTTAGCATTTAGAGCTAACCAATAATAAAAATGTAGCCTTCCAACTTACTAAGTTCAGTTGAATCTGGGTGAACCTCTATCAGGGGTGTTTTCAAATAAAATAATTCCTGATTTAGGAGAGCGGGTAAGCTAGATGACTACTAATATCCATTCCAGGTGTATATTTCCACAGCCCTAGTTCTTTCTGAGTGCTCAGTGGGGCTTACCAGTTCTCAGAGGGCAGCTGTAAAGGAAAGCCATATTGGTTCACTTGGGAATCTTCAGATGGGTATAGAATTGGCAAAGTCCCATGTAATCCATTTGCCAGCTTTATTTTACAATGTGTTAGCCAGAACTCCCCTAGCCAATATTTTTTGCCCCAGAAAGGAAAGCCCATGATGCAGTAAATTACTGATGATGCTGCCAAAAAGGAATTTCACTCTTAGATCAAATTTGGATTAAATGTAGTAAATCCAGGGCATTAGTTTTTAATAATCAAAAAGTTCTGTCAATATGCTTTAAAAGAATAAAATTTCTCCTTTTAAAGGTCTGTTTGATGTAACACTTGAAAGCTGAGATGCAATCAATCATTAACAATGTTTAATATTTTCTACCTTCTAGAAATACAATACAGTCAAGGTGCTGAGGTGTAAAAACTGGCCAAAGCTCAATTCTCATATAAGATGAAACCGCTTTTGAAGTATCATTTTCTTACCCACTTTCAATTTAGCCATTTCTTCAGTATATCACCTTTATCCATCACTACTTATTTGAACTTAAAGACTTTACCTGATACTTGGGTCTCTAGGTACATGTAGCAGAAAGGAAACATGGTGTAATATCCACAAGAAAAGCAAAGATTAGATTTCCCAATTTCTGTAATAAAATGACCTGGCAGCAAAACGGGACTTGGACATCTCAGAATGGAATAGCTAGATATTTATTTAAATGCAAGTAGACAAATCTCAGGAGTGCTGCCACTTTTGAGGGGGTCAATCTGAAGACGTGAATTCTGTCTTATATTTCTTTATTTCCTTAACTCTCAGCACAGTGCTCAAAACATAAAGGCAGTCAATATATGTATAGTGAATTGAATAAAATGCAAATTAGGAAGTCCTCCCTTCTCAGAGTATTCAATGTATGGAACTATCCTTGTTTTGTTGTGGTTGTTTTCTGATGTGTCTGTCTCCCACCCTAGCCTGTGATCCTTCATAGCCCCAAAGAATGATCACTTATGTCACTGTTCCCAGTGTCTAATTCAGTACCTGGTGGGCATTCATATGTTGGTTGAATAAATGCTTTCCGCAATGAGATTATACTCACACACTCAAACAGGCTTTAGGGATGAACAGCACTGGTTAGTAGGAAAAACAATGGCTTTCAGAGTGGCTGGAGCCAGCCTAAAGAGTCTTAAATCAACAATTTACTACCATTTACCCTACAGAAAGATATTTATCCTTTCTGATCTTCAACACCCTCCTCTGTAAAATAGGGAGAATAGCAGTTTAAATATATGATGTGTATTATTTATAAAATACTTTCATGCATATATTAATTATCATTAGTGTTCATTTTCCCAGTTGTATACAGATGTACCATAGGGAAAACAATCATATGACAATTAAGAGGCTTTGGAGTCAGGTTTCTTGGTTTGAAACCCAGACTCAAATTTACTAGATATATGACTTTGGGAAACTTTATCACCACCTCTGTGCCTCAAGTTTCTCTTATGTAAAATAGAGATACCCATAATATTCACTTCATAGATTGTTCTGGGAGTCAAATTTTGTTTTTCATGTGAAGTGCAAAGAACAATATCTGGTACATCGTACACAGAAAATGCAGTGAATTTTTTTTTTTTTTTTTTGCATCTCCCTCTTCCTTTATATTGCACATAGAAGTCTTCGAATATTATCTAGCCCAACATGTAGCAGTTCAAAGCAGAAATCTCCTTCTTATTCCATTCTGACTACATTTTAAATTATATGATATTGATTTATCTCATCTTCCTTATTAACTTGCTGAAGTCCACAACTAAATTTCCAATTCCTCTGGCACTGCAACACTTTTCAGAATCCCTCAGTCTCAATGCTGACCCTAAAACCCAACCCCACTATGGTGAGTTCTATCTCAGTTCATGTTTCCTCCACCTTTCCAGTCACTGATTAAATATTTCAAAAGCATTTCTACCTCCTTTTTTTCTCCCTAACCAATTTTTATCTCAGAAGCTTAGTCTTTCTCCATTGTATTTTCCAAATTCCTTCTTTCTACTCTATTCTGCTAGTGGCACCCCAGCTCAGATTCATATCATAAACCTAGGCTATTGCATCAGCTTCCTAATAGTCCCTCCAGCTCATCTTTCACACCATGGCAAGGCTAGTCTTTCCAAAGCACCACTCAGATGTTATGGCTCCCTCCTCAATACAGTAGTGTTGCAGGTTGTTGCCAGTGTAAGGGTGAAACCCTTCCTGTTGACATCTATATCTCCCTTCACCTGTACTCCTTTATCTCTCTAGGGCTAAACTTTCAATAAAGGATGTGGGAAAAATACTAATATTTATTTTATAGACTATTTAAGTGAGGAACCATGCTACACACTTTTGCATTTAAAATGTCATCTCATCCTTCCCACTCCATACTGATTCTCATATATTCATTTGCCCAACACATGGCTTCCTATAAATGTGAGAACTGCTGCAAGCCACTTTACTTTCAGCAAACTCTACCAGACTTCACTCCTCATTACCTTTTGTGTATCTCCTCTCTACTGGCTGTCACTTTTATCTGTCATATCCCCTTTGAATCCTGCCTCCATTTCCTTACTGTGACCCATTGAATCCGTAACAGAGTGTCATATTACTCTGGGGGGCTATGATCTGACATTCCCTTAAGGTAGTCCTTTCATGAACTGTTTCTGGACTCCAAACATAAAAATTATTTGCAAGAGGTGCCTCTTTGAATCTTCTGGAACATTGCTAAAGCCAGATGCACATTCAGATTTCTACAAAAGCAATATGAAGTGGGCATTATTACCCCATTTCTCCCAATAAGAAAACTGAGCCTTAAGACAATTAAGTAGCTTGTTCAAGGACACAGAGCTAGTGAGTGTCAGATCTAGAACTGGAACCCAGGTGCTTTGAGATAAAATCCTGTGTTATTTTCTAAGTACATGTTTCTTGCACATATAGTAAAATAGGTTACTTCTATGTACTTACATACTTCAGTACTAAAAAACAAACAAAATAGCTATTAGGTATGGTGGTAGAAATGATTTCCTGTACCACTCCCCATTCCTAAGTCTTTTGGAATGATGCAAACTCTCTGACATCTCAGAATAAAGCAGAAATTGCCTTCCTGCACTCTGAAGGCAACAGGACATATAGAAAGTGAAAAGATTTATGAACCAGACTAGACAAATCACAGTGGACTGATTTGATGGCCTTAAGCAAGTTATTAACTCCCTGCAGGCATTTTCTTATGTAGAAAATGAGAATAATATGTCTTATTCCACTGGATGGTAAGGAATGAAAACCATATTTTAAACACCTGGGCAAATTGACAAATATTAACTCACCATCTCTTCCATTCCACAAATGACTATCTCCTTTTGCTGCCAATAATGAATATATTTTAAAGAAGGAACTTACTCTACCAATGTACTTCTAAATCTTCCAATTATAGTCTTCCAAAGAAGACTGAATGCTTCTTTGTGTGTGGGTTAATGTCTTTATACAAAATGACATCTATTGGGAAGAAATGTGATCAAATCAAAGACCAATCTAATTCCTTTTTGTAGATTATTTAGAGAAGGAAGGGAAGAACCCACTAGCTGCCAAAACCTTGAGTGGAAGCATAATTTCAAACACTAAATTGTCTTACCACATAAAGAGCAATACAATTCTAACCTTAGAGTTCTTCAACCTCAGATGGAGAGAAATTAAATCGAAACGAGTCATGTAAGTGAGGAACCCCATACCCGTTTACAGTATTTTCCAGGAATTGATTTATAGCAGTCATGGAAACAATATGGAGCTTCTATTTTGACCTTAATAGTGTATGTGGCAGAGCACCTTACAAAGTTTTCTGATTGATTTTTACTGTTATTTGACTGTAAAATCTGTGTTTTATCAAATTTTCATGATCAACAAAGTTTAGAAGGGCCCTTAGTCATAATCTCAGGCAATATCCCTCTCATGTAGGCATCTCATCCTCAGAATCCAAGGGCTGAATAACTACCTCCTACTGGAGAGAAGAGAAAGAGTGAGACGACAGAAGAAAAAATGACAGTAGGTGCTTATGAAACAGCCTACCACTCAGGGTTATTAATAATAATAAATGAGGTTACAGTACTCTTTATTTATCTAGATGTTAATTTCTTTGGGAAAGTCGACATTGAATTTAGTTCTAACGACACTTTTCTAGATTATACTCCTTTGTAAGTTCTTTTTTTCTCTGACTTTCTGCTAGGATTCCAGTCCTGCACCTACTTCTCCTCCGATTCTTCTTTACCAGCTATCCATATTTACTCCATCCTGATGGGCTTCAGCTACCAACTCCTCAGGTGTGATTCTTAAATCTCTGTCTGCAGTTCAGAACTCTTTTGAATGCCAGAAGCCATAGGTCCAATTGATTGTTGACCATTGCCATTTGGCATTAAACAGGACTTCAAGCATAAACCCAAAATTGAACTCATCAGATTTACCCCAAAGCTCTTTCTCCCCTTGACAATTAGTCAAATAAAAATATAAACCACAAATGTCTACTTATATTTTTTTATTTTAACATACTCAAGTTCTGGAGTGAAACCGAAAATTCAACTCATCGTTAAAGGAAATAAGAATTCTCAAAAAGCATCTGTCACTACCAAACACCTAGAATCTGATTAATTTACAACAATCATTTTCCTTTTTTAAAAAAGAAAGTTTTCTGAAGTATAATTTATGCGTAAATGACTTTCTTTTCCAAGACATAAGGGAAGAAGAAGGAACATATTTACTAACCTCTATTAAAAAACTTTAATTCCAGAAAAAATTATTAAGGAGTGAGGTTTAGACATTGAGCAACAAGCAGCAGAAGACTAAGAGAAGGAAATCAAACAAGGTGAGTTCTATGATTGCCCAACTTACAGCCTAGAGTTGCAAAGCATGTAGGGAAAACTCAAGTAGATCAAATCTTGAGAAGTAAAAAATGACCAGATCTTGAGAGATACAGTACCAGAGTGGAGGGAGGTGCACACACACACACACACACACACGTAAAGAGAGTGAGCATGAGCATGCTCCAGAGATCTCCAGAGAGGTCCTCCAGATGTTTGGCTTAGTATTAATCTATGCATACATGAAAGGAAACAACCGAAATCCAGAAAGAACCATTGGAAATCAGTAAACCAAAAAATTTCCAGAGCTTTCAGAGGGCTGAAGTAGTTTGTGTGACAATCAACCCAAGTGGAAAGACATTGTAATAGAGCATCAGGTCAAATTCCCAGAAGACAATCACCATAGTAGTGGGGCTAAGCTAGTTCTAGACTTACAGCTACTCTTGACATGCCTTAACAAAGATTAAAAGCAAACATTAAAAGGATTCAATTGATTCCAAATTACTGCATGCCAGAACAACATCCAATACTATGTAAAGGAATATAACAAAATGATGAAAAATCACAATGTCTGGCTATAATGGTTAATATTGAATGTCAACTTGATTGCATTGAAGGATGCAAAGTATTGTCTTTGGTTGGGTCTGTGAGGGTGTTGCCACAGGAGATTAACATTTGAGGCAGTGGACTAAGACAGACCTACCCTCATTTTGGGTGGGCAACATCTAATCAGCTGCCAGCACAACTGGAATAAAACAGCCAGAAGAAAGTGGAATAAACAGACTTGCTAAGTCTTCCAGCCTTCATCTTTCTACTGTGCCGGATGCTTCCTGCCCTCGAACGTCAGACTCCAAGTTCTTCAGCTTTTGGACTCTTGGACTTACACCAGTGGCTTGCCAGGGGCTCTCGGGCCTTTTGGCCACAGTAAAGACTGCACTGTTGGCTTCCCTAATTTTGAGGTTTTGGGACTTGGACTGGCTTCTCAGCTTGCAGACGGCCTGTTGTGGAACTTCATCATGTGATTGTGTGAGTCAGTTCTCCGCAATAAACTCCCCTTTATATATGCCTCTATCCTATTAGTTCTGTCCCTCTAGAGAATGCGGACTAATACACTGACATTCAATACAAATTTAACAGAATATTATAGACCATAATCCAGAAGAAAATTAATAGAAACAGATCTTAAATGAGAGAAATAATAAAACTATCAGACGACAAACATGTTAAAATGTTTCATTTTTTCAAGAAGAAAATGAAAACATAAACAGAATAAGAAGAAAAATGCAAGATATAAAAATAAGATGCAAGCGGAATTTCTAGAAATAAAAATACAATGAAACTAAAATAGAAAATAAACAGATTATCTCCTGAAAATGAAAAATTAGCTTGAAGATATAATGGTAGAAATTGCCCAAAATGAAATACATAAAAGCAAAAGAAAAATAAACAGAGCATTAGGACAGAACAAAGAAAATATTATTCAAAAAAATATTGCTTTAAAAATTTAGACCAACAAAGCAGTATAAAATTTATATGTAGAGTATCTGCACTACAAGTTAAAGAAAATTCTTTTGGAAGAAGAAAAATGTGGCCAGGTACACATTCAGGTCTACAAAAGGAACGGCCCCTAGAAATGGTAAATGTAGACTTTTTCTCTTTGAATCAATTTGTAAATCAAAAATAATATTAAATTGTAAAATTTAGAATATAGGTAGAAGTAAAATGCATGACAATACTAGAACGAAGTATAAGAAGGAAAAATTGAAGTATACTGTTGTAAGATTCTTATACAGTACATGAAGTCGCGTAACATAATTTGAAGGCAGTTGTAGGTTAAAATAGTAAATCGTAAATCCTAAAGCAACCACTAAACAATGTAAAGCAAAAAAATACAACTACTGAGCCAATAGTGGTGAATAGTAAAATACTAAAAAAAAAGTCCAAAAGGAGGCAGCAAAGAAGATAAAAGGAAATAAGAAATAGAAAGAACAAATGGAAAATAAATAGCAAAATGACCATTTAGCCCACTGTATCAATAATTACATAAAATTTAAATGGGCTAAATACTATAATTAAAAGGGGGGTCATTTTCAAACGAGATTCAAAAAGTAAGACCTGACTCTATGCTTGCCTATAAGAAAAGCACTCTCAGTATAAATACATATATGGTACACATATAAAATAACATCAGAATGGCTGAGAGTGTTTCTGCAGGCATCCCAAAAGGGAAGTCAGAGACTCTACTGGGCAGAAAGTATCCGTATCAATGTAGCTGTAACAACAGCGTGATGGTTAACACTGACTGTCAATTTGATTGGATTGAAGGATACAAAGTATTAACCCTGGGTTTGTCTGTGTGGCTGTTGCCAAAAGACACTAATATTTGAATCAGTGGGCTGGGGAAGGCAGATCCACCCTTAATCTGGTGGGTACAATCTAATCAGCTTCCAGAGAATATAAAGCAGGCAGAAAAAAGTGAAAAAGAGAGATGGGCCTAGCCTCCCAGCTTACATCTCTCTCCCATGCTGGATGCTTCCTGCCTTTGAAGATCAGACTCCAGGTTCTTCAGTTTTGGGACTGGGACTGGCTCTCCTTGCTCCTCAACTTGCAGACAGCCTATTGTGGCACCTTGTGATAATGTAAGTTAATACTTAATAAACTCCCCTTTACATATATATATATATAACCTATTAGTTCTGTTCCTCTAAGAGAACCCTGACTAATACAAACAGGGACTAGACCTAGTTTCATTACCCCTCTTATAAAACCTTGCATGGATTTTGGCTGGCTACCTTTTTGAATGTGACTCTATAAAAGATTGGGTTTGTATCTCCCTTCTCTCGGAGATGAAGTGAGGGCATTATTTTCGCCTCCATGTTGCAGTATAGGAGCTGGATATCATGGAAGGCACTAGAGGATCTTGGGTACAAGGGGTGGACTGTATCAGCCATCTCTTATACATCACTTCACATCCTCTGTGCTTCATCTCTCTCTTATTCCAGTAAGCACAGTTCTATGCACTGTCAGACTGACTTATTGCTGATCCAATCCAACACAGCCTCACCGCAGACCTGCACCATGTGCCTCTCCTTCCCTGGAACCTCTCTCTTACTTGTGAGGCATGGAAAGGGCTAGGACTGCACTCAGTGCCCACACATGCAAACCCAGAGATAAGGCAAAGTGAACACTTCTCGGGATGAAGCTTTGACAGATGGTAGATGCAAGAAAGTGGAGAAATTCTTCTCCTTTGCTCTCCTAATCATAGGTAATCAAGGGATGTATTACATTTGCTTCTCAGTCAGTCCTGTGGGAATAAGACAAGTGGTCACCACTAGCTGTGACCCCCCCCGCAGTGACACCTCTTTTGATTGTCTTTCTCTGCGTTGCTCCCCAGTGTGCAAAAGCTATTAAACGGGATTGTACTACCTACTTAGTTACTGGTATATAAACCACTACCTCAATTTCTGAATTCTGAGGAAACCAGGCTAATCAAAGGGGCAACAAAATTACCGTTATTTTGAGATGATGAGTGTCTATGTGGAAAACCAAAGAGTCACAACAGGAACAATAACAATGAAGAAGACAACGACAACAACAAAGATCTAATAATAGGACTCAGTACATTGGCTTATGATTAAAATTAATATATAAAAATGAATAGCTGTTCTATATTCCAGTAATAATTTACTTTAAAAATTAATAGGAAATGTACTAAACCTAAGGATGACAGAATGACTATACTCTGGCCCATAAAATAGATGAATTACTGGGAGGAAATACCATGCTCCAAGATGGAAAGACTTAGTATTGTAGGTATATTAATTCTCCACAAATTAATCTGTAAATTTAATGAAATCCCAATTAAAATTCTAATTCTTTAACCTAACAACTTAATTCCAAAAGATATCTGAGAGAATAAATTCATGAAAATAACCAAGGACATTTTGAAAAATCGTAATAAGAGATGACTAACTCTAACAGATAGGCAAGTTTGCTATACAGCTATGATTTTAAAATTGTGCATTGCAGATATAGACAGTCAAGGAACCTGGGCTGACTAGAGACAGATGTAATATATGTTAGAAGTGGCATAACAGATCAGTGGGGAATTAGTGGAGAGTTTTTTTTTACAATAATAGCACAACTGGCAAGTCACTTGGGGAAAAAATATATTCCCCTTCACACTTCACAAAATAATAAGTTCCAGGTGGAATAACAGCATCTTGGTTTGGTGTGTGTTCTTCCATAACTTTATTTTGGCAGTTACTTATTTTTTCTTACATTGTAGATTTCTTGCATATAATGTATTCTTCAACTTACTTGCTTCACTTACTATTAGTTACCTCTGGAAAGTGGGGAACAGACTGAGTTTGAGAGTGACAAGAAAAGGGGAGATCATCATAAATTAATTAGTTAATTCAACAATGATTGAGTGCCTACAAAGTGCCAGGCCGTATTCTTGTTGCTGGGGATACAGCAGTGAATAACAATAAGAACTCTGCTCCCATGGATCATACATTCTCGTGAGCAGGACATAAACTATAAACAAAATATTTAAGTAAAATGTACCCTATATTAAATGGTGACAAACACTTCAAAGGAAAATAAAGTGCATGCATGCCCGCACACACACGTGCAAGACAAGGAAGGCAGGCCTCACTAAGATGACATTTGTGTAAAGATGTAGAAGAGGTGAGGGAGAGCCATCCCATCCGGTTATGGGAGCATTTTCTCAGACAGAAGAAACAGTGAGTGCAAGAGAGTGAGCCTGGCATAAAAGATAAGACACAGCTCGCAGAGCCTTGTAAGCCACTTGAGAACTTCAGTGATTCCACTGAGTGAGCGAGTAAGCTGGTGGAAAGTTCAAGTCACAGACAGACATAATCCGACTTAGTTATTTTTGTTTTAAACAGGATCGCGGTGGTTACTATGTAGAGATTCATACAAAGACAAGTCAGATAAGAGCATGGCATAACACTGGAGAGGAGAGATGCAGTGGGTGAGATCAGGGTGGTGGCAGTGCAGGTGGTGTAAACTAGCTGGTTTCTGGATATATTTTGAGAGTATTGCTGAGAGGGCTTGTTGACTGGTTAGGAGAAGCATGTTAGAGAAAGAGAGGCAGAAGGACACTGCAGCTGTTTTTATGAGCAATAAGAAGGTAGATTTAGTAATCACTGACATGGAAGGATTAGTGGGAGGAGGAGGTTTTAAAGGTGATATCAGGGATTAGTTGCAGATCCGTTAAATTTGAAATGCTTATTATTAATAGATATCCAAGTGGAGATATTAAATAGCGGATGGATATGTGACCCTAGAATTCACAGGACAGGTCAGAAATAGATATATAAATTTGGGCATCATCCGATCACATTCTATGCCATGAGACTAAATGAAATAATCAAGGAAACAAGGGCATGTTCCAGTAATTCTTATCGTAAATATTTAAATTTTACAATAAAATTATATTTGTGTTTTATGTATATAATTAAAAATACTTGTAAAGCACTGGAAGAAAATATATGCAAACATTTATATAATCATCTGTAGAGTAAATTTATATAATCATTCTAGGCTTGATACCAAAAATGCAATCATAAAATAAATCACGAACGCTTATGACTACAAAATGTTTTTTAACATTCTATGTATCACATATGGCATGTATAAAACAAGAAGTCAATACATTACAGGAAAAAGTAGTGCCAATGTTCAGACATACAAATTACTGAACTTAACATGTAAAGATTTCTTGCAAATCAGTAAGAATAAGATCAGTACCCAAAAGGAAAAAAAAAAGTACAAATTTGAACACAAAGTTTATATCAGAAGAAACAGAAACCATCACCAAGTATATAGGAATGTACAAACTAAAATAATAACATTTTCACCTAAATTGGCAAAAATATCTTTATGCCACATCACCTAGTTTGGGCAGGGGTTCTAAGAAATCAGTGTTATTTATACTTTTACTATAAATTGATATGAAGTTTTCAAAGACTAACATGACAAAGTAAGTAGTAGAGCCTTAAACTGCCTATAATTTTTAACAAGAAATTCTTTTATAATTGATTTGAAAGAAATGTTTTTGTTTATGGATAATTAATTTAAAGGAAATGAATTACAATATTTTAAACTAGTAGTTATTAGCTGGGTGTGGTGGCTCACGCCTGTAATCCCAGCGCCTTGGGAAGCTGAGGTGTACGGATCACCTGTACTCAGGAGTTCGAGACCAGCCTGGGCAACATGGCGAAACCCCATCTCTACTGAAAATACAAAAATTAGCAGAGTGTGATGGCATGTGCCTGTAGTCCCAGCTACTTTCAAGAGAAGCAGGAGACTCTCTTGAATCCATGAGATGGAGGTTGCAGTGAGTTGAGATTGCACCACTACACTCCAGCCTGGGTGACGGAGTGAGACCTTGTCTCAAAATAAAATAAAATAAAATAAAAATAATAAATAAATAAATAAAAATAGTAGTTATTAACTTAAAGGGGAGAAGCCTAAATAATGTTAGAGAATTGACAAAGGACATTTTGCTGCATTCCTAGGATATTCTATCACAGGCATGAAAATCATGTTGTAGAATGGTATTTATTGACACAAATATTTGTGTGAGTACATGTTTTATTTGAGTTAACAAAGTCGATAATGAAACAAAGGGTAGAATAGCCTTTCACTTGAAAAGTTATATACTTATAATCTGCACAGAAAAATGCAAAAAAGAATTTGAAGACATTAACAGTTTCTATTTTAGGGTAGTGGGATCACAAGTATTTATTTTTCTCTTTTCTGCTTAATTGTATTTTCTTAGTCTACAAAAAAGTTTTTTTTTAAAGTTTGTATGGTTGAGAAATGAAACCAATATATCAAGAAATAAAAGAAGAAGGTCCAACCGTCCTGGTTTCCATCCAACATTATATAATCCTGGGGTGTTTCAAAACCACCCAGTTATGTGCTGACAGGTTGTCCAAATGTCTGGGATGAGAATTACAGAACATCTTTGTCCTAGCTAATTAGGTGGCTGGGCACACAAACAACCTGCCCTTTATTTTATTTATCTGCCCTTTGACAAGACAATTTTCCCTGTCATCATCATTTTGCTTTTCTGTTATGAATTCAAGGCACTTTACTAAGTACTTTTTTTTACATTCTTTATGGCATCCATGTAAATAACCTCCAACTTGGGGATTAATATTTAATTTTACATAGGAGGAAACCGAGGCCCAAAGACTTTGAATAACTTGCCCAGTGTAATTAGCAAGTAAGGAGTGGAGCTGAATTTTATATCCTGGTTTCTCTAGCTTCCAAAATTGTTTTTTCCACTATAATTTTTCTTCTAAAGAATGAGTGGAATAAAAGTTGCCTTAAATGGTTGAGGGACATCAATTAAATGACAATAAATCTCATCATGTAACATTTTATTCCTTTTCAATTATATTTCAAACCTGGTTACATCAAGGAAAAATTCTCGGTTTCATAAGAGCATTATATAAAACCTATTTAATATTTGCTAATCCTCCTTTTTCAATAGTAAGCAAGCAAATCTAATACCAAGTCTACTTAGGATTTAACAATATTGCTTTGCCTTATTGCATTTAGCTTTACCTTTTCTTAGTGCAAGAGATAGTGATTTTTTCCATTTACAGTTGTCATGCAGATTTTGTTTTTAAGTACATTTAAATTTTCATAAGTAGATTTTATAAAATATTCAATCATCAACAGTACAAGTAGCACACCAATGTCACAAAACATTGCACAGGTTGAAGGCAAATACCGAGAGCTTGGGAAATAACTGAACTACTTCAAACTGCCTGTTCCCATCATTTTAGGAGTTTGAGAAAGGAGACAGAAAGGGACACTCTTAACTTTCGTTAAACCTTTATTGTGTCTTGGTAATTTCCCTGTGCAGTCTCCTTGAATTCTCACAGTTGTTCTGTGAACATTCATACACCCAGTTTACAAATTTGGTAATTGAGATACAGCAGAATGATGTAGCCTAAGGGCACCCAACTAGTAAATAGTGAACTTGGGATTTGAATTCAATGTACTGCATCTCCAAGGACTCAACTAGTTTTAGACCATGCCTTACAAAAGGAGATAGTTATTTGGTTTGCTTTTTTGCAATTCTATACAAGTGTTAAGTTACTAGCATGCAGCAAAACCAAGAGAAGTTCAATGAAGGGGACATTCCTGTGGGCCAGTGTTGAAAAGCATATGTGGCTGATATGGGCTTTGCAGAACATGTTAGGCCCTGGAAGCATGTGCAAGTGCATTTCAGATAGAGCAATTGGGATGATTTTCATATCAGTGAGGCCAGTTTCTGAAACCCAGTACCTCATAGCCCCACTGCTTTATCTCTGACTCCTCCTTTTCTCTGTAAATGCCCAGGGAGGAGCAACATTTTAAGCTTCTATCAACAATTCACACCTTACTATGAATTAATTTTTAACACTTTGCTGAAAGCAAGTTGGAATAATGTAAAGCATTCCAAGATCCAAGAGGTAAGCAAAGCACAAACATCACCAAATAAACAGTGTGGATGCAACAAAGTTGATTCTCAAATTTATCCCTATTTTTATAATTGCCAACTCTATTCCTTCATGTCTATGTAAAGGGCTTTTCCCCATAGTTGCCCAAATATCAATGGTACTCTCCAAAAAAGATTGGAGTGGTTGTCTGACTCATATCTCCCCTACTACATTTCTCCCTGAGATAATATTAGAAAAGAGTCTAGAGACGTGTTAAGACCTTGCAAAACATATAGCCAAGACTTCTGACCACGTTTTCCAGCTTGTGTGCATATAAAATTCTGGTCAGGGAAACAACCACCATCATGGGCCCCTTCTGGCCACAGCTTCATGTTTATTATTAGGAGATCGCTTACGGCCCCCAGGGAGGTCACAGTGTTGACCTGACATGCTTCCCATCCTTTCTCCTCTTTAGCTGGTCAGACAAGGCATTTAAACCCGACACCTCAGATCCTTTCAACGCAAAAACCAGATGTGCTCAGCTGGAAAGAGGAAAGGGCTCTTCTGTGTTCAACAAAATCCAAGCTCTCTGCAGTGAAGAGGGCCAAACTGACAAGCAGGCCAAGGGTTAGTATTTTCTGTCCCCTCCCTGGTCTCTGTTTCGTTACTCTTCTCATATTGGCCACAGCCTTCCACCTAGAAAGAGGACCATGTTTTACCACATCTGCAAGTCTTAGTTACTCATAACACCAATATAATATTTTATATTGGAGGTATTTATTCAATATGCTTCCTTCTCTATGCCACTGTGGCCTCCGACTCCATCCAAACTCTCATCATCACTGCCTTAGATTATGAAATAATTTCCTAACTGATCTCTCCACCTCAAAGATAATGCTCTGCATTCTAAAATTATTATCAAAATAATGGCTGTCCTGAAGATAGTGCCTAGCCCCGCTTGAGGGCTGCCGCCAATGTGCTTCCTGTGAGCTCTTCCCACGCATAGCTTCTCCAGGATTCTCCATCCCCACTTCCACAATGTGCCCTTCACTGTAGCTACCATGAACTGCTTCCCATTCCCCCAGATGCCTTACACAGTCTACCTCCAGCAGGACACTGTCTCCACCGGTTGTAAAATGAGGAGATTCTATAACATCTAATGTTTATTAGTCCTGTGGGGTTAAGATTGCTGAAAACATTATTTCCTTCCCTTCCTTTGAGAGCTCTGTGTGTTCCGTAGATGACAAGGGGGAAACAGAGTCAGATATTTTTCCTGTTAACTACTTTAGCCAGCTCCTGGCACATCTTTTTTTCTAGACTTGGATTCTTACCATTCACTTTGATGTCTCCAGCCCCGGCCACACTTAGTTTAAAATGTGTGAAGCACCACTAGGGTCCACATGGTTTTATATTTGTTCCAGTGGCCTCATGCAGCTGACTTCTTCATCCTTTGTGTACTTCAAGGGGAGTGGAATGCCTTACGCTCTTTTCATATCTACTCACAGCATCTACCACAGAGGTAGGGAGAGGCAGGTGGGAAGTAACATTTATAACAACATGATTAAGAGAATGGACTCTGTAGCTTGAGAACATCAGTTCTAATCCTAGCCCTGTCATTTACTAGCTACGTGACCTTGGATAAGTTAAGCTCTCGGGCTTCAATTTTCTTATCTGTATAATGGGAACAAATGAGCTCCTCCTTAAGTTACTATGAAGATTATATTAGTTAATATAAGCAAAGTGCTTAAAATAGTGCCCAAAACATAGTTAAGTGTTATAGACATGTTTCTTGTTAGTACTTATTAAGAACTTATTCCATTCCAGGAATTATGCTAGAAACATTAGATAAAAATACACATAATAATAGATACTAGTCATTAAGCACTTGTTAAATACTTTCATTCTTTATATGATAATTCTCAATTCCTGACAGCAGTATGTCTCATTTTATAGAAGACAAAACTGAGGCTGGGAGTGTTTTGGTACCTTGTTCAAGTATGAGAATTAATACATTTTTAAGGCCAAAAATGGGACCCAGATCCCTCTGAGTCAAAAGCTCATATTGTTTCCATCACACCATGACTAGCCCTCGTCCACTTGTTTTCAGGCTTTGTTTTTTCTGCTGAGATAGGCATAGAGGCTGGAGCTCACAGTCTGACATCCTGTGCTGAGAGCCAGGCAGATAATATCATGTGTGGATTATGCCCAGTTTCCCATCCTCCCACCTCATATTCTGGAGAAGTAATGATGTCTCTTTTCCTCCTGCTCAGGAAAGCATTCTGTAGGGTAAGTGAGAGAAGTATTTGTATAGGGATAACCACGACACATTTTATTTAATGAAAGCCTCCCACCTCTCTCCCTATTTGAGGGTCACCTTCTTCAGAAAACCTTAAAAACGGTGATTTGCCTCAGGTGCACTCCTCAGTTTGCTACTCAGAAGTGTCCCTCACTGCTCCCCATCACTGCCAGCCACTGCTCCTGTGGAAGCTGGCTCCCCCGAAACTCCTGGTCTATACTCCCTCTTGACAGGGTGCTGTTCCATCTTTCTAGGTAGTGGAGGCTGAGGGTGGACAAGACACTCTTTTTTGTGTAGCCTATTACTTCTGTTCTCCACCACGCCATCCCAAAAGGCATTACTGGAGGTTGAGTATAATCAAATTAATTATAATTTCAAAAAATGCTTTATATAATTGTCCATTATAATCCAAGACAAAATTACAATTAAACCCTTTCACAGGAGGGTCTCTATCAGACACACTCAATTTCTTGCTTAATGCTGCCATCCACAAGTCTCCACTCCTTCCCGTGATGACCCCCCTTTCATAGATTGTCTCACAATATGACTCCCAGGGAAACATTGTGGCCCCAAACATTAATCAGTGTTGACATCTGTTTCCACAGGTTATCTCTGGACACAGTAATCCTTCAGCAAGACAATTACCAAGTTATTCAACATGGAAGCCTTTGCCAAGACAGTGGAGGCTGGGATTTGACCCTCTGAGTGTGAGGTTAGTATTGATCTCCAAGCTCCGTCTCCATGCATATCTCACCAACCATTCTCCAATAAAAGTGAAAATCCTGAGTAAAACACAAACAATTACACCTTCAAATGAATGCATTGATGCTCAAAAACACAACAGCCAAAATCTGTTTTAAAGAGGAGAAATACTTTCCTAGTTGCAACAAAATCTACACTGCTATCCTCTACAATAAAGGGTAGCACTGAGCCTTGCTAAGCAGAGTACTTTTGGTTCTTCTATATGTACTCAGTGCTGATATCAGTTAGGGTAATTTGGTCCAGGTAATTAAAACAAACCTAAATCCAGTAATCTTAAACAATAAAGGCAATTTTTATAACCCAAATCTCGAAAGGTACAAGGGACCTCACCGGAGTTTGATATAGTGCTACAACACCACCACCAAACAACCAGTAATCCTGTCTCCATCCATGTTTCTTTTCTGCTGAATTAGTTTCCCATCACTGCTATGACAAATGACCATAATTAGTAGCTAAAAACAACAGAAATTTATGATCTTACAGTTCTAGAGATCAAAAGCCCCAAAGTCAATGTCTGGGCAGAGCTGTGTTCCTTCTGGAGCACTAGGGAGGACTCTACTTCCTGCCTTTTCTAGGTTTTAGAGGCTGCCGTCTTCAAAGTGAGTAGCCCAACACCTTCCAGTTTCTCCTTCTGCTGCCTTTGCCACTTCCCCTTTTCTCTCTTTGATATTCTTCCCTCCCTTTTTTAGAAAAACTCTTGAAATTACACTGAGCTTATTCCAAAAACCAGGATAATCTATCCATCTCAAGATCCTCGACTTAATCATATCTTCACTGTCCCTTTTGCCATATAAGGTAACATTCACAAGGACTAGGACTTGGGCATCTCTTTGTGTTTGTGGTTGGGGTAGGCGTTGCTCTTTCTACATCTGCTTTCCACTGTGTTAACGTCATCTGGGAACTGTAGTTCTTGTATTCATAAAAAGACTGTCAGCAGCTCAAGGGTCTACGTGCTTCTCGGTCCCTTTGGCAGGAAGAACAGAGACTCTTATGGTCTCTCACAGGACACCAAGGAAGCTTCTTGCCCAGGATCATCCTCATTTCTATCGTTTTCATGATTAGAATTTAGTTTCACACCCTTCCCTGAACCAATCATCATGGCCTCAGGGTTAGACTTTGCAGATCAGTGTAAGCCAGGAGCTGAAGCTGAGGGTGGGCTCAGCTCCTGTGGGTGGAAATGTGGGAGGGGCGGTTCTCTAAAGGAAACTCAGAGTCCTGTGCCATGAAGCAGGGGAGGATGGACACTGGGTGCCAACAGCAGCAACAAAACCCACAGCGTGCCAACACTACTGTCAGAATATTCCCGGTAGGTCCATTAGAAATAGGATATTGTCACAGTTGCCTATACTTTAATGACCCCTTCTTACTCTTACAAACATCTGGCAGAAACTTTACTTTTGGGGCCAACTCTGAGTCTTGGATGGCACTGGAAGGGAGGTTCGATGAAGTTCTAAATTCCTAATGCTTAACTAACACACTAAGGTGGAAGATTAGTGATTTATCTTCTAGTAACATTATGTTTTAGAAT
Source organism: Piliocolobus tephrosceles (assembly GCF_002776525.5). Taxonomy (NCBI): domain Eukaryota; kingdom Metazoa; phylum Chordata; class Mammalia; order Primates; family Cercopithecidae; genus Piliocolobus; species Piliocolobus tephrosceles. Next base: position 166,245,021 of record NC_045434.1, on the reverse strand, counting down.
ATGCACGCTCATTTGTATTTAGACATCAGTAACAAATCCCTGCGGCACACCTCTGAAGGGACTGAATCATACCAGTGCCTGCTAACATAGGGGCTGAGATCTGATTTCCCAGACACGAGGCAGGGATCTATGCATTGCTTTATTCTTCAGCTCTTGCTTTTTTTTGTATGTTTGCATGGCCTTCTGGAAAGCTGAAATTATTTTCTCTTTCTCTTTGTCTTTCTTACATAAGTTTTATTCTAGAGCACTTTGTGAAAACTGGCTTTTGTGTGCACGTGTGCTTTTATACATCCTCCGTGGAAACAATTATATGGGTAGGATGGAACTCTACTTGAACAAGTTTCCCTAGCCATAGGCTTCCTAATCTAAGAGTTAAAGACCTTTTACTCGCTTATCTTTGTAAGGAAAAAATATGGTTATCTTCATGCTTTTACCTAAGAGCTAATGCTTTGAAGACCTGCTAACTGAAAACAATGTCGCAGATTTATCTTGGAAAATGTTAAAACAGAATTTTCCCCTCACTGTTGTCCTATGTAGCAAACCTCAGGGAGGTATGTATGAACCTTTTCTCTTTTGAGTTTCATGTACAAACTCGTGAGTGTTTTTCTTCTTATTGTTACTTTCTAAAATTAGAGAATGTCTGAGTTTGCAAGAGGCATAAAAGCTATCTAGTCAGGTCTTTCTCAAATGCATAAGCAACATCCTCTAGTGTTAGAGTACTTACCATTCCAGAGTCAGTATATTCTATTTTTGGATTGTATGTAACACTTCAATAGTTCTTCATTTATAGTGATAAGACTACTTTCCTAGAACTTCTATTCCTTAATCCTATTTCTGACCTTGAAACAACATCATAGAGATCTACTTTAAAAAAACATAATCATTTATTTCCAAAGGTGTGAAACACTGTTTCTACTTGACCCATTAGGATAACTTACATCTAGACAGTGACTTCTAGGTATCTAGAGCCATCATGTACTCAACTAATTCTCAAAGTCTTGTGGGGTAAGTATGGCTGTTTCCATCATACAGATGAATGAACGAGTTCAGATGAGTTCCTGATTCCATTTATGTGTGTTTAATGTTAAGGCATCGTGCATGATCTTTGACCTGCATGAAGATTACAATTTAGTCAAAATTTAAAGAAATATATGTCTATATTCTCAGGCAAGTGATAGGTTTAAAAAAAGAGTAATGTTCTTTAAGAGAATTTCTATGGTTTGGGGGCTATGGCTACAGACTGATTTAAATTTAAATCAATGACAGTTAATTTCAGAGAGGACTATCCCTGAGCACTCAGGGAAGACATAGGAAAAAAGAGTTGAAGATTTACCTGGAGAGATGATCCAGCAAGTAGGAAGACTTAAGGTGCTGAAGAGTTTGACATGGTGAAGGAGCTTCCGGATGACCAGAGTGCTAGAACCCACTGAGAACATGAGAAACCTAGACAAGCAGAAACTGGAGAGGCAGGCATGCAGGATGTCATAGGGAAGTGAAAATAAATTCTTTCTTTAACAGTAATGGAAAAGAGTTGTAGAGTTTTAAGCAGAGAAGTGACAATATCTGATTAACATTTTTAAAAGATCACTCTTGCTACAGTGTAGAGAATGGCGGAATGACTGGAAGGAGACCAGTAAAGAGGCTATCACAGCAGTTCAGAAAGGAGATCATGGTGAATTGAACTAGAGTGGCTATGGAAATGGTGAAATGTTGATTGTTCCAGTATTTCAGATGAGCACCAGTGAAACATATTTGAAAATAAGGCCTTACGTTATCAAAAATTAATGTGATTGGAGGATATCACATGAGATTCGGAGTCGATGACCAGAACTACCACTTACTAGCTATATCATCTGGGATAAGATACATTATCACCTGGGCCTCAGTTTTGTCATCTATAGAGGAGATATGACCATTATGTTGCTGCTTATAGCATTTTGCAATGTCTTAAAATGGGGATCAAAATAACCATCATGTCTTCTTCACACAGTTGCTTTGTGAATCCATAAAGTTTCAGATGTAATATTGGTAGTATGTGGACCATTTCCATTGATCTGATACACAGTCCCATATAAGTAGCTAGATAAAGCTTGGGAATTTTGCTGCAAGAGCTAAAGTTTTAGATTCAAACAGGGTTTAAGTCCTGAATTTACCATCTTTTAGCTTTGTTTCTTCAGACAAGTTATCTAAGTTCTCTAGACTCATTTCCATCACATGTATGAAAATACTTGAATTATGGAGTTTTAAAAAGACAGTCAATATTTTAATTTAACCTAAGACCTGTTTTTTTCCTAACCCTCTTTTTAATCAATTCTTCCTTCTGATCAATAATCTCTTTTTCAATCTAATAAAGAGATCCAGTGGCTATGTTTTCAGCAATTTTTATGAAAGACATTTATTAGGCCGTAAAAAACAATGTTAACAATTTTACCCACTTGTTGGAACATGAAGTTCTACAATTTCTTTTTATGGGTAAGCTTGTTTTTCTTCATTTTTTCCCCTCTCCTGCACTCAAAGTCAGCCCAAATATGGTAACAGTAAATCATTCAGACTGGGTTAATATATGCCGTTATGGGTTTAGATACCTCTCCGTCTTCTTGCTCATCTCTGAGACAGAAAGGGAATTAGTCAGACCGTCATTAGAATCATTGCCTTGCACATTAAACCCTTGAGGACAGTGTAATATGATCCCTATTTTCCTTACCTTTCAGATCTCTAGCTCCAGAGAAACCACAGCTCTGCTGGTTTTTGTGGTACAAACCACAAAGATGTTTTTTAACTCTGCTTAACTTTCCTTCCATCTGTTCTTTCCTCAAAAATGCACTTGTTGCTTTCGCTTCTCTTTTCATTGAAAGCCAAATTCCGTAGATTTGTTTCTTCCCCTCTTCAATCTGGCCTGATGCCTCTGCTTGCCATCTTGACCTGTCTTTGTGGACTTCTCTTGGTGAACTCAGGACCATAATTATTTCAGGGTCTCTGTGCTTTTTATAATTTCAGGTATGGATTGTGTGGTGGACTGTCAAATGGTAAAAGCTTGCTTTTAAAAATCAGCTTTGAAAATATTCCTTCTTCAGGTAAATTTCACAAAATGCTCAAAAACTAAAATTTCAGTTGCCTCCTGCTTTCTCCTCCACATCGGCACAGCCAGTGGCCTACCCAAAGCATAATGGATTATATTCGATCCTATTCAGAATAGTTCCTTTAAAAGAAACCATTTTAACTGCTCCATATTTTCTGGATATCACAATCTTGAAAACGAAAGTTGGTTGGATCCAAATCTGGTCAAATTCCAAAGTGTAGTTATCTCAACTAACAGAAGGAGCATGATATAGATCAGTGGCTACACAGCTGTGGAGCATTTGATGTCAGTAGCATGAAAAATGGTGTAAGGTGGTTCACAGCAGTAAACAACAATGAAATGCATTATGAGAAAATGATTTTCTTTTCTGTTCAGTAGAATAATTGCCTGGAATTATCCCTCAATATGGTACTATTCCTGCATACTTCTCTGGCATTTCCTAACCCCTCTTTTGAACAGATAAAGAACAGGTATCAAACTGAAATCCTCAGCAGAAAACAACAATGTGTAGCTAGAATTTAGTGATGTTGCTAGGTTTAATTATAATTTTTACGGTGACATTTTTCCTTTTATGGTTGGTTGCCTTTGTGGGTACAGATTTCCTATTCATAAGGGTGATATAAAACATCCTTATAAAATATACTTAATGTTAGTAAAACATAAGATAAACAAATTTAAAGAATAATACTAAGAAAATACTGATATGAGTGTTACACATCTGTATAGTAAAAATCATGAAAGTGGTAATATGAATGATTGCAATTGAAAAATATCATATTTGAATGAGTATAAGTCTTGGAAGGTGACTAGGGACCTAATTTTAAACTTCACTTCTTCTTACTTATTACCTGATGATTTGTAAATAATGTACTACTTTACTTTGAGCCTTAGTTTCCTCTTCTTTAGAATTGAGGGAAAGATGTATTACATAGGATCATAAAAAATAAAATAATATAATAATTGTCTAGCATAGTACCTGATATGGTGTAGACAGATACTCAATAACTGATAGTTTTCCTTCCTTCCTTCCTTCCTTCCTTCCTTCCTTCCTTCCTTCCT